>NC_052162.1:109619217-109968889 GCF_902713615.1 Scyliorhinus canicula | reverse complement strand
TCACAGTTATGATGGTATCCAGAAGAATTCCAGCGACGTGTGCATTCACCACTGAGAGAAAACACGCATGTGTGTCAAGCAATCCGCCAAAAATCGTGTTCTGTTAGTAAAATGGATTGCGTTGTCAAGGTAAGCAAGTGCTCTTCGAAATGCAAACGCCGTTGGAAGGACCACAACTGGAAGACTACATGCAATTTATCCACGTCGGCACAGTTTAAAAAAAAAATTAGAGTACCCAATTATTTTTTCCAATTAAGGGACAATTTAGAGTGTTTAATCTCCCTATCCTGCATATCTTTGGGTTGTGGGGGTGAAACCAACGCAGACACGGGGAGAATGTGCAAACTCCACACGGACAGTAACCCAGGGCCGGCATTCGAATACGGGTCCTCAGCGCTGTAGGGAGCAATGCTAACCACTGTGCCACCGTGCTGCCCTAACGTCGGCACAGTTGAGGTTCAATTGATTAATTCGTGGAAGGGTACGATTTTCCTTTGAAGAGCAATCCAATTTAAAACTACAACGGAAACATTAATCATTTGAACGTACTCCTTTATGACTTAGCTGACACAAATCTGTTCGATAACCTTACCTTTCTGCAGATTCTGGAAAATGATCTTAAAGATTTAATTTAATGTACCAATCATTTAGAGCTGGACGGCAGCTAAATTCCTTCACATGCCATGAATCTTTGTGATTATATATCTCGCTGGGCTGTTAATAATAATAGTCACTTATTGTCAGAAGTAGGCTTCAATGAAATTACTGTGAAAAGCCCCGAGTCGCCATGTTCCCGCACCTGTTCGGGGAGGTCGGTACGGGAATTATAATAGCGCTGCTGGCCTTGTTCTGTATTGCCAGCCAACTGTTTAGCCCACAGTACTAAATTAGCCCCTGTTGATGCACACATCTCAGTATCTTTAAGATAGTTAAAAAATGTTTTTTATTGGATTTTTGTGCAGAGTATATTACGCCGTTATGTACACAGCATATGATATACATGTAAGTAGGCACCCGTTTGTGCCGGCGAGGCACTTCCGTAGGGCAATCCTCGAGTGGGTCTGATGCCGGTGTTGCCCCTCACTTCTCCTGGTTGGATTTTGCCACCGTTGTCTTCTTGTGCGCGCTGCCAATTCAGACGGTCCTCCCGTCCTCCGCCTGTGTTCTCTTTTTTTCTCTGTTCCTGTGGATACCAGGTTGGTTAACGTTTCACTGCCTCCCCCCATAGCTCCCTGGCTCTCCTCTATTATTCTGTGTCTCTTTCCTCCTCCCCCCGCTCCGGTTCACCTTTCCTTTCCTCCTCACCCCCCCCCCCCCCACCAGTGGTTCGTCTTCCCTTCCTCTTAGAATGAATTGTTGCCCCCCCTCTCGTCGTTCGCCTTTCCTTCCTCTTAGAATGAATCCCCCCCCCCCCTCCTCCCACTGGATCTCACCCTCTCATGCTTTGGCTGCTTTCCCCTGGTTCCTGGCTACCTGGCTATTCT
Source organism: Scyliorhinus canicula (assembly GCF_902713615.1). NCBI lineage: Eukaryota > Metazoa > Chordata > Chondrichthyes > Carcharhiniformes > Scyliorhinidae > Scyliorhinus > Scyliorhinus canicula. The sequence goes on along the minus strand of NC_052162.1, from coordinate 109,967,405 downwards.
TCTCCTTGTTAGCTGGCCACAACCAATTCCCGGAACAATCGGGTGAATGACTCCCACGTTCTGTGGAAGCCATCGTCTGACCCATGGATGACGAATTTAATTTTCTCCATTTGGATGGATTCCGAGAAGTCGCACAGCCAGTCTGCAGCTTTGGGTGGTGCTGCTTACCGCCAGCCGAACAGGATTCTACGGCGGGTGATCAGGGAGGCAACGGCAATGGCATCTACCCTCCTCCCCAGGAATTGATCTGGTTGGACTGGAACCCCGAAGACCGCCACTTTCGGGCATGGCTCCACCCTCGCCCCCACCACTTTGGACATTGCCTTGAAGAAGGCAATCCAGTACTCCATAAGTCTGGGGCAAGACCAGAACATATAGGCGTCGTCGGCCGGGCCTCCTTGGCACCGTTCACATCTATCCTCCACCTCCGCGAAGAACCTACTCCTACGGGTCTTGTTAAGTGGGCTCTATGTACCACTTCTCGTTGCGTCAGGTTCAGCCTTGCAGAGGTGGATGTGGAGTTGATCCCAGTCGGTCATACATGCGCTGCAGTTTCCTCTCTCTAATATGCTTGTGTCCAACTGTTCCAGTAATTTCTGTTATGGCGGTTGTGGGTAAGTCCTTGTCTCATTTCGGAGGAAGTTTTGAGCTGCAGGTACCTGAGCTTGTTCCCGTGGTCAGCTGGAATTTCTCCATCAGTTTGTCCAGTGTCGCAACACTGACGTCGGAGTATAAGTCCCTGACTGTCAGAGCCCCTAGTCCTGTCTCCACCTTTTGAAGGTTGCGTGGGTCAGTGCTGGTGGGAACCTATGGTTGTTACAGATGGGAGCTTTGTCTGAAATGTGGGTCATGCAAAATTGCTGCCGCAGCTGGTTCCAGGACTGGAGGGTGGCTATCACCACAGGGCTGCTGGAGTATTATTTGGGTGAGGATGGGAGTGCCACCCGGGCGAGGGCGCAGAGGGAGGCCCCCTTGCAGGAGACCTCCTCTGCGCGCACCCACTAGGCCTCTGGCACCTTGATCAATCCCCTCACTTGCTCGGCCGTCGCCGCCCAGTGGTAGAATTGTAGTTTTGGGTAGCCCTCCCCTTGATTGTGTTTATTGTAAGACCTTCTTTGTGATTCTAGCATTCTCCCCCCCACCCCCCCCGCTCCCCTCCACCCATTCGAACGCCATGATTATTTCGTCTACTGCTTGGAAAAAGGCCTTGCGGCTGTAGATCGGGATGGCTCTGAGTATGAAGAGGTACCTGGGCAGCACATTCATTTTCATCGTCTGTACTCTCCCCGCAAGGGAGAGAGCGAGAGTGTTCCAGCTTTGCAGGTCCATTTTTACTTCCTCTATCAGACTGGTGAGGTTCCATTCGTGGATCCCTTTCCAGTCATGGGCTATTTTGATCGGCAGGTAGCAGAAATTGAGTCGGGCTTGTTTAAGCGGCAGTCCCTTTAATGCTGCCCCACCTACTTATGGGTGTACTGGGAAGATATCGCTTTGGCTCATGTTGAGTTTGTCACCCGAGAAGGCGCCAAACTCTTTGAGGAGCGAGATGATTCCGTCCATGCTGCTTTGTGGGTCCGAGATGTAGAGTAGCAGGTCATCTGCATAGAGTGAGACTCTGTGCTCTCTCTCGCCCCTTCGGATCCCCCTCCAGCTGTTTGCCGCTCTGAGCGCAATTGCTAGTGGCTCGGGCGAACAGCAGCGGGGACAGTGGGCATCGTTGTCTGGAGCCCCTGTACAGTTGAAAGTATCAGGCTTTGGTGTTGTTTGTCTGTACGCTCGCCATGGGAGTGTTGTATAGGAGTTTTACCCAGCAGGTGTATCATGTTCCAAGCCCGAACCGCTCCAGTACCTCGATGAGGAATTTCCATTCGACTCTGTCGAAGGCCTTTTCTGCGTCTATGGAGACCATCACCTCTGATGTTCCCTCCCCGGAGGGGGTCATGATCACGTTCAGCAGGCGCCTGCTGTTGGAGGTAAGGTTTGACAAAGCCTGTCGGGTCTTCTGCGATCACTACCTGAAAGGTTTTAACCAATAAACGTTCGCGCAATCGGGTTGCCAAAGGATAGTATGTTAATGTAGAGCTCCAGTGGACATTCTGCCATAGTGTAGCTGGATAGTCGAGACTGTTAAATGAGATTCTCCATGCCGGTACTTGCGCAAGTAATAATGACCATGAGCAAAGCACGGACGTTTCAACGAACTGCTCATTTAATCCTGACATAACCCCACATGGTCAATACACTTATTCACTAAGCTGTGGCAAAAACAATTCTCACAGACCCAGGCACATACATATATCTATATGCACACACGCGCGCAGACACACTCACAGCAACATCCATATTTCCCTTTCCAAGAAATTGGGAATCTCACCTTTTGGTAAATTGGGTTTGTACCGATACCAGTGTGGAGCTTTATCGCTGAAAACATTTTCTGAAACAGAACAAGATGTACAAGTGAGGTAAGTATATTCTGAGACTATATTCAATAATAATGCCGAAATTGCTCCCCAGAATCATGACATACCACTGCGTTTCTTCTCAGTGTGAAAAATTAATTGTTTTTTTCTTCCTTACAGTGAGCTCTTTGATGATTCTTATCCTGCCTCGAGGAATTTGTGGACTTTCCAAATGTGTCACACGTTACCTAATTTCCTTGGCAGCCACCGATCTGCTGGTCGTCATCATAGACCTCATATCGAGGTAAATTCCTGTCAGTAATTTTTCTCCGTTGTTCATAGTTAAGTGTATAATGTACATGGTGTCCTGCCTTACGCAGTCACTGATTGTTATGGCTGGTTCAGAGTCACCTTCACCTTTGATCGGTTTCTGGCCATTACTTGTCAGAGCTTAAAATCAAATTCTGCAAAGAGAAAACGGGAGATGTGGTTATCGGAATAGTTAGTGTGCCGTTCGGTGTTAAGAACTTGGTGGTGATTCATTGGATAAATATGTGCTTTTGCTTTTGCGATTCAGATTCAGTGATCGTCATAATTGTTGCACAAGTCATACGCCTTTCCTGAAGGAATACTTTGACTTCACTTTCCTTAAATCATCTGATTCATCTTGGATCGTCAAAATAGAAAACATGGTTATCGTATCATCCAGTTAATCGAGGAAGGTGATCATTTATTGAGTAGCACAACATCCAGTTCACCTGGGAAGTTGATTCTTCTTTATCGTGTTTATTACAGCTCTGCCACAGGTTCCTGCCAACGATAACAGCCATTCCCGTCCCGTATTCTCTCGCCCAAACCCTATTCCCCACCAATAAATACCACGCTGCAACACGTTACTGCTGAACCTACACCGACAACTGCCAATCTCCAGACGCAATTCTGCAACTCATCCGTATCATTCGTGACCACAACGTCTTCACCTTCGACAACAAATTCTTCATCCAGACGCACGGAACAGCCATGGGGACCAAATTTGCACCTCAATATGCCAACATCTTCATGCACAAGTTTGAACAGGACTTCCTCACCACACAGGACTTTCAACCGATGCTATACACCAGATACATCGATGACATTTTTTTCCTTTGGACCCACGGCGAGACATCACTGAAACGACTACACGATGACATCAATAAGTTCCATCCCACCATCAAACTCACCATGGACTATTCTCCAAATTCAGTTCCATTCTTGGACACACTCGTCTCCATCAAGGACGGTCACCTCAGCACCTCGCTTTACCGCAAGCCCACAGATAATCTCACGATGCTCCACTTCTCCAGCTTTCACCCGAAACACATTAAAGAAGCCATCCCCTATGGACAAGCCCTCCGTATACACAGGATCTGCTCAGACAAGGAGGAGCGCAACAGACACCTACAGATGCTGAAAGATGCCCTCGTACGAACGGGATATGGCGCTCGACTCATTGATCGACAGTTCCACCGCGCCACAGCAAAAAACCGCACCGACCTCCTCAGAAGACAAACACGGGACACCACTGACAGAGTACCCTTCGTCGTCCAGTACTTTCCTGGGGCGGAGAAACTACGACATCTTCTTCGCAGCCTCCAACACATCATCAGCGAGGATGGACATCTTGCCAAGGTCATCCCCACACCCCCACTACTGGCCTTCAAACAACCGCGCAACCTCAAACAAACCATTGTTTGCAGCAAATTACCCAGCCTTCAGAACAGCAACCACAACACCACAAAACCCTGCCAGGGTAATCTCTGCAAGACATGCCAGACCATCGACATGGACACCACCATTACACGTGGAAACACCACCCACCAGGTACGCGGCGCATACTCGTGCGACTCGACCAATGTAGTCTACCTCATACGCTGCAGGAAAGGATGTCCCGAAGCGTGGTACATTGGCGAGACCATGCAGACACTGCGACAACGAATAAACGGGCATCGTGCGACTATCAACAGGCAGGACTGTTCCCTTCCAGTTGGGGAACACTTCAGCAGTCAAGGACATTCAGCCTCTGATCTCCGGGTCAGCATTCTACAAGGAGGCCTTCAGGAGACGCGACAACGCAAAATTGCTGAGCAAAAACTTATAGCTAAGTTCCGCACGCATGAATGCGGACTCAACCGGGATCTGGGATTCATGTCGCATTACATTCGGCCCCCACCAACAAGCCTGGACTTGCAGAGGCCTACCGACTGAACTGGCTTGGGACAATTCACACCTCTTTAACCTGGAGTTACCTCTCTCTCTGCATCTTTGATGATTTGATTGCCTTATGGTGCTCGCATTCCGGGCATCTCTGACTGTGTCTATATAAACATTTCTGGAACAAGCCTTTCCATTCACCTGAAGAAGGAGCCGTGCTCCGAAAGCTCGTGTTTGAAACAAACCTGTTGGACTTTAACCTGGTGTTGTAAGACTTCTTACCGAACCTATGCCGAACACTGAAAACCTGAAGAGACACAGGGTATCTCTATTTCCAACAGTGGAAGTTGTTTCTCCCGCAAACGGATTATTTCCCATTGTAATTCACCAAATATTATTTCAATTTGAAGACATTATTCTACATTTCCTGCCTCATTTTCAGGACATAAAGCTGCACAGTTGCATTCTAGAATTAGCTATTTTGGTAACAATTTAGTATTACTTGATTTGAAAATAATGATGGCAATGCAGTGAATTCAAACATTGTAATTGATCCATAGACACCCACGTGCAGTCACTATTACTTGCACAGAGAACAGCTCGATCCAATGCAACTAAAGAGAGAACTCAATTAACTGTGATAATAGGATGAGTGGGGAGGGGATAATGTTTGAATTATTTCGACAATTTAAAAAAATAATAATTTTTAGAGTGCCCAATTATTTTTTCCAATTAAGGGGCAATTTTAGCGTGGCCAATCCACCTATCCTGCACATCTTTGAGTCGTGGGGGCGAAACCCACGCAAACATGGGGAGAATGTGCAAAGTCCACACGGACAGAGACCCAGAGCCGGGATCGAATCTGGGACCTCTGCGCCGTGATGCTGCAGGGCTAACATAGTTATTTCGATAATTTAACTTGAAAATGAATTTGCATTTTAAATCCGTATTATGTCGATGGGAAACAGGTTTCCGGGACCCGCAGTTGTAAAGATAGGTTACAGGGTGATTAGTTAAAACTGATTCCCACCTCAGCATAAAATGTCACACACATGTGGAATCTGGACCAGCCTAATGGAATGAGAATTTTCAACATTTGAAGTTCAGACTGACAGAGAGTGTTTTATTATTTTCTGTTCAAATGACATGTGTATCGCTCACAGAGCTGGCATTATTCGTCCTCCCTCAGTACACTTGAATACAGTTCATGGTCAATCGCGTGACAATGGATTAAAGGTTACATGCAGGCCACTCCAGGGAGCTCGGCATATTTCCATCTCCAGAGACATTCGTAACCCAATGTCAGATGCCCCTAGATACACTGTGCTCCAGCTGGGTAATTTCTGCTGGATATGAGTTTTGGCTTAGATAACGATAGAGAAGGAAATGCTTCCGGCAAAAAACGAAACAAAGTAATAAATTGGGGCAAACCTAATATTACGGGAAGAATTGGATATTGGAGAGTAAATTGCTTACAATATTGGCGAACACGGATAAACAGCAAAAATGAGAAATATTTAGATCTATTCTGCAGTGTGCAGGAAGATATACTCAGCTGGCATGAAAGAGCAAAGTAAAGAATAGCGGCACTCAACAGATGATTGAACATTGGATTAATTGAGGATTAGGAAGAAGCATCCATTTAGCACATGGACAGCAGAGCTGAGAATGATAATAGAATATATGAACCAGGATGTAAGGAAAGCCGAATCGGAAGGGAACGAGGTACTATGACGTTAAAGTAAGAAATAGTATTTTTAAATAATACATATTTATAAAATAGATTAAAACACTAATATGATGCGAATAGGATAACAAATTATGAAACGGGATATTACCACAGGTAAAGATAGAGGTAGGGGTGATTACTCAAAATTATTATTTAACTTTGCTATCAATCAAGCGACAGATATTTAGACAGGACATAAAGTTTCAGAAAGGAAAAGAAGATGTGTATAAGATATTCTTTAGTTGAAAGCATATAATAAATGTAAACAAACTCAAAGAGGATAGAGCTACGATTTATTAGAGTAAGTAGGGAAGTGAGAGAAGAGATTTTTATTTTCATGATTATCAACTGCTTAATGTAGTTAAACTAACGGCGCTTTGAATCATCTGGGAAATGAGTGCCACAAGGCGATGTGGAATTTGAGTTACATAAAACAAAATAAATCGCCAATTCACTGTGCCAGGGTTACATATCGGATGTGTGCAGAGAGCAGAGATAGTTACAAGAAAACAGAATTGATGGGATCTAATGAAGGAAACCTTTCTCTAAAAATAGGCCTTTTTATGAGAGCCAACTTCATAGTTTGTCGGTGTTTATTCAAGAGGTAGTACAAAGAACCATCAATGCTGTCAAGGCTGAAGTGATCAGAGAAAGAGGGGATTTGTTGAAGAATGCCACTCATGTGATAATCAAATCCGGAAAGGTCAGTCAAAATAAAATCTTAGCGTAGACACTTGGCAAATTCAGCCTGTCGAAGATTAATTAACCTCTGCCTCAGAGCCTGTGTATAGTGGTCTTTTCCCTTATCTTGCATGGGAGGCTGTAGTTTTTAGAATATCCTTTAAAATTTGAATGACCATTTACCTGTTAATTGATATTTGAATTATGTTCATTTTGGTTTGATTGTTGCAGTCAGTAACAGAATGAAATCCTGCTCATTGGTTTCTTTCGTTGGGTTGTTTGTGAAACTCATACTTTTAACTTGTGTGTTCTCTTGTGATCAGATAGATAACAGTAAGATAAACATTACGTGCCAGACGCCTTACAGACATCTAAAGTAAAGCTTGTATTTAAGCAGGGGAGAATTCGATTCAAAGAAGTGAATAGATGAACACCTTAAAATCAGCGACATGCAGTTAGGTGCGGTAGGTAGCACAATCGTTAGCACTGCTGCCTCACAATATCAGGGATCTCGGTCCAATTCTGGCCTTGGTTTACTGTCTGTGTGGCGTTTACACTTTCTCTCCGTGTCTGCCTGGGTTTCGTCTGAGTGCTTAGGTTTCCTCCCACAGGCCAAAGATATCCTGGTTAGGCGGATCTGCCATGTTCGAAAAAAGAAAATGCTCCTTAGTGCCCACTACGTGTTAAGTAGTGTTACGGGAATCTGATGCGGCAGTGCGCCTCTTTGTTGCAGACAGTTGGTGCAGACGCGATGTGCAGAAAAGCCTACTTCAACACTGTAGAGATTCACACGGGCAGCACGGTGGCCTCGTGGTTAGCACAACCGCCTCACGGCGCTGAGGTCTCCGGTTCGATCCCGGCTCTGGGGCACTGTCCGTGTGGAGTTTGCACATTCTCCCCGTGTCTGCGTGGGTTTCTCCCCCATAACCCAAAAATGTGCAGAGTAGGTGGATTGCCCCTTAATTGGAAAAAATAATTGGGTAATCCAAATTTAAAAAAACACTAGAGTTTCAATTCTATAACAACAGTGTTGCTAACTGTAAGAAGAGAAGGGGATCTCCAATAGAGAAAGAAGTTAATAAAGAGTCGTTCATGATTTCAAAAGGTATCAACTTACTCATTGGATTTCTGAAGGGGCAACTGGTCGGTTAGATTCTGTTAATGTGTTAGATATAATTTTTCAAATGGAATTTTTTCTTAAATGCCTCAGTACCCCAGCAGAAGTGAAACGAAAGGTTTCCGAATCAGAGAGATCGGGTTTAGAGGTAGTATTGAATAAGAATTAGTGCCAGGACCATTGTTGTCCAAAATGTCCATGAACGATTTGGGCGATGGGGTAAACATCACACCATGTAAGTGTGCAGATGATATTTACTCCAGGGAATATGAATTACCAGCAAGGCTAAAAACGTGCAGGAGAACATGAATGAACTTGTATAACAGACACATAATTTGAGTATCCTGTTTTACCCAATTAAGTACGCATTTTGGTGGAAAGGATTTGGAACCAACTGATGAACTGCAATATGCAAGTCCATTTAACATTGATAAAGGGAGGGCTTTCTGATGCCAAAAGTCTCTATTCCCAAAATGCGTGACAAGATATGTACATACACCCCCACCAACCAAGACCACCCAAACCACAAAAACAAGGAAGGGGCTTTATTTCTGTAGAAGCACAATTGAATGCTTGTATCTCTGGGTGGGCCAAAGGTTGTTTAGTGCATATGTTTCTGATCACGGTTTTACATCAAAATAGCAAATCGATTCCTTCTAGAGGCTGAAGGAAGATTTAGAACCATGAAAACTAGAAAACCCAAGTGCCAATAGTCTTTGCGAATTACTATTCCAGATTTTTCGACCATTTGTACGGAGCTATGCAAATTCATTTTCTGGGCCTGACGTAGGTGCAAACATTACAAATGTGCCATTTTATACAGATTAGCGTTGCAAATGCTTTGTGGGAAGTGACAAATATCAAGAACTTCCTTTAAAACTGTATTTTTGGATGTTGCTTGGTAGGTGTGTTGTTAGATCGGTTTTCGTTTCCAACATGATAGTCCATAACCTCCTTACTCCACAGCGCTGAATTTGAGATTACATCAAAGATGCGTGCGAGAATCATTCTCGGAAGTTCCCAGATAAATGTTTAATCTGCAATTGCCCAGAAGGCCAATCGTCCCTGAACAATTGTGCTTGGTATGGAACCATTCTGCACAACAATAGAAGTCACTAGCTTCAGATGTTTCCGCCAGCCTTGAAATCAGAGTTATTCTGAAAGAGTTAGAAAGGAAAGAGAAGCATATCTAACTTCATGGAGTCTAATTCAAACACTCGGCCAAGCCACGCATGGGACCATTTGCAGATGCAACTCCCTGGGAAACACCCTCCCCGAGATAGGCAACCCAGCTTCACGGTATTGGCCCGCCACCAATACGTACCGCACGGGGTTCTTAAAACCATACTACTATAAGACCATAAGGCATAGAAGGAGAATTTGGCGACTCGGCCCATCGGGTCTGCTTTGCCATTTAATCAAGTCTTATATTTTTCACATCCTGCCTTCTCCCCATAACCCATGATCCCCTTATGAACCAAGAACCTATCTATCTCTGTCTTAAAGTCGCTCGGTGAGTTGGCCTCCACAGCCTTTTGCGGCAAAACGTTCCACAGATTCACCACCCTCCAGCTGAAGAAATTCCTCCACAACTCTGTTTTAAACTATCATCCTTTCAGTTTGAGGTTGTGCCCTCCGGTTCTAGTTTGTCCCGCTCGTGAAAACATCCTCTCCACGTCCGCTCTATCGAGGCCTCCTGGAGGTTTCAATAAGATCCCCCTCCCTCATCGTTCTAAACTCCAATGAGTACAGACCCAAAGCCCTCAAATGCTTCTCATATGACATGCTCTTCATTGAGAAGACCATACGTAATATTGCCTTTCTTATGTGCCTTTCCTATCTCCTGATTTATTTTCTGGCCCACATGCTGACTACTGCTGTGGGGCCTGCACATAACTCCCAACAGGGTCTTCTTACCTTTGCGATTCCTCAACTTTACCCATTAAGATTCTGTGTCTTCTAATCCAATATTGCATCTCGCTACAAATGTAATTTCATTCCTTGCGACCAATGCAACCCCACCCCTTTTGCCCATCGACATGTCCTTTTAACAGAACACTTATCCTGCGTTATTTAGATCCGTGCTTGGATCCCCTTTCTGCCACGTCTCTGTGATGCCCACAAAAGTGTACCGACCAGTGTCAATATGCCTGGAGTTGAACAATGATTGAAACCCTCAGCCCCGTTCCAGCACTCTTTCATGGTTTTGACACTCATGAAAACACTAACACACACATACACTGACGGCAGCAACACTTCTCCAGCTTTCTTGGAGAGAAAGGTTTCCACCATGGCATTATACAAATTTTACTGGAAACCGGCACTGGCATATTGCTCGTGGACACTCAATTCCAATAAAGTGCGACTGAAAAGAAATAGAATTAATTTGAAGTCCACGCCTGCAAAAACATTATCAGCCGTGAACATGGTTACCAATATGAGAAATGCAGCTTACACCGGAGAATTGATGAATAGAATATAATCACAAAAACCCGACAATGAAAATGGAAGCCAGTCAGACCACCAGTTCAACACCAACCCTCTGAAAGTGCATTCAAACGAGGCCCAATAGCCTCCCTAATACCCGTAGCCCCACTTAATTTTTGGACACTAAGCATGGCCAATCCACCTAACCTACACAGCTTTTGACTGTGGGAGGAAAACGGCGCACCTGGAGGAAACTCACACAGTCATGGGAGAATGTGCAGACTCCATACAGTCTCAAGGTCGCAATCGAACCTGGATCCCTGGCGCTGTGAGACAGCAGTAGTAACAGTTGTGCCAACGTACGTCTACTTCCATCCTGTAAGCCACAAAATATGATCAGATCCAAAAACAAAATAAATTTATTTTTGCAAGGATGGTGGATGACGAATGTAACATGACTGGGCTGATCATTTTGAAATCTCTACGAAGAGTAAGTAACTCTAGACATGTAGTCTACTGGTTCGCTTGGAGCTAAAACAGTGCTGCCAGCTGAGAAGGAAGGCTTCAGCAAATAACCCTGCCAGTCCTTCAGCACAAGCTCTCCCTCCCCTCGTCCAATTCCTTATACCTTGTATTTGCAAAAATCGTTCGAGAATGCAAAACATGTTGGAATAGTGGACAGTAAAATACATTCGAAGGTAAGTTTCTAATTTCATGTTTGAAAATCCTGTGCGAGATTCTCCATCGGAAGATGCCTGAATCGAAAGGTGATTGGGCGGATAATTGGTACGGCACCGAAATCGTGGAGGGTGCTGGATTCACGCCAAATCACAATTCTCCTGTGTCTCAACAGCGACATCAATGCGTTCCACTACGCAAGTACAGCAAATGCCATTGGCATAGCATTTACGAGTCTGCCCCGGTATTCTTCACGGCCTCTGTGTTCCTCCACCTCCATCGGGAGGAATTCCCGATGCGAGGTTTACTTGTGCTTTCATAAATCATCAAACAGACGCCGTGCCTGAAGAGAGGGAGAAGGGGTGAGGTGCGGAAAGTGTCTTAACATGGCCATCGTGGGTTGACAGTTGCGCCGCTTCTTGTGGGGGCTTCTGCCAGGGTCGGAGAAGTAGCAGAGGGTGGCCAGGACATGGATTGTGGTGGGCTGGCAAGGAACACCATAGCAGCAGCCAGCCCGGAAACCAGGTGGCTGAGGACGCCACTGTCTGTCCAGTGTGAACTTCGCGCCTTGTGTTGTATGGGTGTGCCCCCAGGCCATCCCCCGATGTACTCCCTGGCCCCAGCCGAGCCAACAATGGGATGGGCGGGTCCCAGCTCAATCAATTCCATATCGTTGACTGGGTTAGGTGTGTGTGTGTGTGTGTGTGGGGGGGGGGGGGGGGGGGGGGTGGGGGGGGGGAGCAGGGAGGGAGGGGTGGGGATAGGGGGGTGCTAATATGTGGCTGCAGTTTGTCAGTCTCACTAGTGCCAAATCCGAAACCGATAAATTCAACAGTGTTTTCCATTGGAATAGAGCGTGTCCAAGTGGCGGTGGTGCTAGTTCCTCATCGGTTAGTGATTTGGTCCAGGTACAGCGCCATTTCTGCTGTCATAAAACTCCAGTAATCGTGCCCTGGTGTCAACAATTGGTCTCATAAATGAAGAACCCGGCCGCGTCTCTGAAAACTCTACAATGATTATTTTTTTACTATTTCGAGATAATATGGCGATCAGAAATACAGGCATGGCACAAAATACAACCCAACTAGGGCCATATTCAGTTTTAGCATAATATTGCTTCAATTATTTGCACAAATCATGTGCAATGCTTCGTGTTTGATGGAGAAGGGTGGCGGGCGTCGTTCTGCGCAGAGGGAGGTGTGGCGTGTTGAAATTCTCTTGCCAGGCATTTCATCATACATGCATTTGAAATCCCAAACTTTTTTTGCAATCAACTCCATTACGGCATGCAAATTCCAAGTCGTTAATGCTTACTTATTCTTCATATCAAATGCATATTTAATTCTAAGAAATTAATTGTGCTTTGACCATTATGCATTTTATGCGTGCAAACTTGAATTTTTGATGCCGACCTCCTGATTAATGTTTCCTTAACGTTAGTATAATCTGCGATCCTACACGTTGTACTTTTTACTTACAGCGACCACATTTTCAATGCAAATTTGGTCATCAAGATCGTAATGCTGAATCTAATTCCCTTTGGTCACTTTGAAAAGCAATCCTTCGTTGTCTTTCCCTGTTATCTGTATTTAAACGAGATTGCAATCCGTTTTTCAACTTGTCTGCTGAATCAGTAATCGCAGTATTGGTCATTAAACGAATATGCAAAAGAAGAAAGTAACATATTCCAGATCAATCGCATATTATCCATTATCACCACCTGTTCTATCAGTAACCTACTCAAATTCAAAAGCAAGATATTTTTAAAATTTAGTAACCCCGATTGATTACATGTTTACCAAATATATTTAAGATGATATCTTTTCCTTTTATGGATTATGTTCCATCCTGTTTTTAGCAAGGATAATTCTATTCCCGATCACTGAGTTTACGATGGTTGATGTATGCGCGTTCCGTACATTCATTTCTCGCTTTGTTATATATTGTTATGCGATTTATTTTTCCCGCCAGCAGAAGTCCCCACCCCTCTCCTTCCGCGAGTTCTCCAGAGGCGTAGGTAATTTCAATGGGAAAACACATGGACAATCGCAGGAAGATGTAATACCGCCACCTGAGTTTAGACACGCAGTGAAGTAAACCTCCAAAATGGGCCTCGATAGTTCTCTCTCTCGAGTAGAATTGTGCCTTCAAGTTGTGAGTCTAAATACTTACGGAACTGTTCAAGTAAGCACATAACTAACGACTCAATGAGTTAAATAAATCTGTCTTAAATCAAGCTTGTAGTGTTTACGGGTGTGTCTGTTACCCCTGCTGAAACCTGCCGAGGACAGCGACAGTGAAGTCATTAGTGAGGCAGAATTCTCAATTACTAGTCCGCCTCGCTACCGCTGCTCGTGAGGACGCATTATTTGGCTGCACTGTTCACTCAGTGGGATTCACTACTTCTGCTATTTGGCAGTGGTGTTTCCCACTGGAATAACCCCGCAGAAAAACCCTCGGGCCGGAGTGCAATGTCAGTGGGACCAGATAATTCCCCTGCCAGTGAATGGCCGAAGAATACCGACCTACATTTATGGACTCTGTTTCAATTTTTAATGAGGTATTAACTCGGGCTGGTGAATTGACTGGAAAGCATTTAGAATTGTCACCAAATGTGATGAAACATTAGGCGGTTACAAGATCAATCATTCGTTCAGAATTTAAGGGGAGGAAGTTAACAAGGGGTGTTAAAAGAGAAAGGTTGAACAAAAAAGCAAAATTGCATGAGTCAAAATAAATCTAAACGAAGTTTAATGAGGTGTCTTATGTGACACAGCACCAGAAAGAAGGAAAACTCACAGAGTATCGCATTATTATATGTTCAAGGGATATAGAACATAGAACATAGAACAAGACAGCACAGAACAGGCCCTTCGGCCCTCGATGTTGTGCCGAGCAAAAGATCACCCTACTCAAACCCACGTATCCACCCTATACCCTTAACCCAACAAACCCCCCCCCCCCCCCAACCTTACTTTTTAGGACACTACGGGCAATTTAGCATGGCCAATCCACCTAACTCGCACATCTTTAGACTGTGGGAGGAAACCGGAGCACCCGGAGGAAACCCACCCACACACGGGGAGGACGTGCAGACTCCACACAGACAGTGACCCAGCCGGGAATCGAACCTGGGACCCTGGAGCTGTGAAGCTTTTATGCTAACCACCATGCTACCGTGCTGCCCCCGTGCTGATATTTTGAGTGGGAAGGAAAGAAGGAACATGTGTCAGCCTTGGTAACTCACGGAGAAGTGATAATTCCAGATGATTCTGTATTTGATATTCCTCAAATTAGATTGGACAAGGAGGAAGTAAAAAGAAATCTGTGTAGTTACCTTCCGGAGAAACATCAAAGTCACATAAAGATTCACATGGAGCTATTTCTGGGATCAACCGAAGAACTGGCAAAGTAATTAGACATGCCATACATGTTATATTCCACTTCAGCAACATTCAAATCGACTCAATCCAAAAGGAGATTTGAAGCATGTTTTAAGAATTATATCATGGAAGTGAGATGCAGCGACGGGAGCTCACCTATTGAGCTCACCAATCCAAAGCCTGATTGAATGCAATGATTGTGTGTGGAACACAGAATATCATGCAATTACAAAGTCATATTCGTATCCTATTCCTCTTTCGGAACATTGAATTGAAAAGTTCGAACAAGCAAATGTTATTACTGAAACTGATTAACTGAAAGCGTGCTGAAAAGTAGATTTACAAGAAAGAGCAAAGGACGTTTCAGCTTTTGAACCCCCAAATGGTCTATAAGTTTTAATTTAAGCCATTTGTAATAAAGAATGTGCGAACAACATTCCAAAGGCTAACCAACAAGGTGCAAGTCCTTTACTAGACCGTCCTCCGACCGCAACCAACAAAGACTGGCAATTTGGCTGTACCATTCGCTTGCTGCGGTTGTCTCCGCCCATGTCGTTTGCCAATGGGATTTCTCGAAGAATCCAGTCCACGACACGCCGGAACACTGCGGCCGGGGTGTTCTGCCAGCAGGACCAGAGCATCCCTCCGCCAGATAAATGCCAGAGAATCCCGCACGAGATCATTACTGGACTAAGGAACTGGACAGTGTACATAGACGATCTAGTGCCGTTCAGTCAAATATGTAGGCAGAATCTGGACTATTTAATGCACTGTTAGATCGAAATTTGGAGCCTGGCTTGGGGGGGGGGGGGGAAACATAAGACCATAAGAGCATAAGACATAGGAGTGGAAGTAAGGCCATTCGGCCCATCGAGTCCACTCCGCCATTCAATCATGGCTGATGGGCATTTCAACTCCACCTACCAGCATTCTCCCCGTAGCCCTTAATTCATCGTGATATCAAGAATTTATCTATCTCTGCCTTGAAGCCATTTAGCGTCCCGGCCTCCACTGCACTCCGCGGCAATGAATTCCACAGGCCCACCACTCTCTGGCTGAAGAAATGTCTCCGCATTTCTGTTCTGAATTTACTCCCTCTAATTCTAAGGCTGTGCCCACGGGTCCTCGTCTCCTCGCCTAATGGAAACAGTTTCTTTGCGTCCACCCTTTCTAAGCCATGTATTATCTTGTAAGTTTCTATTAGATCTCCCCTTAATCTTCTAAACTCCAATGAATACAATCCCAGGATCCTCAGCCGTTCCTCATATGTTAGACCCGCCATTCCAGGGATCATCCGTGTGAATCTCCGCTGGACACGCTCCAGTGCCAGTATGTCCTTCCTGAGATGTGGGGCCCAAAACTGGGCACAGTACTCCAAATGGGGCCTAACCAGAGCCTTATAAAGGCTCAGTAGCACATCGCTGCTTTTATATTCCAACTCTCTTGAGATAAATGACAACAGTGTATTCGCTTTCTTAATCACGGATTCAACCTGCATGTTTACCTTTAGGAAATCCTCGACTAGCACACCCAGATCCCTTTCTACTTTGGCATTATGAATTTTCTCACCGTTTAGAAAGTAGTCTATGCTTGGATTCTTTTTTCCAAAGTGCAAGACCTCACATTTTCTCACGTTGAATTGCATCAGCCATTTCCTGCACCACTCTCCCAAAATGTCTAGATCCTTCTGCAGCCTCCCCACTTCCTCAGCACTACCTGCCTGACCACCTAACTTCGTATCATCGGCAAACTTCGTTAGAATGCCCCCAGTCCCTTCATCCAGATCATTAATATATATGGTGAACAGCTGCGGCCCCAACACTGAACCCTGTGGAACACCGCTGGTCACCGGCTGCCATTCCGAAAAAGAACCTTTTATCCCAACTCTCTGCCTTCTGTCAGACAGCCAATCCTCAACCCATGCCAGTAGCTCACCTCGAACACCATGGGCCCTCACCTTACTCAGCAGCCTCCTGTGTGGCACCTTATCAAAGGCCTTTTGGAAATCCAGATAGACCACATCCACAGGGTTTCCCTGGTCTAACCTTCTTGCCACCTCCTCAAAGAATTCTAACAGGTTCGTCAGGCACGACCTCCCCTTACTAAATCCATGTTGACTTGTTCAAATCCGACCCTGCTCTTCCAAGAATTTAGAAATCTCATCCTTAACGATCGATTCTAGAATTTTACCAACAACCGAGGTCAGGCTAATTGGCCTATAATTTTCCATCTATTGTCTTGATCCTTTCTTGAACAAGGGGGTTACAACAGCGATCTTCCTATCGTCCGGGACTTTCCCTGACTCCAGTGATTTTTGAAAGATCTCAACCAACGCTTCCGCTATTTCTTCAGCCACCTCCCTCAGAACTCTAGGATGTAGTCCATCGGGGCCAGGAGATTTGTCAATTTTAAGACCTTTTAGCTTTTTTTTAGCACCATCTCTTTTGTAATGGCAACCATACTCAACTCAGCCCCCTGACCCTTTATAATGTTTGTGATATTACTTATGTCTTACACTGTGAAGACAGACGCAAAGTACTTATTAAGTTCTCCAGCCATTTCCTCGTCTCCCATCACTAGCCTTCCAGAATCAGTTTGAATTGGCCCAATGTCTACTTTGGCCTGTCGTTTGTTTCTTATGTATTGAAAGAAACTTTTACTATCATTTCTTATATTACTGGCTAGCCTGCCTTCATATTTGATCCTCTCCTTCTTTATTTGTCTCTTATTTAACCTCTGTTTGTTTTTGTAGCATTCCCAATCTTCTGATTTCCCAGTGCTTTTGGCCACTTTATAGGATCTCTCTTTTTCTTTGATACATTTCCTGACCTCCTTTGTCAGCCATGGCTGTCTAATCCCTCCCCGGATAATCTTTCTTTTCTTGGGGATGAACCTCTGTACAGTGTCCTCAATTAGGCATACAAACTCCTGCCATTTTTGCTCTACTGTCTTCCCCACTAGGGTCTGCTTCCAGTCGATTTTCGCCAGTTCCTCTCTCATGCCTTCGTAATTACCTTTATTTAACTGTAACACCATTACATCCGATTTCGCTTTCTCTCTTTCAAACTGCAGACTGAACTCAACCATATTATGATCGCTGCTTCCTAAGTGTTCCCTTACTTTCAGATCTTTTATAAAGTCTGGTTCATTACATAGCACTAGGTCCAGAATAGCCTGCTCCCTTGTGGGCTCCATGACAAGCTGTTCCAAAAAGCCATCTTGTAAGCATTCCATGAATTCCTTTTCTTTGGATCCACTGGCTACGTTATTTACCCAATCCACCTGCATATTGAAGTCCCCCATGATCACCGTGACTTTGCCTTTCTGACATGCCTTTTCTATTTCCCGGTACATGTTGCGCCCCTGGTCCTGACCACTGTTAGGAGGTCTGTACATAACTCGCATTATGGTTTTTTTGCCTTTGTGGTTCCTCAATTCTACCCACACAGACTCCACATCATCCGACCCTATGTAGTTTAGTGCCATAGATTTCATTTTGTTCTTAACTAACAAGGCAACCCCACCCCCTCGGCCCACCTCCCTGCCTTTTCGATAGGTTGTATATCCTTGGATGTTTAACTGCCAGTCCTGAACCCCCTGCAGCCATGTCTCTGTGATGCCTACCACATCATAATCATTCACGATGATCTGTGCCACTAGTTCATCTACTTTGTTACAAATGCTACGAGCATTCAGGTAAAGTGCCTTAATGCTAACTTTCTTATCATTACAGATATTGGAAGTCCTAAGATGTCCAAAGTTATCCTTCCTTTTTGTTGCATTCCTAGTCTGCCTCAAGCTTAAATCCACCTGCCTACATGTTATCCTCCTGCGTATCTTGCCATTTAACTCCATGCTCCCTGTCGCTTCCACTTTCCCTTCCCCCCAACTCAGAAGTTTAAAGTCCTACTGACCACCCTATTTATCCTCTTCTCTAGAACACTGGTTCCAGATCGGTTCAGGTGGAGACCGTCCCAACGGTACAGATCCCCCCGGTTCCAAAACTGATGCCAATGTCCCATGAAGTGGAATCCCTCTTTCCCACACCAATCCCTTAGCCACGTGTTTACTTCCCTTATTTTCTTATCCCTATGCCAATTGGCACGTGGCTCGGGCAGTAATCCGGAGATTATGACCCTTGAGGACTTGTATTTCAATTTTCTTCCTAGTGCTTGATAGTCCCCGAACAGGTCCTCCACTTCGAACATGTTTCGAAGTGAATTTGCGAAAGCCAGAGTCACATTCAAAGCCTGTCATTTCGACACGATCACATGGCCGCAAGGAATGTGAAAACTAAAGCTACTGGGGAGTTCCCAATCCCATCAACGACAATTGAAGTTCTGGGAATCCTTGGAATCCGTGTTTTTGTTTTTTTTTTCGGAAATTCGTGCCAGTTTTGTGGAGTGTGGTTGTTCCACTGACTGGACTTCTGAAGAAACAAAAGTAACTCCATTTGTGGTCAGAATCCTATGAGGCCTTTAACCATCTGAGGACTGTGTTAATGTGGACACCAGTTTTGGCGACATTTAGTTCTGGCAAACAATTTAATGTGGCAATTGATGCGAGTGATGTGGCCGTTGGTGCTGAATTATTACAAGAAGATGGCTACAGGATATGAACACCTGTTGTTTATTTTTCCAACAAACGACATCGTAATGCAAAGTGATACTCGACAATCGAGAATGAGGCATTGAGTTTGGTTTCGGCATTGAAACATTTGTTATGCAAGCCATAATCCATTGAGATTTTTGGAGAAATTTGAAATCGAAATGCACGTCTCTTTCGATAGAGCTTATTACTTCCACAATTTGACTTTAAATTATAGATGTAACGGGACCTCCGGGTGGGATCTGTAGGGGCAAGACGTCCACGGGGCAACTCCCGCCACAGAACTAGGTTTTCAGGGCGTTTGTGTCTCTTGTTTTGTGCTTAGAACATATAACATCACAGCGCAGTACAGGCCCTTCGGCCCTCGATGTTGCGCCGACCTGTGAAACCCCACTAAAGCCCAACTACGCTATTCCCTTATCATCCATATGTCTATACAATGACCATTTGAACTCGTTTAGTGCTGGCGAGTCCACTACTGTTACAGGCAGGGCATTCCATGCCCTCACTACTCTCTGATTAAAGAATCTACCTCTAACATCTGTCCTATATCTATCTACCCTCAATTTAATGCTAAGTCCCCTCCTGCTGGACATCACAATCTGAGGAAAAAGGCTCTCAATGTCCACCCTATCTAATCCTCCGATCATCTTGTATGCCTCAATTAAGTCACCTCTTAACCTTCTTCTCTCGAACGAAAACAGCCTCAAGTCCTTCAGCCTTTCCTCGTAAGATCTGCCCTCCATACGAGGCAACATCCTTGTAAATCTCCTCTGTACCCTTTCCAATGCTTGCACATCCTTGCAATAATGCGGCGACCAGAACACCACACAATATTCCAAATGCGGCCACACCAGAATTTTGTACAACTGCAACATGACCTCATGGCTCCGAAACTCATTCCCTGTGCCAATTAAAGCTAACACACCGTACGCCTTCTTAACAACCTTCTCAAACTGGCTGGCAACTTTCAGGGATCTATGGACATTGACACCGAGATCTCTCTGCTCGTCCACACTACCAAGAATCTTACATTTAGCCCAGTACTCTGTCTTCCTGTTATTCCTTCCTAAATAAATCACCTCACACTTTTCTGCATTAAACTCCATTTGCCACCTGTCAGCCCATTTCTGCAGCTTATCTATGTCCCTCTGTAACTTGTAACATCCTTCTGCACTGTCCACAACTCCACCAACTTTAGTGTCAACGACAAATTTACTCACCATCCATCTACGCCCTCCTCAAGGTCATTGGTAAAAATGACAAACAGCAGCGGCCACAAAACAGATCCTTGTGGTACACCACTAGTAACTGAACACCAGTCTGAACATTTCCCATCAACCACCACCCGTTGTCTTCTATCAGCTAGTCAATCTCCGATCCAAACGGCTAAATCATTCAGAATCCCATGCCTCTATATTTTCTGCAATAGCCTGTCGTGGTGGACCTTGTCAAAGGGTTTACTGAAATCCATATACACCACATCAACTGCTTTACCCTCATCCACCTGTTTGGTCACCTTCTCAAAGAACTCAATAAGGATTGTTAGGTACCACCTACCCTTTACAAAACCATGTTCACTATCTCTAATTATTCCTTTCCAGATGATTATACATCCTATCTCTTATAAACCTTTCCAAGGCATTTCCCACAACAGAAGTAAGGCTCACTGGTCTATAGTTACCGGGGTTATCTCTACTCCCCTTCTTGAACAAGGGGACAACATTTGCTATCCTCATGTCTTCTGGCACTATTCCTGTAGACATAGATGACTTAAAGATCAAAGCCAAAGGCTCATCAATCTCCTCCATAACGTCCTAGAGAATCCTAGGGTAAATACTAGCCAGCCCAGGGGACCTATCTATTTTCACACTTTCCAGAATGGCTAACACCTCCTCCTTATGAACCTCAAGCCCTTCTAGTCGAGTAGCCTATTTCTCAGTATTCTCCTCGACAACATTGTCTTTTTCCTGTGTGAATGCAGACGTAAAATGTTCATTTAGCACCTCTCCTCGGACTCCACGCACAACTTACCACTACTGTCCTTGACTGGCCCTACTCTTACCATAGTCATTGTTTTGTTCCTGACATATCTATAGAAAGCTTTAGGGTTATCCTTGATCCTACCTGCCAAAGACTTCTCGTGCCCTCTCCTGGTTCTTCTTAGTTCTCTCTATAGAGCCTTCCTAGCTAACGTGTAACTCTCAAGCACCCTAACTGAACCATCACATCTCATCTTTACATAAGCCTCCTTCTTCCTCTTGACAAGTGTTTCAAATACTTTAGTAAACCATGGATCCCTCGTTCGACTCCCTGCCTAACAGGTCCAACTGTTCCTCGAATATGCTCCACATTTCCATTCTGCCCATCCCCTGTAGTTTTCCTCTCCAGCCGATGCATCCTAAACCTTGACTCATCGCGTCGTAATTGCCTTTCCCCCAGATATGACTCTTGCCTTGCGGTATATACCTATCCCTTTCCATCACAAAATAAACGTAATAGAATTGTGGTCACTATCACCAAAGTGCTCACCTACCTCCAAATTTACAACCTGTCCTGGTTCATTATTGGATAGGAATAATATGATTAGGGATAGTCAGCATGGTTTTGTGAAGGATAGGTCATGCCTCACAAACCTTATCGAGTTCTTTGAGAAAGTGACTGGACAGGTAGACAAGGGTAGAGCAGATGATGTTGTGTATATGAATTTCAGGAAAGCGTTTGATAAGGTTCCCCACGGTCGGCTATTGCAGAAAATACGGAGGCTGGGGATTGAGGGTGATTTAGAGATGTGGTTCAGAAATTGGCTAGTTGAAAGAAGACAGAGGGTGGTGGTTGATGGGAAATGTTCAGAGTGGAGTTCAGTTACGAGTGGCGTACCACAAGGATCTGTTCTGGGGCCGTTGCTGTTTGTCATTTTTATAAATGACCTAGAGGAGGGCGCAGAAGGATGGGTGAGTGAATTTGCAGACGACACTAAAGTCGGTGGAGTTGTAGACAGTGCGGAAGGATGTTGCAGGTTGCAGAGGGACATAGATAAGCTGCAGAGCTGGGCTGAGAGGTGGCAAATGGAGTTTAATGTGGAGAAGTGTGAGGTGATTCACTATGGAAAGAATAACAGGAATGCAGAATATTTGGCTAATGGTAAAATTCTTGGTAGTGTGGATGAGCAGAGGGATCTCGGTGTCCATGTACATAGATCCCTGAAAGTTGCCACCCAGGTTGATAAGGTTGTGAAGAAGGCCTATGGTGTTTTGGCCTTTATTGGTAGAGGGATTGAGTTACGGAGCCATGAGGTCATTTTGCAGCTGTACAAAACTCTGGTACGGCCGCATTTGGAGTATTGCGTACAGTTCTGGTCGCCTCATTATAGGAAGGACGTGGAAGCTTTGGAACGGGTGCAGAGGAGATTTACCAGGATGTTGCCTGGTATGGAGGAAAAATCTTATGAGGAAAGGCTCATGGACTTGAGGTTGTTTTCGTTAGAGAGAAGAAGGTTAAGAGGTGACTTAATAGAGGCATACAAAATGATCAGAGGGTTAGATAGAGTGGACAGTGAAAGTTTTCTCCCGCGGTTGGAGGTGGCTAGCATGAGGGGACATAGCCTGAAATTGAGGGGTAATAGATATAGGACAGAGGTCAGAGGTAGGTTTTTTACGCAAAGAGTGGTGAGGCCGTGGAATGCTCTACCTGCAACAGTAGTGAACTCGCCAACATTGAGGACATTTAAAAGTTTATTGGATAAGCATATGGATGATAATGGCATAGTGTAGTTTAGATGGCCTTTAGTTTTTGACTTCCCATGTCGGTGCAACATCGTGGGCCGAAGGGCCTGTACTGCGCTGTATCATTCTCTCTTCTATTATCCAGTACCAAATCCAATACGCCCTCGCCTCTCGTTGGCCTATCTACATACTGCGTCCGGAAACTCTCCTGCACACATTGGACAAAAACGGCCCATCTAAAGTTTGGCCCGTGGGGGGTTTTCTTCCTCCTAATCCTTGTGGGTTATTCTTTCTGAACGGAGAGGACGGAAAAAAAGAAGGACCCACGCAGTGCACACCCGGAGGGACGAGCAGGGGAAAGGGAGAAGAGGCCGCAAGGGACAGGACTAGTGAGCTGCGGCCCGTGGGAGGAAATCTGTGCGAGAGGAGCGGGGTCGGGGACGTGGGAGCAGCCAAGGAGAGTCGCGCCTCCCACCCTCCGAACGGACCTAGCGCATCGGAGCGCGGGCCAGCGATCCGGCCCGACCGAGCCACCACCGCCCCCACACCTCCTCCACATGCAGAGCAGAACGTGGTCGGCCGAAGAGAAGCGGCACAAGAGCGGCGACCGAGCCCCCCCCCCCCACAGCAGAACTTGGGTTGCCAAGTAGAACAGCGCCCCCCCCCCCTCCTCCCCCTTCCCCCACGACGCGCGTCGGCAGGGCACCGGGCAACAACGCAGGGCAGTGAAACGCGGGGCAGGAGGAGCGGGGGCCCGAGTCAAAGGGGGGACTGAGCCAGCAACGAGGACCGATCCACACCCCTCCACCACCCGGCGGGAACCACCACGAGACAGGTGGAGGAACAAAGGGGGACTGCCGGTCCGACCTGAAGCCTCTTTCGCTCTCTCTTTCGCCCCGGGGTTAGTGAGGAGGAGAAAAACAAAAGAAGAACCCCCACTTTTTTGGGGGAGAAAGAACTTTGAAAAGAAAGCTGTTGAAAGGGCAGAAAATTATTTCTCTCTTTCCACGTTTTTTGTAAAAGAACAAACTGACCTGAAAAGAGTCTTTTTAGAAGAGAGGTGGGGAGAAAAAAGAAAGGGGAAAAAAGGGGCGGGAAATAAAGAGGTGTTGGGAGGAAAAGAAAAGAAGGAGGGGGGGATGCCAAGAGGGAGCCAAAGCAGAGAGAGAAAGGGCACCAAAAGCAAATGGGGTAAGACGCAAGCCCGCTCAGATGAGCTAATCGGCGCACAAAGCGGCGGAATGGAAGACTGGCCGCAACAAAATTAACTTTCAGCAGCATTTTCCCCCTGGGCCAGAAGGGGACTCGAAGGCAGCCTTTGCCGAGGCACTGAGAGAACACCAGCAGGAAAGCAAGGCAGGGACTAGAGCAGACATAAAGGGTGCAGTACAGGTAGCAATGGCCAAGGCTCTGGCGGAAGTGTAGCTCGCCCTGTGAAGAGCGGAGAAGAAACTGGAAGCCCAAGAGCAGAAACTGGAAACCCAAGAGGCGAACATTAAGGAGCTGGAAGACACTGCGACTCACATGAGCTATCGGATCATGGCCCCGGAGAAAGAAGTGGCGAGACTGGGCACAGTGCAGGGGAGACTGAAGGTCAGAGTGGACAACCAGGAAAAATGCTCAAGAAGACAAAATGTCAGAATAGTGCACCTACCAGATGAGATCGAGGGTAGAAACACCTCGGCCTACGTGGCCGAGATGCTGGGCAACTTAGTGGGGAGGGAAACTTTCCCCAACAAACCAGAAATGGACAGGGCACAATAGTCATTGCACCAGAAGCCCAGGGCGGGGGAAAACCCAAGGGCAGTTATAGCTAAACTGCACCGGTACAAAGACAGGGAAACAATCCTGCGCTGGGCCAGGCAAAACAGAACTTGCAAATGGGAAGGACACTTCATTAGAGTTTACGAGGACATTGGGGAAGACCTTGCCAGGAGACGGGCCGAATTCAATAGAGGGAAAGTAGCCCTGCACAAGAACAATATGCTTTTCGGTATGCTGTACCCAACGAAACTCTGGACCACATACCAAGAAAGAGAGTATTTCTTTATAGCCCCCACCGATGCAAACACGTTTATCGAGGAACACGGGGTGGAAAACCAACAGTGAGGGGAGAAATAACGGGCGCCTGGCAAGGGGAACAGCACGCCGAAAGGGAGAGGGGGGAGGGGTGAGGCAACACGAGCCACCCCCGCCCCCTCCCCCACCATAGCGAGCGCACCATGAACAAAAAACAAACTGCAACCCAAGGAACCGCCACAGGTGGGAGAGCAGGCCCCAGCACGAGGGTACAAGAGTAGCGGAGAAGGGAGAGCAAACGAGGAAAGCACAGGGTAGGATGTGTGAAGAGTGGGAAGAAAAACGCAGAGGCTGGGCAGGGGAGAAGGGAGACAGTAACTCCCTGGAGTGGGGTCACCACAATAAAAAGAAAGCTAGCACTAGGTACATGGAAAAAGCAGGGCTGCAGCACGCCATCAACAGGGAGGACTGCGCCAGGCAGAGGGGGGGGGGGGGCACTCAACAGAGGCGGGAGAGTAAACGTGGATAAGAGCTGGGGAAAGAGGGACAAAGGAGGGATATGCGGGGGAGGGGAGAAAGGATAAGCAAAGGGAGGGACCGGGGGAGGGGCAAAGGAGCAGAGAGAACAGAGGGACGGAACACAGGTTGGGAGGGGCAAACAAGGCTAGAAAATGAACAGCAATCGCGCTACAAAGAGCCACAACCAGGGCTCGGAACAAGGAATTGCTGCAAGCATCCACCCAGCACGGTCGCTGGGCCAAGGGAGACCCCAGAGTGCAGGGGGCTACCTGCATGGTGGTCGCACAGCGGGCGGCCATGCTGGGGTGGCCCTGGACGAAGGGAAATCCGGAGCGAAGGGGCCCGAACGCATGGAGAGAGCAGTGAAAGCAGTCACCCTGGACGGTCCTCAAACAAAGAGTGCAGGGCGCATCCACCAGGTAAAAGTGATTGATCCCACAGAATTGAGGGGACAGAAGACCTTCACCAGGATAATAACCTGGAACTCCAGGGGACTGAACGTCCCAGTGAAAAGATCCAGAGTCCTCAAACACCTAAGAAACATGAACGAAGACATAGTCTTTCTCCAAGAGACACACGTAAGAGAGCAGCACCGACCTCGGGTAAGAAAGGGCTGGGTGGGACAGACCTACCATTCCTGTTACGGGATGAGGGCAAGGGGGGAGGCAATACTGATGAGCAAATATACGTTGTTTCGGGCGATAAAGATGGTTACGGACCCTGGGGGCATTACGTCATGGTCAGCGCAGCCCTGTATCGGGCACCGGTCGTACCAGTTAACGTGTACGTGCCCAGCTGGGATGACACAAGCTTCACCAAGAAGACCATGGCAGAAATCTCTGACACATTGATGCACCAGCTAATCATGAGGGTGGGGGGGGGGGGCGGGGGGGCGGGGAAGGGACCAACTGTGTACAGGACCCAACGCCTGACACATCAAATCACAAGACGGGAGAACCTCAAACATGGCAGTGAAACACGGTCACATTATGGAACAGATGGGAGCGGTGGACCCCTGGAGGTTCACCCACACAGGGGAGAAGGAAGTTTCCTTATTCTGCCCAGTACACAACGTATACACCAGAATTCACTGATTTGTTGTGGGGAAAATTGTGCTTCCGGGGATAGACAAAGTTGAATACTCCGCAATTGTGATATCAGACCACGCTCTACACTATATGGATATGAAGTTGGAGAGGGACGGGGCCCAACGCCCCACATGAAGGTTGGACATTGCCCTACTAGCTGAAAATATATCGTGGGACATAGCAGAGCACATGGAGAACATCCAGAACAAGGAGGTCACACCCTCTACGTTTTGGGACGCGTTGAAGGCTGTACTAAGAGGGGAAGTCATCACTTTCGCAAAGGGATTGGAAGGAAAGGGCGGCTAGGCAACAGCTGGTCGACTCCATACTGGAGGTAGACCGTAAATGCTCCGAGCCACCGATCGTGTTGCCCCTGGCGGAGAGGAAAGAATTACAAAGATTCTCCACCAGGAAAGCAGTGCTTCAACTCTGCAAGGCACGTGGGACCAATACGAACACAGAGACAAAGCCAGCCACCTGCTGGCACACCAGCTGAGAAAGCAGGCAGCCACCAGACAAATTGCACAAATCAGGGATACTAGAGGCACATCAAATACAGAGCCAAAAAGGATCAACAAAGCCTCCAGGGCCTTTTACCAAGGGCTGTACACCTCAGAGCATGCCATGGGGGAGTCCGGGATGAAAAGGTTCATTGATGGACTGGACATACCAGTCGTGGGGAAGGGCAGAAAACGAGCCTGGAAGCACGACTTGAACTGGGAGAGATCATGGACAGCATTAGTTCCATGCAGGCGGGCGGGGAAGGCGCTGGGACCAGACAGGTTCCCGGCGGACACCTGGCCGGAGATGTTCACAGACTTGCTGGCTCAGGGCACACTGACACACACGCTAGCACAGTCCTCAATCTCGCTGATAGCTAAGAAATATAAAGACCCAACGGAATCTGGGTCATACAGACCCATTTCACTGCTCAACGCAGATGCCAAAATGCTGACCAAGATTCTAGCCAAAAGGCTAGACGACTGCATGCCAACGGTGGTCGCAGAGGACCAGACGGGCTTCGACAAAAGGTAGCCACCTTCCTCCAACATTAGGCACCTGCTCAACGTGATAATGACCCCATCTGGGCAGAGAACACCAGTGGTGATCGTCTCCATAGACACAGAAAAGGCCTTCGATAGAGTCCAATGGAAATACCTCATAGAGGCACTGCAGCGCCTCGGGCGCAGAACAGGATTCACCACCTGGTAAAAACTCCGATATAACGCTCCGATGGCGAGAGTATGGACAAACAACACCAACTCCCGATACTTCCAGCTGCACAGGGGCACCAGACAAGGATGCCCACTGTCTCCACTGCTGTTCGCCCGAACGATTGAGCCACTAGCAATTGTGCTCAGAGAGGCAAAAAGCTGGAGGGGGATCCAAAAATGCGGCAGAGAGCACAGAGTCTCACTCTATGCAGATGACCTCGTCCTCTACACTTCGGACCCACAAAGCAGCATGGACGGAATAATCGCGCTTCTGAAAGCGTTTGGCGCGTTCTCAGGCCACAAACTCAACATGAACAAACGCGATATCTTTCTGGTACACCCACAAGGGGGGGCGGGGGGGGCAGCACTAAAAGAACTTCTGTTTAAACAAGCCCAACGCAAATTCCGCTACCTGGGTATCCAAATAGCTCATGACAGGAATAGGATCCACAAATGGAACCTCACCAGTCTGACAGAGGAAGTAAATAATGGACCTGCAAAGATGGAACACACTCCCACTCTCCCTCGCAGGGAGAGTCCAGACGATCAAAATGAACCGGCTGCCCATGTACCTCTTCTGATTCAGATCCATCCCGAACTACATCCCCAAGGCCTTTTTCAAAGCATTAGACAAACTAATCATGGCGTTCGTATTGGCTGGGGACCCAAATGCTAGGATCCCAAGAAGGCCTTACAAAAAATAAAATCAAGGAGAGGGCTAGCCCTCCCAAACACACAATTCAACCACTGAGCAGCGATGGCAGAGCGAATAACCGGTTGGATCAAGGAGCCAGAAGCCAAGTGGGTGCGCACGGAATGTGCCTCCTACAAGGGCATCTCCCTCCAGGTCCTCGCCACGGCGGCACTCACATCCCCACCCAAAAAACACACCAGTAGACCGGTGGTGAAAGCCACCCTCCAGTCCTGGAACCAACTACGGCTCTAATGTGGCGTCTCAGCCGGCGTCGATGATGATGCCTGTGAAACCGTAATGTCTAAAGCACAATGTTCGAACCTACATGAGGCATATGGTACTGAGCGCAGATCTCGTCTGGTCTTCAGTGCCCTCGTGACGGATAGGAATGTACGAGTTCAGATTCGGCAGAAGCAAGAAGGCAGCTAAGCCAAAGAGAACCGTTTACGTGGCGTACTTGTTCAGTGAAGAAACGCCCCTACATTTATTAAAGCATTTGGTAAGGGCCCAGAAACGTCGGCAGCTTGGAAGGAAGTCCTTGTAGGACATGGATAGAAGGCGAAATATTGGTGTTTAAGGTCAAATACTTGTTGGAATTTCCACTTTTAAAAAACTAATTATTTTAATAATCAGATTCACTGGGTATTTCAACCCATTCTTTAACTCAGCTCTGAATTTACCCATTATCCTAGCATAAATGAATGGGTTGATGCACGAATTTAAATATTCAAACATATGTGCACATTCTTCCAGTTTAAAAGTTGATCCACTAAAACTAGAACCTGATAAATAATTACCTTTTGCAATTCTTACGTAGAAAATCATTACAAAAAATAGCAAAGATGATATCACGAAACTGCCCGCGATGGCAAAGAGTAAAACCATTGATCTTTTCGCTCTTATCCATCTCTGGGTCACTGTGATTCTCTGCATTGCTCTGGTTTCGGAGTCTCCTGCGGGCTATATTGGCTGCTACAATGTGTCTGATGGTCAGAGCATTGAGGAGTAAAATCAGAATGAAAGGCAGACGGTACATTAAAATAGAGCGAATTAAATCATCTGCAACCCACGCTGGTGACGCATAATGCGTTGATTTTAGTACACAAAATCAGGGCACATTGTTAACTATGTACATGGATTCATATACAAAATACATGAAGGTATTGTTTACACAGGTTATGGCACACACAATTCCTGTCACTCGCACCGCCACTTTCTGCAATATTTTATTATCATCTTTTGGCAGCAAATGGCAACAAATCGATCAAAGGTGAATGCGATCGTTAAACAGATCAAGCTGTCAACGGCTGCATAGATTAGGGCATTACGGAGACTGCACATTAGTGTGATGAACAGGAAACTCGATGCGAAATAGAGGACAACAATCCGGTGTAATATCACAGCCACGAACATGACCATGAGATCCGTCACGGCCATGGACAAAAGGTAGCTGATCATGTTTTTAGACAGACCGCATCCTCTTCGAGACATGATGACAATCACTGCCAAGTTAGCTGCACAGGGGGAAAATAAGTTAAATCATGTGAATGTGTGCCTGATAGATTGCAAGATCAGGACATTTAGTGGTTAGACTCGCAACAAAACTATTCATGTAATGAAGTTCGACTAAAATGTATACATCCGAAATTTGATACTATCTGGCAAAGTAGGGCTTGCAGTAAATCCAATTACTGTGTGATTTCAATAATCGGTTCATTTTTTAAAAAATGTGTACGGCATAGGAACCTAAATTAATATGAGAACAAACAATGGAAAAATAAATAGTCATCGGAACACATTGACTCCAGCACAGTGGCATTGAATGCATCAGAATATAACACAGCAAAATAGGAATAAATAAAGATTAAGTGAAAATAACAGAACTGTCAAAATATTATGGGAACTAATAAGATACAGGATTATCTCTCACTGAGGATCAACATTCAATTAATTACTTCAGTACTATTCACAGGCAGTCAACTTGCTCAAAAATATAACGAAGCATAAAAGCGGGAACACAATGTCAACCTTTCTATGACTTTGCGGCGGAAATAATGGGCAGGGCGCGATGCTAAATTCATTTTTTTCACTTCAGAATTACACATAGTTTCAAATCAAAACACTTAAAGTTTCAGAGGTTACGGTCTCATTTAGATTAAAAAGACATGCTCGCAATGTGTGCTGCGCTACACCGTCTGGCTGAATGATAAATGCTGTACTTTGCTGCTGATCTTAAATCATTTTTTTTACATTGACTTTGAAAACAATGCAGCAGTTATGCGTCTTCAGCCAATGAGGCGTAATATTGGAACTGGAATAATGTCAAGATATTGCTATTTCTAAGGAAAGAAGAAACTCCAAGACTCAGCGACAATTAATGTACAACTGCAAGCAACAGCTGATGAGAAAGGCGAGAGTAGGACATAAACATCGCAATTCAGCGAGGAGAAAGAAATGCAATGCTTTGTGCAATTGCGATAGTTTGAATAATTAATCAAAATATTATTTTTAGGCTGCTTATATATTATCAATAAATACATGCAAATAATGTTTTCATTTTGTTCAATCGGGAATTGTTCAATGATTAAATTTCTCCCAAATCGTGTCAGACCTGTCAGTTATTCCCGTGATTATCAAAATCTGACACTATATGTGAATGAAAGGGACATGTTTTTTCCAATGGTATAATTCAACCACAGGAACAATGGCAATGATGAAATAAATCTACATTGACATCGCGACTACAGTGTTATAATTATGTCCCAGTAAGAACATGGATTAAAAAAAAACAGAATTGCCCATACACTATGGTACCAGAATTCCAGTGTATCCAGATTGTTATTGGCCGGACACATCGGAGTTACGTCTATAACATAATAACATTACGATCATTCATCCATATCTGTGTTGTCATCTGCACTATAGGAAGTTTCTTTTTTCCTGTGATAGCAGTAGCAAACTTCGCGCAAGAAATAGTGGAACGCAGCAGAAGTACACTGGCAGCGAAAGATGGTCGTGATAAAGAAGCATAATGTAATTAAACCGATTAAATGGTTCCCGGCGTAATAAAATAATAATACATAAGTTATGGGGGCAATTATGTACATACAAATCTTTGCCAATGTGAAAATATGTCCCTGTTAGCAGAGAGATGTGTTACCATTAATATCGAGCAACTATGTCAATATAATAAATTCTACCGTTGAAAGAGAGAATCAATACAGCTGCATTGGATAATAAAATTGACGCGGCAAACAAACATAAACTGTGTTACTTAAAGTGAAGACGTTTCACGCGTTCAGCAGAAAGATGCATTTAATTACACAGGAGAATGGCGACTAGTTTATTGCAGATACCCTACTTATTAAAATGGCAGGAATAATGCACATGGGCAATAATTCATAATGCTGTTAACTAACTTCAATACATTACCTGGAATCCCAATGGTCGCAAGGACTGGACAGGCAATGGAATCCAACAGATTTTTCGGTGAGCTCTAAGCGTGTTCCCAATGTCAGAGAAGAATTGTAACTTATATATCTGATCTTAAGATCATGGGAGATAATTAGATAGATGGGTCTATTTTTATATTAATTCGATTGTGTGTGAATAAACAGGTTTAGCGCAGTTGCTGTTCGCTTGATTATATTTTGAGAGAATGGAATATATTTTATAATTGTATCCAACAGGGCAGCAAAGCGAAATGAACAATCTTATAGAATAATGCGAATTACGTTTGTTAATGAAATACAGAGGGCTGGAGTCCGTGAGAAAGCTCGGATGATCGCTGCAGAACACTCATCGCGACTGTATTGTTACCGTTGTCTAGGTGAGCATTTCCACCCAGAGATGCTGTCGGGCAACAGAGGGGGAAAAGCATGAAACCGTCCGAGTGTCGAGTTACCGGCCACATAGATCCCGATAATGTCGAAAGAACCACCAAGCACACATTTTGAGGTCAAAAATTGAAACACTTGTTCAATCAACATTGCATACTTTTAAACAGAATAATAATTTTCCGACTTCGAAGTCCGTTTCAGCATATCTGGACATTTTGAAACATATTTACACACGTGAAGACATTAAATAATCCAAAAGGTTACCGCTCCAAAGATCTAACATGCGCAGGGGAAATGGTTTTCAGACAGGGGATTAATATCTCGGCAGATAATATGTCCAGAAATTCATAAAATTGACAGTGCAGAAGGAGGTCTTTCGGCCCATCGGGTCTGAACCGGCTTTTGGAAAGAGCATCCTACCCAAGTCCGCTCCTGCACCCAATCCCCATGACCCAGTAACCCTACTCAACACTAAGGGCAATGTTGGACACTAAGGGCAATATATTATCGCCAATCCACCTAACCTGCACATCTTTGGACTGTGGGAGCAAACAGGAGCACCTGGAGGAAACCCACGCGGACACGGGGAGAACGTGCAGACTCCGCACAGACAGTGACCTAAGCCGGAAATTCAACCTGCGATCCTGGAGCTCTGAAGCAATTGTGCTAACCACTATGCTACCGTGCTGCCCAAAGCATCGAACTGCCATGCAATATTGACTGTTCACGCGTGTGATTAACTTTAAATGTTTATATAAGATATAATATAAGCTGCATAATGATAATACCCGTTCATTGTCAAGAAAATTCTGAACAGAGGAACATGGGCGAGTCGGCTATTCAGCCATTCGAGGCTGCTCAGCCATTCTTGGAGGGTATGATCAGAGCCATTTTTTCACGTTATCCACATGTGGCCTGTTGTCCTCAGCATTTCGAAAACTACAGATCTCTGTCTTGAACGATCACAATGGCTGACCTTCCACAACGTACTACCCTCGTGAATTACTAACCTTGACCAGCATCTGAGTGAGGAAATCACCCCTCCTCTCAGTCCATAGTATTGTGTGCCTCATGTTGATACTGTAGCTCTTTATTCTGGAACACAGAGCCAGGAAAAGCATTGTTTTGTCTGTGCCCACTCCAGCCCCTGGAGAATATTGAAAGTTTCAGTGAGGCCACCTCTCGTCCCTTTAAACCCAAGATAATGGGGGGAATTGTTGGGTTACGGGTATGTGGGTTTAAGTAGGGTGATCATTGCTCGGCACAACATCGAGGGCCGAAGGGCCTGTTCTGTGCTGTACTGTTCTATGTTCTATGTTCTATAATGGAGACATATCCTGCTCAAACTCTCATCATAGGAAGTTCTGCTATCCCTATTCCAGGAAGCAGCTGGAGAAATTCAAATGCTTACACTATCTGGAACGTCTACCCTTTCCCAGCAAAGGCGACCAAAGTTGTAACCAACGTGTACTGGGTTGGCGGGGGGGGGGGGGGGGGGGGGGGGGGGGGGGGGGGTGACGTTGACTTGGTTCTATTCAACGTAATAATCAACAAAAATGAAGATTGCTTTGATCGTTGGTGACCAATTTCTCAGGCCCCTAGAAATATCTGAAGGAACTGCTAGAATCCGTTGTCCTTTTTCTAAAGATCTTCATCTGCTTTTTCAAAGGGCATTAAGCCGTCTTCTTGATAGGAGTGACTATTCTCGTGATGCCTGCACGCCTTATATTACCAGTTGTGATACCTCAGATAATGAAGCAGTCTGTGTCAATATGCAGTCACCCCAATACAAAATCCCAGCCTTTGCTGCTATACGGCAGCTGACACCCACACCACACGGAAGCCAGAGAATCACTCTTTCCAAGAAGTGAGAGGCAGGCGGTGACATTGTCACTGAACTAATAATCCAAAAACCCAGTTCATGCCTTGGTGAACTTTGTTCGAATCCCATCAAGGCAGATGGGGAGTTTGAATTCAATTTTTAAAAACTCGGAATTGCATGTCGAATAAACATTGTCGATTGTTGTAAAAATCCCATCTGGTTCACTAATAAAACAGTGTAGCCAGCACATTACTGCAGATTAATAGCAAAGTAGTTGGCCTCCAATGTACCTCTGGAAAAGCCTAAAATGGCACTCACTTCTAGTGCAATTAGAGATTGGCATTACATTTTGGAACCGGCAGCAACATCCACAACCAATGAATTAAAACATATATCTGTAACCTCCGGTTCGTCCCTAACCACGACCCTCGCATTGAACTTGATCCAAATGTCATCGTCAAGATAGCCTCCAGCAACATGATTGAGATGCCCATTAAACAAAATCTTGACTGGAGATTCCCGCGAATACTCTGAAACAGCAATTCAGAGACTGGGAATTATTTCCATATATATCACTTGCATTCTCCTCAAATCTTTTCATACGTTTCAGCACGAGCGTGATTTTGATGATGGAATTGGATTCTTAAGGTGGCGCCGGAGCGTGGCGATTATCTTAGAACTCTCTCTCTCACTGATCCTGCTGAGATCTCTTATCACCTTATTAACCTTTTTAAATCTGAATTTTATATGTACTTACATTATGTATCTATCTTATGTACTGTGCTTTTTCATGTATGGAATGATATCTGCCTAATCGGCATGGAGTGGGATTGGCGCAAAATCGGCGAGGACCTACGGAACAGTAAGTATAAATAACTTACCTCGGAGATTCGCGGCCGAGTCGGCAGGGACCGGAGTTAGCGCGAGCTCGAAGAGGAGGCGTTTCGGAACAGTAAGTATAAATAATTTACCTGTTGGTATGGAGGACCTGCAGAGACACAACTCAAAAGTGCCGTCACAGTAAAGCTGTGACCTCATTGTTTGGTTGAGAATCTGCTCTTGAATTTGAAAAATTTGAAAAACCAAAGTAATTAACTAAGTGAAGGACTATCGAGGAGATTAGTGTATTTCAAAATTCAATATTTATCAGAGTAATCTGGGACACCACATAATACCGATGTACATAGATACATAGCAGATAAGAGCAGGAGGGGGCCATTTGCCCCTTCGAGCCTGCTCTGCCATTTATCACGATCATGGTTGATCATCCAACTCAATCGCCTAATTCTCCTTTCTCCCCATAGCCATTGATCCCATTCGCCCCGGGCGCTGTATCTCGCCACCTCTTGTAATCTCCTTGGAGTCACAAATTCATTTAACTCTTCAACTCCAGGTTGTGAAAGAAACTGCCATCACCCCTTTAACAAATGTATTTCTGCAAGGCATGATCCAACTGCAATTGCTATCGATACAGAACTCAAGCCCGGAAATCGAATACGAATCCGCTTTGGTGATGGCATTGACATCCCGGGTTGTTACATTTGGCTTAGGTACGAACTTGACCAGCGAACTCCAGCATCTCTTTATCGGCTCAGTTAAATGATTAACCAACATTTATTTTATTTCTGCTTCTATTGGAGCGAATTACTTTGGGTCAAGTTGATATGGATGCTGTTGTTTCGAACTAGAGTCACTTATGTCTCATCAGTTTTAGTTCATGGAGTGCATCCCGATGTGCTCCTTTAAATGTCCCCTGCCTTTGCAGTATTGTTTGAGATCTTTTCCTTGCTCTTCTTCTAATTATGCAAACTCAGAATCTAACTGTTCTAGGATTACTACAGATGGTCACTCTGAATTGTCGATCTCTTAGTTAACAACCCTTTTATTACATATGCTCTCTTCACTATTTGTGCCATTGGTCCCTTCCTCTCTATATCACTAGGACAATATACTTCGACATATTTTTGTGGCATAATTCTTCCTGCTCCTCCTGTCTGGACACTCTATTATGTAGTCACTTTACTCACGCTCCTAACGATCTTATTGGAGCCGCTGAATTTCACTTACAGAGTTCCACCCTGCAAGGGCAACACCACTAGTCACTCATCTCCAGGTTGTAATGTTCTGCTGGTTTGTCTGGCAGCCCTCGAGTTCCCAGATGTGGAAGACACGGACGCTGCAGAAGCCAATGGCCCGTCCGTGCCTTTGTTCATTCCGGCACCCAGGCGGATGCCGTGTTTTCCACACAGCCTTGTTTTCTTTTCATCGTGACTTTCTCGGCCATTTCAGACAGCAGGTAAGACTTCTCCATGAGTCTAGAGCAACAGTTAAACTAATGATAATACAAAAAACACAACATTCCACGAAGGTGCATTTA
Organism: Scyliorhinus canicula; assembly: GCF_902713615.1. Taxonomy (NCBI): domain Eukaryota; kingdom Metazoa; phylum Chordata; class Chondrichthyes; order Carcharhiniformes; family Scyliorhinidae; genus Scyliorhinus; species Scyliorhinus canicula. The sequence continues at coordinate 109,930,896 of NC_052162.1, read as the reverse complement.
GGAATTAGTTTTATTATTTTTTCTCATGGAGTTTCCCTCTTTTTTATTTTTATCTCTCGTTTACATTCAGGTGAATACAATGAACTCAATTTAAGTTATTCTGCCTCAGTTGTGGGATGTGATACAACGTCCCAGTTGCAATAAATATATTTGGTTGATTTTACCATTCGCATAACCAGTATAACACCAATGGGCAATGTTGACCATAAAATTAAAGAGAATCTGGGTCAAGTAAACACATCAAAACTGAGATTGTTATTCCAAACTCGGTCGTTAAAGTTTACAAACTAAGTCGCTCAGATCAGAAAATACACAGATCATCTAGATGAGTGTTTTGTGGACTCCTGGGTTTGATTGCCCTTTTCCTCTTCAAATGAGTCTGCATCTTCAGCAGAGTAACACGTAGGGTTTGGGGTGAGTGAAACATTGAAACCAGCAAAAATCTGTGGTTTCTGGAAGTCAGCAAGTTGGTATCCGTTAAATGTAGAGCAGGTCAAAGCAGAGACGAACAGTATTGCCAGTAGAGTTCGTGGAAGTTAATTTCAAATGCTCGCGAGTTTGAACATTAAACGAGAACATTGCCCAGCTGAGTGTGTTGCAACACAATAATTGTCTAAGTAACTTGCATTAATTTCACACAATGAGAAAAGTACAATTACATCAGTTACAGTGGGGGAAGGCTGCACACGTATTTTGCGTTTGGTCCCCATTTCAACGAATTCTCTAACCTGGACGCACTCAGTCACGTGCTGATCGGAGAACCTTGGAAATGCGGTGGTGATTAGCTCCCACATCACTGACAGATGTTTATCTAAATATTCCGACAGATTAGCAACGTTCAAATGCAAAATTGATGAGGAAGGGTTTTATTAGCTGCCGATCTACTCAAAGGCCAACAGCAAAATAAAAAACACACTACAATTATATGTGAATCTCCATGCCAGTCGAGATTCGATTTCATTTTTCAAAATCATGTTGATCCTGTTTACCACTCCTTCAATAATAGTCGTTTGCTGTTACAAGAGTCTCACTGAAAAAGGACACTTGGTGTTGAAACTTTTTGTCTTGCATTCATCAGGACAATACACAATAATGGTAATTTTAAGGGAAATAACATTTTATATTTGAGGAGAATATATAAAAGATTGTTTGGAAAGTAAACTAATCGGCAGAGCTCTTGCTCTTGAGAATACAACAGTTAATTGGGTCTGACGGTTAACTTCCAACCTTTATTTCATAACTAAAAAAGGCTTATTGATGACACTTATTGATCAGGAATATTTTCGGCAGAAAATTCAGAGAATGGTTGCTATATACTGTATCTCCTTTAGGGAGGCACACTTCTGACAAGCTGTCCATGAGTTAAAAGCTAAAAGTTCGATAATGTGAGTTTTTATTTGAATGTTCAAAAGTTTGGACAAAGCATAACCAAGAACAATATTTATTGAGTTGATTGAAGTTTATCAAAAGAAGACCTAACGAACTATAATCAGTATTTAGCATCTCTTATTTCGCTCTGATGTTTTGCTATCAATGGTGGTGAATCTTGAGATTCAATTGCTCCTCAATCGGAAGAAATGAATTGGGTACTCTAAATTTATTTCAAATAATGAATGGTCTTCAACGTTACATGTTGTGGGTGTCAGGATGAGAATAAAAATATTTTTTGTTGTGCATGGACAATGGCGAGGGTGATGTTTGCAGACGATTTGTAAGCACTTCTGTGTGTTGTGACGTTTGATGAAACTGTGGATGAGATATTAATTATATTTGTTGCAGCCGAAATTAGTTTTCTTTTCTGTTCGTTTCTAAAGATGCGTCACAAAAAGCATCCTATCTGGCTGCATCATACCCAGGCATGGCAACTATCTGGCCGAAGAACGTAAGAAACAATAGAGTCGTGAATTCAGCCCAGTCCATCATGCGAACCCGTATCCCGTCTGCTGACTCATCTGCATTGTCCTCTGCTTTGGGAAAACGTGCAGAATAAACAAAGACCCCTTCTACCCGGGGAACTCACTCTTCCAAGTTTTTCATTGGGCTGGAGATACAAAAGTCTGAGAACACGCTTAAACAGATTCAAAAACAGCTTCTTCCCCGCTGTTACCAGACTACTGAATGACCCCCGTATGGACTGATCTGATCTCTTCAAACATCTCCTCAACTGCAATCCTATATTCTTCAATTGATGACTGTGTCTACGTATTTAAATTGTATATTTATGTATTCCCTTTGTTTTTCTCATGCATGGAATGATATGTCTGGACTGTATGCAGAAACACACTTTTCAATGTACCTCAGTACACGCGACAATAAAACAAATCCAGCCCAGTCCTGTGTAAGTTGTATTCCAAATTCCCTTAATCCTGTATCTATGGGGAAAGGGATTTGTGTTCAAAGCGATGCCTGATAAGTGCAGGAAATGCGTGAACACAGCATGAGTGACCAGTTCAAGCGCCTTCGATAATCAGGATGACAACTATAGGAAGGAAACACATTGAGGTCCCTGCAGAATGTCGTTAAACATTTGTATCCAAGAAAATATCTATGTTGGACACTGTCTCCCCCATGAATACTTGCCTTGTACAGGGCCTTCGTGATGATGGGAATGTAATATACCCGAGTCAGCAGGGAACGATGAATAAAGATTAACCGAGAACTGGCGGTGTTCTTTTCACAGTTCCGAATCCACACAAAGGGTAATTCTTTTAAATTATGTAACTATTTTTCACTGAGGTGAGACCATGTGTGACATAAACCAGAACTGCAATGAGGTAATGATACTTGCAGTTCATGCTGTATTTTACCGTTGTCATCGTTTAACGATTTTAAGTATCATAGTCGATGCATAAATCACACCATTCTTTAACTCCTCCCTGAATTTACTCTGGGTACCTGCGTAAATAAATGGGTTGACGCAGGAACTCAACAGCTGCAGCATGAGCCCAGTTTCCTCCAGAATAACATTTGATTGATTAAAATTCGAACCATTAAAATAACTAATGCTCGCAATTCTCGCAAGAAGGAACGTTATCAGAGATAATAAATATAACAGGATGAAACTGCTCGATATGCAGAATAGTAAAACAATGGACTTTTTCCTCTTCTCCATCTCTGGATCACTTTTGTTCCCTCCATCGCTGAGGGCTCGCAGTCTCCTGCGCGCTCTATTGGCCACTAAAATGTGCCTTATTGTCAGAACATTGAGCATCAAAATAAGGACAAATGGAAGACAGGGGTTTAAAACAGCATTTATGCTATCATATGCGATCCATCCGGAGGATGTATAGTATTCTGATATTAATTTGCAGTACCGGGGTATATTGTTAATGAAAATGGAAGGCTCACAAGCAAAATACAAGGGAATTTTTTTAGCACAGTGTACAACACACACAATAACTATAACAATAACGGCTGTTCTCTTGGTACAATACTTAGCTTTCAGCTTCGGGCAACAAATGGCGACAAATCGATCAATCGTGAAAACAACTGTTACCCAGACAGATGAATCTCTGATGCCATATATTAACACAAGGCTGAGAGCAAAGGCAGGAGTAATGGACAGGAAACTGAATGGAAAATATGTGCCCACAATCCTATTCAATATAACTGCCATGATCATGATCAGGAGATCTGTAACTGCCATTGACATCAAGTAGTAAGAGATACATCCAGAGAGACCACATCTTCCACGGAACAGGATCACAATCACTGCCAAATTTGCTGTGAGAGAAAAAATGTGGCCAGTGAGTATGCAATAGAGATAACTGGCGATATAACAGAGGATACTGGAAAACTCACAGTTCGACAATCTATTGTACGTACAGAACACAGTTAGAATTATATGGTTTTGACTCTCCTCTACAACAAGAGAAGTACGATGGTTGAAATGCAGCTCACCATCATTAACGAAGTCTACTCGCAAAAAGAATATGGGGTTAGTTATATTGGCAACATTTATTTCATAACTTCATGCTTCAGGTAGATGAAACACATTCAAATATGCTCTTGCCTGCATTGCAGAAATGTACTCACCGCCTCCTCCAGAGATGGGGAGGCGGTGGCCTCGTTGTATTTTTGCTGGACTAGTAATCCAGAGACCCATGGTAATGCTCTGTGGTCCCAGGTTCATATCCCATCTGCAAAGATAGTGAAATTTGAATTCAATAAAAATTTGGAATCGAATGCCGAATGATGACCATGGCACCGTTTCAGGGAAAGCACGGTACGTCCCAAACTCAGTTCTAAATCTACATCCCTTTATTTTGAGCCTCTGACCCCTCGTTCTGCTTCTACCCGCCAGTGGAAACAACCTCCCGGCATCTATACTATCTAATCCTTTCATAATTGTATATGTTTCTGTAAGATCACCCCGCACCCTACTAAATTCGAACGAGTACAGTCCCAGACCACTCAACTTCTCCTCCTAATCCAGCCCCCTCAACTCTGGGATTAAGACAGTGAATCTCCTCTACACACCCTCCAGCGCCAGTACGTACTTTCTCAGTTAAGGAGACCAAAAATGAACATAATACTCCAGGTGTGATCTCAGTCACAGTTTATACAGTTGCAGCTCCAAGTCTTGAACTCCAACCTCGAGTAATGAAGGACAAAACTCCATTCGCCGTCTTAATCACCTGATGCGCCTGTAAACCAACCTTTTCCGACTCATGCACGAGGAATCCCAGGTCCCTATGCACAGCAGCACGTTTGAATATTTTATCATTTAAATAATAATCCCTTTGGCTGCTCTTTCTACCAAAATGGATAACCTCACATTTGACAACAATGCATTCCATCTGGCAGATACTAGGCCATTCACGTAAACTATCGAAATCCCTCTGCAGACTACAAGTATTTTCTGCACTTTTTGCTTCACCATTCACCTAAGTGTCGTCTGCAAACTTGGACACATTGCACTTTGTCACCAACTCCAAATCATCTACGTAAATTGTGAACAAATGACGGCCCAACACTGATCAATGTGGGGCACCACTCGCCACTGATTGCCAACCAGAGAAACACCCATTAATCCCCACTGTTTCCTTTCTATTAATAAACCAATCCTCGCTCCATGACACTACTTTATATTTAATGTAATGCATCTTTATCTGATGCAGCAACCTCTTGTGTGGCACCTTGTGAAAAGCCTTCTGGAAATCCCAATATACCACATCCATTGGCACCCCGTTGTGTCCCGCACTGATAATGTCCTCAAAAAATTAAACTAAATTAGGCATGACCTGCCCTTTGTGAACTCATGCTGCGTCTGTTCCAATGGGGATATTTCTATCCAGATGCCTTGCTATTTCTTCCTTGATGATAGATTCCAGCACCTTCCCTGGTACCGAAGTTAAGCTAACTGTAATATAATTACCCGCTTTCTGCCTACCTCATTTTTTAAACAGTGGTATCACGTTTGCTAATTTCCAATCCGCCGGGACCACCCCATAATCGAGTGAATTTAGGTTAATTATCGCTCGTGCGTTTGAAATTTACCTAGCCATCACTTTTCGTACCCAGAGATGCATTCCGTCAGGGCCAGGAGATTGTCCTCTCCCCCCAGCTTCCAACCCCTCTCACCCGGAGAGTTGCGACCTCCTGCAGGCCCCAGGCACTCCCGCCACCCCCTCACTCTACAGTCGCCCATACTACTAAAAATCAACTCTCACAGCCTAACAATCATTAATACTGCTCTTTTAAATTTACTTGCAGGTCCAGACATCCTCCGTCCTCTGAAGGAAGACCGCTATCTGCAAAATACCCTGCAGAACCCAACAAACGGACCCGGCCATCACCTTATCCGCATCGGCGATCCCAGAGGCGTCATCGACTTACCGGACTTCGAACCATCCAGGACGGAGTGTGGTCTGGACAGCCACCAACTTGTGAAGCCAAACCACAGCTCGAAAGCGACCCGGAACACTCGAGCGCGCAGACTCACCTAACGCAGCAACCGCAAGCACGGCAACAAATTCTCCATCCACACACCGATCAGAGTGAATAACTGAATTGGACACAGATATTCCCTTAACACTGTATACTCTCACCATCTCCTGGGCTGGAAAAGAAGCAGTCACTCCAGGAACTGTGGAAAACGTGCAGGACTGCAGTTGAGAGTGAAATAACGCGGCCCCAAAGCCACTCTGCCTAGCTTACTCCAAGCTAATGTCCAATCTCTAGAAAACAAGCTATACGAACTTAAAGCTGACTATTCAAAGAGAACTAAGGGACTGCTGTGTTCTCTGTTTCACGGAGAGATTGCTCACTCCTGCTTTACCGAACTGTGCCCTGCAACCAAAGGGCTTCTAAATCCAATGAATGGACCGTCCGACGGCCTCAGACAAGGCAAGGGGAGGTGGGGTCTGCCTCCGAATCAACACCTCTTGGTGCCCTGATTTAGTAACACTGTTGAGTGTCTGTTCCCTGGGCCTAGAATACCTGCAGCTAAAATGCCATCCCTACAATTTCCGCGGGAGTTCAAATCCGTTATCCTGACGGCAATTTACATTCTACTCCATGCGAACGTGAATATTGCACAGGACGAAATATTCACCACCGCAAATAGCCCACAAACGAAATATCCCGAGGCCTTGTTGATTGTAGCTGGGCACTTCAATCAGGCCAAGTTCAAAACCATACTATCAGCTTACCACCAGCACGTCACTTGTTCCACCAGAGGCCCAAACAACCTGGACCATTGCCACACAAATATCAAAAATGCCTCCCGCTCTATCACCCGCCCACACTTTGGCAAATCTGACCACAAGGCTGTACTCCTACTCCCGGCTTAGAAGGAAAAACTGAAGTGGGAGAATCCGTCAAAGAAAGTCGTACATTGTTGGTCTGAGGAATTGGATAATCTCCTATGGGACTGCTTAGAGTCAGTGAACTGGTCAGTATTTAAAAGGTCTGCGATCAGCCTGAACGAGTACGCTACGACAGTAACTGACTTCATTAGTAAGTGTGCAGATGACTGTGTGCCAAAGAAGCAAATCCGCGTGTTTCCCAACCAGAAACCATGGATGAACAGGAATACCCATTACTTGCTGAAGTCGAGGTCTGAGGCGTTCAAGTCAGGAGACCAGGATCTATACAAGAAAGCCAGATATGATTTACGAAATCCATCAAAGATGTCAAAAGACAGTGCCGGACCAAGCTCGGCTGTCCACACGGAGCCCCGCCGAATATTGCAAGGTCTGCAAGACATAACGGGCTACAAGATGAAGGCAGGTAAAATCGACGGATTCAATGCACTGCTCCCTGATGAGCTCAATGCATTCTGTGCACGCTTTGAGCAAGAGGTCAGCGAGAGCGAACCCTCCAGCCCAGAAGCCGTGGATGAACTTGCATCTGAGATCACCATTCGAGACATCAGGGCAGCCTTCTCGATGTCAACCCACGGAAAGCCACTGGCCCAGAAGGGTCACCAGGACGAGCACTCAGAGCTTGCGTGGATCAGCTGGCGGGGGCATTCACAGACACAATCAACCTTTCTTTGCAACAATCATAGGTCACTATCTGCTTCAAGAAGACCACCATAATCCCTGTACCAAAAAACGCCAAGCAGCGTGCATTAATGACTATCCTCCAGTGGTTCTGACATCCATCATCATGAAGTGCTTCGAAAGGTTAGTCATGGCACGAATCACCTCCAGCCTCCCCGATTGCCTTGATCCACTACTGTTCGCCTATTGCTGTAACAGGTCAACAGCAGACGCTATATCCATGGCACTGCACTCTACCCTGGAACACCTAGATAACAAAGGCATCTATTGTCAGACTCCTGTTTATCGACTACAGCTTAGCCTTGAAAATCATAATTCCTCCGAATCTCATCTCCAAATTCCGTGGCCTTGGCCTCGGCTCCTCGCTCTGTGACTGGATCCTGAACTTTCTATCCCACAGGCCACAATCAGTAAAGATAGACAACAACACCTCCTCTACGATCATCCTCAATACTGGCGCCCCACAAGGCTGTGTCTCCAGCCCCGACTATACTCCTTAGTCCCCTATGACTGTGTGGCCAAATTCCCCTCCAACTCGATTTTCAAATTTGCTGATGATACCACCGTAGTGGGTCGGATTTGAAACAATGATGAAACAGCTTACAGAATGAGATAGAGAATCTGGTGAACTGATCCGACGACAATAATCTCTACCTCAATGTCAACTAAAGGAAGGAGACTGTCATCCACTTCATGAGGCGTATTGGAGAACATGCCCCTGTCTACATCAATGGGAACGAAGTAGAAAGTGTCGAGAGCTTCAAGTCTTTAGGTGCATAGATTACCAACAAGCTGTCCTAGTCCCCCCATGCCGACACTAGTTAAGAAATCCTACCAACGACTCTACTTTCTCAGAAGACGAAGAACATTTGGCATGTCAGCTACGACACTCACCAACTTCGACAGGTGCACCATGGAAAGCCTCCCATCCATTGACTCTATCTATAGTTCCTACAGCCTCGGAAAGGCAGCCCGCATAACTAAATCCTCTCGTCCCGCTTCTTCCGTCAGGACAAAGATACCAAAGTTGGAGGTCACGTACTAACCGACTCAAGAACAGCTTCTTCCCTGATGCCATCAGACTTTTGAATGGACTTACTTCGTATTAAGTTGATCTTTTCTCTACACCGTGCGATAACTGTAACATGACATTCTGCAGTCCCTCCTTTCTTTCCTATGTACGGTATGCATTCTCACTCTATACTAATACATGTGACAATAATAAATCAAAGCAAAAATCAAACAAAAAATTTAGTCCCATTAGTTTGCCCATCACTATCTTCTTTGTGATAACAATTGTTTCAAGGTCCTCACCTGTCATAGCCTCATTTCTATCAGGCACTGGCATGTGATTTGTGTCTTCCACTATGAAGACCAACCAAAAAACCTATTCAGTTCCTCAGCCAGTTCCTCATCTCCCATTATTAAATCCCCTTTCTCACCCTCTAAAGAACTAATATTTACCTGAGCCACACTTTTTTTCATTAATATATTTGTAGAAAACTTTACCCTCATTTTCTATCTTGCCCTTCTTTATAGCTTCTTTAGTAGGTCTCTGTAGCCCAATAAAGATTTCCCAATCCGCTAGTCTCGCACTAATCTTTTCCACTTGTTATGCTTTTTCCTTCAATTTGATACTCTCTCTCATTTCCTTCGATATCAACAGTCGATTTTCCCTCTTTCTACCGTCTTTCCTTTTTGTTGATATGAACCTTTGCTGAGCACTGTGAAAAATTGCTTGGAAGGTTCTCCACTGTTCCTCAACTGTTTCACCATAAAGTCTTTGCTCCCAGTCTAGCTTAGCCAGCTCTTCTCTCATCCCATTGTAAACTCATTTGTTTAAGCACACAACTCTAGTGTTTGATTTTACCTTCCCATCCTTCAACTGTGTTTTAAATTCCAAATTGCGATCACTCCGTCCGAGAAGATCCCTAACTATGCTAACATTAATCAATCCAGTCTCATTACACAGGAGCAGATATATGATCGCTTGTTCCCTCGTAGGTTCCATTATTTATTCCCCCCCCCGCTGTAATGTTACTATTTGGTGGCCTATAGACTATTGCTATTAGTGACGATTTCGCCTCACTATTCCTGATTGCCACCTAAATGAATTCAACCTTATCCTCTACACACCGACGTCATCACTCACTATTTCCCGGATGTCATCCTTAAACAACAGTCCTACAGCCTTCCCATCCACTCTGTCCTTCCGAATAGTTTGCTACCCTTGGATATTTAACTCCCAGTTGTGACCATCCTTTAACCATGTTTCAGTAATGGCCACGAAGTCATAGTCATTCACGATGATTTGCACCATCAGTTCATTTACCTTCTTCCGAATACGACCAGCATTCAGGTAAAGTACCCTTATTTTAACTTTTATACCTCCGTTTTGAATCTTAAAACCTCTATCAGTTACCGCTCCTAAGTTATTGTTCCTTTTAACATTTCACCTAATTTTCTTTATTGTTGAACCTATATCTTCATGTAATGACCTGCTGCTTCGCTTTCCAGTTATGTTTTTACTTCCTGTTTTATTCCTTTTAGTATTACTAGGCTATTCTCTGAGGTCCCGTCAGTCACTGTACCCTCCGCTGTGGCCATTTTTGATTTTTGACCATGGCTTCTCTGCCTTACACTTTCCCGTTACTGCCTTTTGTTTCTGCCCCCGTTTCATTTTCCTCCGACCACCTGCATCGGTTCCCATTGCCCTGCCACATTTGTTTAAACTCTCCCCAACAGCACTAGCAAACACACCTCCTGGGACATTGGTTCCAGTCCTGCCCAGGTTCAGTCCATCCAGTTTGCACTGGTCCTACCTCCCCCAGAATCGGTTCCAATGCCACGAGAAATTGAATCCCTCCTTCTTGCACCATCTCATGATGCATGCATTCATCTTATCGATCCTGACATTCCTACTCTGACTAGCTCGTGGCATTGGTAGCAATCCTGAAATTACTAACTTTGAGTTACTACTTTTTGTTTCACTCTTGACAATCTGAATTCAACTTGTTGGACCTCAGCCCGTTTTTACCTATATTGTTGGTGCCTATGAGCACCACGACAGATGGCTGTTCACGCTCTTCCCGCCCCCAGAATGTCCTGCTGCCACTCCGAGACTTCCTTGACCCTTTCAGCAGGGAGGCAACATACCATCCTGGAGTCTCTATTGCGTCCGCAGAAGGGCCGGTCTATTCCCCTTAACATTGATTCCCCTGTCACTAGAGCCTTCCATTCATCTTCTGCGCAGCACGGCCAGCCACGGTGCCATGAACCTTGCTGCTGCTGCTGCCTTCCCTGGTGTGCCATCTGCCTCAACAGTATCCAAAGCGGTCTATTTGTTTTGCAGGGGGATGACCGGGGATGGCAGGGGATACCTGCATGGCCATCCTGGAAATTAGACAACGCACAGTGTCATATCATAATAGAACGTACAATGCAGAAGGAGGCGATTCGGCCCAGCGAGTCTGCACCGACCCACTTAATCCCTCAATTCCTCCCTATCCCCGTACCCAATAACCCCATTTAACATTTTCGGTCACAGAGGGCAATTTATCATGGCTAATCCACCTAAGCTGCACGTCTTTGGGTTTGGTGAGGAAACTAGAGCACCCGGAGGAAACCCACCCAGACAACGAGAGAACGTGCAGACTCCGCACAGAAAGTGGCCCAGCGGGGAATAGAACCTGGGATCTTGGCGCGGTAAAGCCTCAGGGCTATCCACTTGTGCTACCGTACCGCCCATATCGATCTGTTTATTGCAGAAATGCAGCTGATGACATTCAATTGATATGCATGCAGAATGATTCGGATGGGGAGAATTCAAGACACGAAAATTTGTGAAATTGGCTCCAAAAGGAAATAAATGCTAATTGACGCGGCAGTACATCACAAGAGAACGAAAAGTTATCAAAAAATATAGATCCAGTTGCAAATCCGTTGACACAGTTCTCACTCCAGAGGCGGAATGTCTTGGCTTCATCCGTTATTTAGACCCCTGTCGCATGTTGCACAATCTAGACTGCTGTGTTTTCGCTGAGCTGTCGAAATGATGACCCAAGATGTAACATTCAGCACAAATTCATACAAAGTTAATACGAAGTATATCCTGCAGTCGCTGTCTCAACAACAGAACACAGATGCAGTCACTGCCTGGTTAAACAGCCAGGGTGTCAGTGCCAGTGACAAAAACAAAATACATATAGACATTTATATCAATGTCATACATCACCTATATTAATAATGTCAATGATAAAAAAATAGAAAAGTGAAATGGTGGCGATAAGCGGAGGAAATTACCCAACTAATGTGATGAACTGTTCAGGAACATTTCAAGGAAGAATGCCACATTGTTAAAGCCGGAACAATATACAGTAAAGTAAAATCTACCAGAAACTATGGTTAAGGGGAGAAATAACAGACCTAAAGTGCAGAAATCCGCTTGTAATTACAACTAATCATGTCAGAAAATGAACTAAGTTTTACTGATAAAGGAAAAGTTAAATTGAACATTTTCCTTCATATGGAAAAAGTGATATTGTAAAAAGCAACAAAAGAAAAGATGTTGAGTTAAATTGAACAGATTGTGCCGTTCAGTGGGAGGTAAATGGTCGGCACGATGGAAACGAACGAGTGGTAAATGATCGCAGTAATCAGGGTAAAGGGGAAAAGAAGAGAAGTGGTTAAACTTTATGCCCGTAACTAATAGCTAAGAAAAAATGTTCACCTGGAATCCCGATTGCAGCAAGGATCGGATAGTAAATGATCAAAACCAGGCCCTTTGGTAATCCATGCATTTTTATCAGTAGCTGCAACTATGCTCTGCACTACAATTAAGGAGCGGCACATTTATATCCCAGGTCTTGTTCCAGGGAGATTTGATCTTTTAAATCAATTAGACTAATTGTACGAAACAGATTAGTGTTGCTGGTGCTGCCAGGAAAGTGTTTCTGTTGTGCAGTCGAAAGTTTTACAAGGTTACTGACAAGGTTCTAAATTAAAATCCTCACAAATACGATTTAATAATTACCACAAGATAATGCAAATCTCAGGATGTTGTTTTGCAACTAAAATGGAGTATTGCAATGGTGCTGAATGGTACTTTTCAGCACCATTCTCTTCAATATCAACATGTGCAAGTTTTGCTCAGGGTTGCTATGATGACCTGGAAAAGTCAATTAAAACAATTAATTTCAGCGCGGATAGATGCCTTCAACAAGGTTAGTTTAATTGAAAAATGGTTAAGCTTAATCCTCTGCACTTGTGGCGGGCAGGAACCATTCCCTAGTTTTACAGTCACTGCTATCAAGGATATATTTGTTGAATGTGCACACATTCAGCAAGTACCCGTTCAGATCACCGTGTTTTATTCACTGTGCACGGTTACACTCCAGATTATTGTGTTGCAAATAATAACAGTGGTCCATGAAATTCCTGTAAACAAAGTTAAATTCAAGGATACTTTTTATAATAATATTTATTGTCACAAGTAGGCGAACATTAACACTGCAATGAAGTTACTGTGAAAAGCCCTAAGTCGCCACATTCCGACGCCTGCTCGATCCACTGAGATATAATTTAGAATGTCCAATTCACCGAACAAGTACGTTTTTCAGGACTTGTGGGAGGAAACCGGAGCAACCGAAGGAAACCCACGCAGACACAGCGAGAATGTGCAGACTTCGCACTGCCAGTGACCCAAGCCGAAAATCGAACCTGGGACCCTGCCGCTGTGAAGCAAAAGTGCTAATCACTGTGCTACCGTGAGGGATCGTCTTCGTTGCTTTCGCAAGTATCTCCCACATTAAAAATTTGCTGCTACAATTTAATTGTTCTTGGGTTTTTGCACTGCAAGTTCTATGTGAGACAACTCTCAACCGCTGAACCTAACCGGTCACATAGACCACCTAATTATCCTTGTTATCGCAGAATGTGGCCTCAGAAGTGCTTGGGCCCAATTACTCGCTGTATGTTTCCGCATCTCCATAATAAACCTATGTACACAAGCTCGGGAGGGCATTCAGTCTCATATCTTGCTATTTCAGTTATCTTCCCAAAGTACCGGATGCATATTGATCATGCCTATTCGTTGGCTATATTTCCCATCATTCTCAGAAATGACTCTCATTTAGAAACTTCTGTATTCTAAAACACAGAAGTCCAGTTATGCACTCTTACATTATTGTTTCACTCGTCGTCTTTAAATTGTTGCATATATTATGAAAATATGGCTCATTTCATTCTCAGTCATAATCCTCCGAATTACCAGATGCCCAAAGCCACTTAGCCATGTTCGCGACACCTGGAATGAATCGTCGCCTTTTGCAAATGTTTAGCATATTGTCATATCCCTTCAACCACCCAAGAGCCATCAGGGGTGAGGGGAGGGGGGGGGGGGGTAGGTTTCTCCGTTTTTGTTGAAGTGAGACGCAACAAGTCGCCATTTACCACCAATCATCTGGTTTAGCACAGGGCTAAAGAGCTGGCATTTAAAACAGGCCATGGCAGGCCAGCAGCACGGGTTGTTCAATTCCCGTACCAGCCTCCCCGAACAGGCGCCGGAATGTGGCGACTAGAGGCTTTTCACAAAAACTTAATTTGAAGTCTACTTGTTAGAATAAGCGATTTTCATTTTATTTCATTTTCATCTCCCTGAACGTCGTCTGTCAGGGAACGACTTCTCTATTATCTCCATATATATCCTGCAAATACAAGCTGTTGATCTGCATATCATCATGTAGTCTTGCTCTGTTCGTCCTCCTGTCTGATAAATAGAACATTACTTGTTCCAATCCTACTCAGCCACCCAGCATTTACTATGTTCGTGATACATTGATGAACGGATCTGTTCCTTTTTCTGCGGATATTACTGAACTGAAACATGATGCTAATCTGCATCCTAATGACCCAGCGTGATGTCACTTGCAAACAGTTGTAAATCTCACGTTGCATTTCAGCACTCAGAAGACACCATAATACATTAAACACTGTATTCCGTCCAAAACACTCTTAAACTAGATTTCCAACAACACACGTTGTTGAAGTTCCTATTGAAGCCGAGTAAATGTTGCATGTCTCTTTGTCCTTCCGCCTATCTCAGTTTTCAAGGTCACAAACTCCAGCATGAAGCAGAGGTTTATGTAAAATATTTTCCTTTCAGAATGGTACGTTCTCTCCTCAGGATACACTCCCAACTCGATGATGGAAATAGATGTCAAGAGGATGATTTTGTGCCCAAGAGGAGCCCTAGTGAGACCACGGTTGTGAAGATTCGTTCTTATCGTTTGTTAATTTTGTTATCAGCTGTGCTCTCATTTTGGCATCTCAGTCTGCGAGTTCCTTCAGTGTTTTTAATGAAAATAGAGGAACATAATCTCATATTTTACGAATATAGTTTAGAACCGTCAGCAGTCAATATCAACTTCAGGAATTGCAGATAGTTTAGCCCATTTCAATTATCTCTCATTTGTCTTTAAATAAATATATATTTTGGCGTTATTTAGGTATTTTCAAAAGTGTAGAGTTCTAATTAGGTCTGGATACATGACTTGAAAAACTCAACTTTAGCCAGTATACAATACTTAATGGCGGGCAAACATTAATCACATTCAGTGTGCACGTATCGTTCACGTACATTGCCTTCCTTTCTGTCAGGGAAAATTACCGACTGGTGTACTCAATAAAATCAAATCAAAATAATTCCAATTAACTTGGACTGCTCAATTTCTGTACGGTGCATTCAAATTGAGTTGGGCCTGTTGAGAGATTGTGACTATGGGGCGATCCGTGTTTGCAAGCCGATACAGTGTGGACATATCCATTTCTCGGCGCCAGTATTTAGCGCGAAACTGAAAATATCTTCAATCTTTCTTCCAGTATGGACTGCTCTAGTTCAATCCCATTATATTAAATGTATGTAGTCACCATACATGATTTTGCAAAAACGTTAACACGTTTACACAAACAGCATCATACTTATGTTTAGTGCTGACATAACTAATTCAGTATGGTTATAGTCAGTGTGTGCAGGTCGACTTCAGCGTAATGCCTTTCATTGTGAAGTGCTCTATTCCAGATATAGTATGCACTCACAACGGCAATGACATGTGTGTCATGGTTCAAATCCGTGTATCGTGGCCCGGGTACGCACAAGAAATTCAGCGATTGTTATCTTTTTTTTTAATTGAGAGGACCACTTCTTTTTTTCCAATTGAGGCGCATTTTATTGTGGCCAATCCACCTACCCTGTACATATTTTGGGTTGTGGGGGCGCAACCCACGCAAACACGGGGAGAATGTGCAACGTCCACACGGACAGTGACCCAGAGCTTGGATAGAACCTGGGACCTCGGCGCCGTGAGGCTGCAGTGCTACCCACTGCGCCACCGTGCTGCCAATATTCAGCGATTGTGAAGCTGGTTGTCACCGTGGTGAATGCAAGGGCGCCAAAAATAACTTAAACTTTAGACTAAGCATATTTACGTTAGCTGAATCTCCCAATGTCAACATTCCGGGCGACGGGGTAGGACGACAGTGACCGTTAACAAATTAAATAAGTTGCACAAGAGACATATATTTTCCAAATCACCTGGTCAACGTCTCTATATATTGTGGCGAGCAGTCAACACACGTTAAAACAAAATGTCGCTAATGAAAAGTTGTGATGCAGCGCTCTCTACTTCCCACTCTTCCCACTATTAATGCAGGGCTACCGATATTAAAGTACAATGGACGTGAACGGTACGTGCACACTGAATGTGATCCATGTTTACCGGTCCGTGGCAAAACCGTAGGATTGATTGCCAGTGCATTGATAACATCAAACTTTCTTTCTCTCCATCAATTGAGAGCCGTGAACGACAGGTGTGCCATCCAGAATATGCCCCCTATCAACGTGATAAGTAATGTGGAACAATGGACTAACTTGTTGGTCCGCCAGCCGCGTGATTCTTAGCCGCGTGCTGTTCGCTGGCGTCGGGATTTCATCTTCCCATCCATTGTCAATCGGACTTGCTCTGGAATCACCCCTTTTTCGGCCTGGAAACCAGGCTGCAGGCGGGAAAATTGATTCACAGCGACTGAAGAATTCAGGCCCTCTTACACATTCCGGGCATACCGCGCAGGGAAACGATCAGCACAATCACATGGGGACACGGTCAGATGCATGTATCTCCCAAGTCACACATCGTATCAAATTGGAAACATGCGTCATCAGTTGCTCAAACTCTGGAATCACTGCGTCACAGCAATATGAGTGTAATAAATCCAACACAAGGACTTAAAGGACTGATGTTCGCATCTTACCAATACTGTCTAAAGAGCAAGAAACAATCGACAATAAATATTGACCGGCTCTTCGATGGCCATATACCAGAAAAAAATCTGATGGGGATATTATTTTTCTTTGAAGGCAATATATCTGTCCCAGAGAGCATATTATTAGTGTACGGCATGCATGACCGAAATGGTGGGGACAGAGGCAGTACAATTGAGCACTAACTGCAAAAATCCATCAGGCACAAGCTAGTGCGAAGACCATATACTTTCCAAATTGTGAACGAAAATAATTCAGGGTTATTTTGTCATGAGAATTTTGAAATTTCCAGCCACCCCTATTTTGTTTCAGCTTTCTGTTATCGATGGAATATCTTACTGACCCCTGAGCACATTCTTGTAATTTCGAACACATGCACCTCACAGTGATTGGTAACCGTAACTTAATGGATAATCTGATAAACATACCACTCCTGGCACAAGTGTTTGCTAAATATACAGAATTGAAGGCCGGAAAAGGCATGATTTTCATTGACACGCTTTTGACTGAATTATACCATTTGACGTTGTTTGCATCCATATTGGAGACGAGAATTGGTTCCGGTTTCACAGCCATTCAACGAACGGAATGTCCACCACCACATCACTCCCTTAATATTGCATTGACGAGCGAATCATGAGTTCTGGTCGCTCCTTATGCCTCAGGAAAACCAACTCCGCTTCATTTCCTCATATTTGTTCATTCACTCTTAAAAGGACAGCATTCTAGGTGTCCTCACAGAAATGTTTTTAACATCCTGAAGTTCGTCTTGAAGCAAGGAACCATTAAAAGTATGTGATTTTAAGTATTCCAGGTTGGGAAAGACATCAGTTACATTTTCTCAGTTTCCAGGAAGAGATCAGTTTCAATCATTAAAACAATGACGAAACCTTCCTTCACTTTATGAAAATGTAGACCAAATTCATGTTGTGTACTAAGGCCAGAGTGCATTATTCCTTCCCTTTTGACAGGATTTATTTGGATATTCATTTACATTGTTGCATCATTGCTTGCCGTATCAGAGCCACTGGGGGAACTTGGCTTGGGATTCGGTACTTTTGCAGTACATGCCTTCAAAGCATCATCATAGAATATTAACGGCAGCACGGTAGCACAAGTGGATAGCACTGTGGCTTCACAGAGCAAGGGTCCGAGGGTCGATTCCCTGCTGGGTCGCTGTCTGTGCGGAGTCTGTACGTTCTCCCCGTGTGTGCATGGAGTTCCTCCGGGTGCTCCGGTTTCCTCCCACAGTCCAAACACGTGCAGGTTAGGTGGATTGGCCATGATAAATTGCCCTCGGTGACCAAAAAGGTGAGGAGAGGTTATTGGGTTCCGGGATAGGGTGGAAATTCGGGTTTCAGTGGGTCGGTGCAGACTCGATGGGTCGAGTGGCCTCCTTCTGCGGTGTATGTTCTCTATTCTATTTTACACTGCAGAAGGAAGCCATTCGGCTCATAGGGTCTGCACCGGTACTTGGAAAGAGCACGCTGCCCAAGCTCACACCTTCACCATATCCCCAAATCCGAGTAATTCCTCCTCTTCGGACACTAAGGCAAATTTAGCATGGCAAATACACATAACCAGCATATCGTTGAACTGTGGGAGGAAATCGGAGCAACTGGAATAAACTCACGCAGACACGGGAAGAATGCCCAGACTCTGCATACACAGTGACCCGAACCCAACCTGGTCTCTGGAGTTGCGAAGCAATAGTGCTCATCACTGTGCCATTGTGCACTTCTCAAGTGGGAACGCTGCCAGTCCCACAACATTTTCAGTAGCTCCTACATTCATTCCTTTCTAATATCAAGTGGAAGAAATAGAATTTGCTTCAGCTAGGCAACTTTAATGCTGGAGCCCTCGGCAGGAAGCCATGATGAATCGTCTATTCGGCAGTTCCAGTTGAATATGGATTCAAACTATCCAGATATCGTTCTAGCATTGACTGATGGTCACTCCAGCACAGAGCATGGACACGTGTTCGGTGTCATCTCTACAATTCCGTTTCTCCCCAGTCATTGAACACCGCAACACGGGTGTCGTCACCTCCTCCTTTTATTGCCTCCCGAATCATTGAGCATGGCGATGTTTGTGCAGTCATGCCGTCTCCTAGTTTCTCCTCAAATATTGAGCGTGGCGACTTGTATGGAGACACCTCCGCCTTTTAGTTTTCCCCAATTATTGAACCTGGTGACATGGCTGCTAAAATAATAAAATAAAATCAAAAGGGCTCAGATAAACTAGGAAAGGCAACTAGCAGAAAACATAACAACTGATAACTATGCGTCCATAAGTTTCGAAAGAGAAAGATAATGTCTAAATCGAATGATGGCCCTTTAGAGTTCGATACTGCTGAGGGAATAATTGGGAACACAGTGATTGCGGAGGCACTGAACCAATATTTGGCCTGTCTTCACAGGAGAGGTTATCCATTTTGGCCGAAAACATAGAAAGGAAAATTATTACCTAAATGCAAAGCAGATTCAAAATGCGTCTGGACGGAGCGATCTGGGTGTCTTTGTTTATGCATTGCAGAAAACCGTTATGCAGGTACAGCATGTATTTTTTAAAAAAGCAGATGGAATTTCAGCGTGCATTGCCAAAGTGCGGGCGTAAAAAAGTAGAGAGGCGCTGTTGCAAATGTATAGGTTGTTTACGAGGCCGAATCTGGAGTATTGTGCTCAGTTTTGGTCTCATTATTTGAGAAAGGATCTGTTGGCATTGGTGGCAGTTCAGTGGAGGTTCAGCAGATTGACTCCAGGCATGAAAAGGTTGATGCATGAGCAGTAATTTAACTGTTTGTGTTTAGACACGCTGGAGTTTAGATGAATGAGAGGGGGTCTGATAGAGGTCTAAAAATACGAAGAGGGATCTATAAAGTAAACGTAGACCAAATGTTCCCACTTGTGGGGAAATCAAGAACTAGAAGTCACAGACATAGGTTGAGAGTCGATTGAAAACCGAGATTAGGATGAACTACTTCTCGCAGAGGATGGAAAACCTGTGGAACTTGCTGCCCTATAATTCGGTGGAGTCTGAAACCTTAAGTTGTATCACGAAGGACATAGATATCTGATTTAGAAACGTGTTGAAGAGATATGGGGAGCAGGCAGGAAGCTGGATTTGAGACCAGCTAGAGATCAGCCATGATCTGACTGAATGGTGGAGTACATACGAACGACTGAATTGCGAAGGTCTGCTCCTGATTCCTATGTGTGGAGTCACATCTCCTCTTAGTTCCTCCCCAATCATTGAGCATCGCGAAATTTATGTTGTCACCTCTTGCTCTTAGTTTATCCCAATCATTGAGCAGGGCGACATATGTGGAGGCACTTCATCCTCAAATATTTCTCCCAAATCATTGAGGATGGCGTTATTTATGGAGTCGCTTCCTCCTCTTAGTTTCTCCCCAATCATTGAGGATGGCAACTTGTGTGGAGTCACCTCCTCTACTTAGTTTCTTCCCAATCATTAAACATGTTGATATGTGTGGACTCACCTCGACGTTTCGGTTTATCTGCAATCATTGAGCATGACGATATCCGTGGAGCCATCTCTTCTATATAAAAGCAAATTAATGCTGATGCAGGAATCTGAAACGAAAGGGAAAATGCTGGAAAATCTCAGCAGGTGTTGAAGCACCTGTCGGGAGAAAAAAAAGCTAACGTTTCGAGTCCAATGACTCTTTGTCAAAGCTAACAGACAGAGAAAGTGGGTAATATTTATGCTGGTGGAGTGAGAATGGAAGATAACTCATAGCCAAGAAACCCAGGGAAACGAAGTCCTAATATCCACAGAACCCAAGGGAAAAGGGTGCTAATGGCAGCCCACAGAGAGACCGAAAGGTGTGAAAGGGAAACAACAGAGAAACTAACATCAGAGGGTACCCTGTGACAGATGTCGATGTGGTGGGAGGGGAAGAGAAAGCAAAGGGGAGAAAGGATAACGAAAGGTGTTCAAGTTGGGGGGGGGGGGTAAATATATATTAAGAAAGACAAGAAATAAATCAATGGTAAACGACATTTAAAATGAAATGGGATGAAAAGTGGATCCACACTATCTTCAGGTGATGTCCCGGAGGACTGGACAATAGCCAATGTTGTTCCTTTGTTTAAGAAGAGGATCAAGGATAATCCAGGGAACTACAGGCGGTTAGCCTTACGCCAGTGGGAGGGACATTACTGGAGAGAATTCTTGGAGACAGCATGTGGGCTGCCATTAGCGAGAGGCAGCACGGTTTTGTGAAGGGGAGGTCGTGTCTCACTAAATTCAAACAGTTGTTCGAGGAGGTCACAAAGATGATTGATGCAAGTAGGGCAGTGGATGTTGTCCACTTCATAAAGGCCTTTGACAAGGTCCCTCATGACAGACTGGTACAAAAGGTGAGGTCATGCGGATGAGAGTTGAGCTGGCAAGATGGATACAGAACTGGCTAGGACATACAAGGCGGAGAGTAGCAATGGAAGCGTGTTTTTCTCATTGGAGGGCTGTGAGTAGTGGTGTTCCTCAGGGTTCAGTGCTAGTACATTTGCTGTCCGTAGTATATATCAATGATTTGGAGGAAAATGTAACTGGTCTCTTTAGTAAGTTGTGGACGATACAAAGGTTGGTTTAATTGCGGATAGAGATGAGGATTTTCTGAGGATGCAGTAGGATTTAGATCGTTTGGAAACGTGGGCGAAAAGTTGGCAGATAGAGTTTAATCCGGACAAATGTGAGGTAATGCAATTTGGAAGGTCTAATAGACGTAGGGATATACAGTGAATGGTAGAACCCTCAAGAGCATTGGTAGTCAGAGAGGTCTGGGTGTACAGGTTCACAGGTCACTGAAAGGGGAAACACAGGTGGAGAAGGTTGTCAAGAAGGCATGCGGCATCGTGCCTTCATTAGCGCGGCATTCAGTATAAAACTTGGTCAGTCAAGTTGCAGTTGTATAGAACCTTAGGCCACACTTTGATATAGTTTTCAGTATTGGTCGCCACACTACAAGAAGGATGTGGAGGCTTTAGAGACGGTGCAGACGAGATTTACCAGGATGTTGCCGGGTACGGAGAGCATTAGCTGTGAGGAGAGGTTGAATAACCTTGGTTTGTTCTCACTGGAACGAAGTAGGTTGAGGGGCGAACTGATAGCGGTCCACAAAACTTTGAGCGGCATAGACAGAGTGGATAGATACTTTTTCCCAGAGTAGATGAGTCAATTACTAGTGGGCATCGGTTTAATGTGCGACAGGTAAGGTTTAGAGGAGATGTACGAGGCAAGTTTTTTACACAGAGGATAGTGGGTGCCTGAAACTCGCTGTCGGGGCAGGTGGTGGAAGCAGGGACGATAGTGACGTTTAAGGGGCATCTTGACAAATACATGAATAGGATGGGAATAGATGGATACGGACCCCGGAAGTGCAGAAGATTTTAGTTCGCATGGGCAGCTTGGTCGGCGCAGGGTTGGAGGGCCGGAGGACCTGTTCCTGTGCCGTACAATCCTTGTTCTTTGATAATTGAAAACAAATGAGTCGAGGTGGGGTAGAGCTAATCATCTGAAGTAGTTGAATTCGATGTTAAGGCTAGAAGGCTGTAGCCTGCCTAACCGAAAGATGAGCTATTGTTCCTCCAGTGTGCTCTGAGCGTCACTGGAACATTGCAGCAGGCCAAAGAGAGACATTTAGGCATGGGATTAGGTTCTTTTCTTAAAATGGCAAACAACGGGAAGGTCAGTGCGCATTCGGGACCCTGACCTTCCCGTTATTTGCTATTTTAACAAAAGACCCTGCTCCTAACAAATTCAGATGATTAGCTCTGCCCCACCTCGACCCATTGGTTTTCATCCCATTTCATTTTTAATGTCCTTTACCATTTTTTCTTTGTTGACTTTCTTAATACATAATTAACCACCCCCCACCCCATCTTAGCCAACTATCCTTACCCTTTCTCCCATTTGGTTCCCCCTTCCCCTCCCACCACATCTACATCTGTCACAGTGTACCCTCTGATGTAAGTTTCTCTGCTGTTTGGCCATTCACACCTTTGGGGACTGCCATTAGCACTGTTTTCCCTTAGTTTCTGTGCTATTGGCACCCCGTTTCCCCGTGTTTCCGTGGCTATGACTCATGTTTCATTCTCATTCCACAGTATGAATATTTCCCACTTGCTCTGTCTGTTAGCTTTTACAAAGAGCAATTGGATTGGTTAGCTCTTTTCGCTCCATACAGATGCCGCCAGACCTGCTGAGATTTTCCAGCATTTTCTCTTTCGAGCCATCTCTTCTACTTTATCGCTTAATTGTTACCAGTATTCATGAATGAATCTGGCAGGATGGGAGGTATTATATCTGATCGGTTGTTGTGAGAAATTGTGTGCTGTCTTTCGCCTACTTATTCTGCTGTTTGGCCTGCAATTTGTCGCTATCACAATGTGTCTTCAATGCGTTTCCGGCGGACAAATGGCGGCGCACCGGCTGCGTTCAATCAAATATTGTTTACTAAACTAACACAATATTACAGTTAATCAATCGCATCATCCAGCAAAAGTTATTTTACAGAATGCCCAAGTATTGCATACGAGACCTGAACTTAACTTTTGAGTGACTAGCAAGTAAGCAGACAGATGAAGACCTTTATCTGTATTCGACTTCTGTAGTGCTGCATATTCAGTCCTTGGTCTGATCTGATGCTCTGTCTAAGCTCTTCCTTCTGTTGGTGGTGTGATGGTCTTCCTCATGGTGTCCGGTGAAGATCACCGCTATTCAGTTGGTTTTGCACGCTGCTGCAGACAACGATTCGAAGGTGGTGCAGTACCTTTTGTACATTAATAGTTTTGTGCTCTTTTGGGCGGTCCATGTGCCATTACCAATCATTTGATCAAGATTCGATCACACTGATCGAACAAGTCCAATCAGGGGTTGCCACATTCATTTCGTGGTTTGCCCTCACAGGCCATGTCTTTTGGTGTGAGGCGCGCGTAAGCCATTCCAAATAATGAATGTACCTGCCGTTATGTTTCCGTTGTCCATGGAATGGCCTGGAGATGGCCATTAACCTGTGTATTGTGATGTCTAGGCTGCAGCTTGCTCCTATATGTTTAATTAAGCTGCAGCCTGTTTGACCTTATAGTTGGCCAATTCTACCAGTCTCCGAAGCAGGTCGTCATTTTAGGTGCCCTTTCGGCCACATATGTATTTTCTTGATCCTGAACACGATGCCGTATGACCATAGAATGGAGGGGGGAATTTAAGTTGCATTGCTAGAGTGTCCCTGCCATGATGAATGGCGGTTTTGAAAACAAACTGCAGGACGGTAGCTGTGATGTTGCGCAACTGCGCTGGTTTCACCTGTTAAGACCTGCCAAGTAAGCCGAAAAAGATGAGAGAATGAATAGGCTGTGCGTGCCGTTACCATTTAGGAACTCCTTTTTGGTGTATTGGCAGAACTTGTGGGTACGTCAACGGATAGTTACACTCTGCGGAATATAGATCTGTGGGGAATTTCCATGTTGCGGAAAAGACTTTATTGTGTTCTCAAAGAAAGCCAGAGGAGACAGGTAGAGCTTATGGAAGTGACGTGCCGTTGGCCATGGAGAACTAAAATTCAGCAGGGTCCCTTCATGACTTTAACATTCAGTAAAATGCCTTGAGGACTCCAAACTTTAGACAGATGGCCTCAACGAATGGAGGTATTGTAAGTGGCGGGTTCTTGTACCTTACATTTGTTTCAAAGTAGGCTGAATCTCATCATCTAGAGAACTCCACATTACATGTATAAATCGCCCAACAGATACTCATTCTCGAAATCAATTGTCTCATGTGGCCCCATCATTCTCTTGTACCGGCTTTCCAGACATCTGTTTGTTCATTGTGCCACACTGGAGTTTGTAGCGGTATTCCTCAGCTCTCTGTCCTCATGCCCTATCCTAATCAGCCTTCCGGGCCAAACCCTCACCCAGGAAGGGGATGCGCTGTCCGGTGTGATCATTAAAGTAGTCCTGTTTCGTTTATCTAATCGGTGCATGTTGGCTGGGGAGGGAAGTAAATTCTGGCCACCGACTACATATAAAACCGCTGCCAGTTCGGCAGTTTAAGCACCCAGGTATCTGGATAATTTGAGGGCAAGTTTCACTCGTAGTCGGCCCGGCATGTCCTCCACATAGATACCACATATATGATCCAAGTCCGTCCTGTATTGTGGCTGAGCTATCCTCATAAACTCTGAGTGCAGTGTTTTTCTGATGGGTAGCTGTCTGTTTTGACCCTGACCGTGCCTCCTGTTGTGTTGGGATAAACGGTCCTCTGGAATCCTTCGTAGCTATGATATGACACTCATGTGGGTGACCCCCAAAATGCACGGTTGCCAGCTACCTTGCAATAGTATTGTCCGGGGCGTGGCGGGGACCTGGCATACCGTGCCGTTCTTAAATCGGACTTCCAGCAAAACCTGGTGTGTATTATGGGCCAGGACTTAGAGAACACCGAAGTATATCGTGGAGTTCACCTGACCTCCCAACTTTAAATATGTTTTAGTAATGGGGAGCACAAGGACCCACTTTACAGGTGTGATGCAACAGAGAGCTAAGGCATGTTTAAAACAAAACAATGTTTATTCTATGTATCCAGTTAACATTTTAAAATCACACAATTAGAAGTTCATCAACTAGAAATCCTGACCACCCCCCAAAAGATACAGCCCACTATAGATAACCCTTAAAGACTTTCCAAACAACATCCATTAGTTAAAACATTTTATAACAATAACCGCAGGTTTACATGATCTACAGAAACAGGTATCACTTTGAAATCATCAATGATTTGGAGACATCCTTTAGCTTGTAGAGAGAGAGATCATTATACAGCTGCTTGCTTTGAATGCAGCTATGCACCTCTGAAAACGAAACCACATTACAACTGCCAGCTCAAAACGAAAGTGAAAGACAGACAGCCAAGCTCCACCCACAAACTGACATCACTGCAGCTATTTGATAAAGACTAATTTCTTAAAGGTACATCCATCTGACACCTCCATCCAAGAACAAAATAAACCAATAACTTCAAGATGGTTTCATTTTTCACTTTTTTCACTTTCCTTTAATTAATATTGACAGTGAATATACTTCTGTTTTTTTAACAAAACGAAACATGCAAACATTTATAATAACATAGTTATTTCTCCAACTTGGTTCCCTCTTGATTGACAGTCTCTTTGGACAAGAAGGGATCTGCACGATCCATCCATTTCTCTAAGCCTCGGCATTTCTCTTTAAATTCGAATATTTTAGTTCAACCCGATCACAGAGCCCCTTGTAATTCTGTAACACAGGAGCATTAGTTAAAACAGCCTTCAGGCAGTCAAATGTCTGTTCACACTGCGCTGTTCACTTAAATATGCCCTGTTTCTTCAGCATGTCCGTCAGTGGAGCAACCACGCTGCAAGTTTGTGGCACAAATTTCCGGTAGAATCCACTCATGCCAGGAAATCGCATTATTTCCGTTCGTGTCAAGGGTACTGAAAACTCAACAATACCTTTTGTTTTCACATCCCGTGGGACCATTCAACTCTGTCCGATTGTGTGGCTAAGGAAATTGACTTGGGCTTTTCCAAATTCACTTTTGGTTAGGTTTACTATCAAACCCGCCTCCTGAAGTCTATTAAATAACTCCATCAAATGCTTTAAATTATCTTTCCTTGTCTGAATGAAAATCACTATATCATCGATGTATACCGCACAGTTGGGTAACCCTGAAACAATTTTGTTCATTAACCATTGAAATGTGGCTACGGCGTTTTTAGGCCCAAATGGCATATCTGGAGTCTTAAATCTCCTTCACCCTTTTGGATATAGGTACCTACCAGTAACCATTGAGTAACCATTGAGTAAATCCAGTTTTAAATAAATGCTGATTGTCCCACCTTCTCAATGTAATCCTCCAAACGTAGGATAGGATAAGTTCTTGTAACTGCGTTAACCTTTCTATAGCCCACACAAAACCGCCGGGTACATAGAACATAGAACAGTACAGCACAGAACAGGCCCTTCAGCCCTCGATGTTGTGCCGAGCAATGATCACCCTACTTAAACCCACGTAACCCGTATACCCGTAACCCAACAATCCCCCCATTAACCTTACACTACGGGCAATTTAGCATGGCCAATCCACCTAACCCGCACATCTTTGGACTGTGGGAGGAAACCGGAGCACCCGGAGGAAACCCACGCACACACAGGGAGGACGTGCAGACTCCACACAGACAGTGACCCAGCCGGGAATCGAACCTGGGACCCTGGAGCTGTGAAGCATTGATGCTAACCACCATGCTACCGTGAGGCCCCCTGAGGTACCTATGGGAGATCTCCATTGGCTGCAACCCACTTCAATGAGCATATTTTAAGCATATTTTCAATTTCCTTGTTAACCTGTGCCCATTTTAAAGGGTTAAGTCTATATGGATGTTGTTTAATGGGAACAGCATTGCCCACATCTGCATCATGTATAGCCATTTTATTGTGTCCCAACTTATCTCCACAAACGTGTCCATGTGATATCAATAACTCTTTCAGGTCAGTTCGTTTTTCATCTGGAAGGCAACAAAACAATGTATGCCAATTTTTAAGAACATCCTCGTTTTCCAATTTAATTTGAGGAATGTTAAATTCAATGTCATTTGGATTCGTTTCTTCACTTTGAGTTAAAATCATTAAAACGCCCACCTTTTGCCCTCCTTCCCTTTCAAATTACCTTTTATGCATATTCACATGACACACTCGGTGAGTTTTCCTTCTATCCGTCGTTCTTACCACATAATTCACCTCACTTAATTTCCTTTCAATCCGCTAAGTCCACAAAACCCTGCTTTTAAAGGGTCACCTACCACTGATAACAAGACTAGAAATGTATCTCAACTGGCAAAACTACCAACTTTTACTTCCTGTCCGCTACTCATTTCATCACATATTGTGCAACTTTTTAATGTTGTCCAGCCAATACCCCTGCCTAATTTACCGTTCCGCAAATTTCCACACGCAATCCAATAATGTATGTTCCGACTGTTCACTCACAAATTTTTCCTCAATCAAATTAAGTGGTCCTCTTACCTCATGACCACAAATTAGATCAATAGGACTGAATTTGGTTGACTCATTAGGTGCATCCCTAATTGCAAACAGTACGATTGGAATTTCTTTATCCCAAACCTCTGGCTAATCGTGACAATAAACCCCCAACATTGCCTTTAATGTCTGATGCTACCTTTGTAACTCTCCCTGCGATTCTGGATGGTACGCAGTTGATTTAAATTGTTTTACTCCTTAACTATCCATAACGTCTTTTAATAACCTGGAGGATAAATTTGGTCCTTGATCCGATAGTATTTCTGTGGGTAGTCTATATCTCCTAAATAATTGATGTAACTCCGCCACAATCCTTTTAGCTGCATTATTACGTACTGGAATGGCCTCTGGAAACCTAGAGACACACCTATTATAGTCAAAATATATTGATTGCTACTTCTCGTTTTTGGAAGCGGTCCTACACAATGAATTAAGATCGTTGTAAAAGGTTCCACAAATGCTAGAATAGGTATTAAGGGCGCTTCTTTTATCACTGATTGAGCTTTCCCTATCACTTGACATGTGTGACATGATCGACAAAATTTAACTACATCTTTATGTACTCCAGGCCAATAAAAATGTTTTTGTATTTTAGCTTGAGTTTTCCTTGCTCCCAAATGAACTCCCACTGGTACCTCATGTGCTACTCGCAACACCTCCAATCTATACCCTACCAGTAATACCACTTGATGAACTTCTGCCCACTTTGCATCCGCTTGCATATATAAATGTCTCCACTTTCTCATCAAGGCGTACTTTTTACGGTAATAACATTCTGGTATACACTCAGATTCCACTTCCATGTATGCTTTCTGATACATCGGTTTTACTTCTATATCGTTCTGTTGTAACTCCGCTAAGTTTTATGAATTAAAAATATCCGCCTCATCCTCCACCTGTTCTTGATCTTTTCCAACCATCTGCTCAAAAATCGTTTCAGATAATTGAACTTCAACTTTATCTACAATATTTGATTTCTCCTCTTGTCTTAACCTGTGAATTTGCGACCTTGTTACTACAGATTCTGGAAAAATACCAGGAAATTCGTCATTCAACACTTCAGTTGTCTGATTTTCCACTGGCTTATCACCCAGTAGGCATCACTCTCACCTGCGATCCAGCTATATCATTACCCAAGTTAAACTGTATTCCTGGACAAGATAGTTTCTCTATTACTCCTACTACCACTTCACCACTCTTCACTGTACCTTCCAAAGTTACCTTATATAATGGAACACCATTCTTCTCATCCTGATTCCCACATATTGCCACCTTTTCTGCCAATATTCCTCCCATACTATATGATTCCTCATATCTTCCCATTGCGAGCTCCTGTACCTCTTAAAATTGTTACTTTATTACGTGCTACTGCTGATACACATGAGTAAACTTTACCCACACAAGTAAATTATTTAAAGAGATTTGGCACCTTCTTGTCAATCACCTCTTGATCAGGCTGTACAGTCTTTTGCATCTTATTCGCTTCACTTGGGTTTTCCTTTACCAGTTTAACAAACCCCACTGTCTTATCGTGTTTTATCACATGAGCCTTCCCGGTGCTTTTCTTCAACCACCAACACTGTTACTTTACATGACCTAGTTTAGTCCAGTGAAAACATTTGAAACTTTTCATTTGACTTCCATCCTCCTGGATTTTGTTTTAAATCTCATGTTCCCTCTCCATATTATCTCCCATCAAATCTTATTTACCTCTTCCACTTGAGTATTTCCAGTGTTCTTACCTCACAGGCTGAAGCTGATGTTGGAAATCCATTCTTGATTTATGAACTAATTCATAATCATCTGCCATTTCTCCGGCCAACTTCGCAGTCCAAGTGGCAGGTAAAAGCGAACTTATACTTGCAGGACCGATTTAAGGTGATGGACCACAAACAATTGCTGATATCCAGCACGGTGAAAACATTTGCCTGCATTCCTTGTCCTTGTAGCTACAGTGGGGGCTGTGAGTGGGTGACCTTAGTTAATTCTCTGTAATTGAATGTCAATCGCCATGATCCGTCTCGCTTTTTCACAGACCATGTTGGTGTATTGTTGCTGGATGCCACGGGTCTCAACACCCTTGATGTAATAGGCTGACAATAACTTTGGCGATCTCTGTCTCGGCCTATTTGCTTCGGACCTGATCCCTCAATTAACACCTCTCCAGGTGTCTGGCCACAATCGTGTTTGTGTCTCCTTTGTTCTTTTTAAGTACCTCGCTGATGGTCGGATGAGTGCTAATCGCTCGGGGTCAAATAGGTATTCATCTAATGTGCTGAGCTAATTAACATATGTAGCGACTGGGAGAACTGATGGTACCCTGCTAATCGTCGCCGTTTACCAAATGCATCAATTTACTGGGTTAAATGATAACTTGCGCGGATTCATAAAATCTATGCCAAGAATGTGTTCAGTGTTGGGGACAGCTTGCTAATACTACCGGGTGATAGCAGGCAATGTTGCTTAGGTGGACCTGTATTGGAGTTGTGATATGTCCCTCCTGCATATGTCTGGTAAATCCAGTGAGTGTAATGGTGTTTGTAGTGGGCTAAGGAATGTCTGTGTGCAACGTGGATGTATTGAGGGGGTTCAGGAAACGCCGGTACCTGAAAGGAATTCAACAAGGTCGCCTATTTCCTCGCCATTGAACCGGTGTCTCCCTATACTATCCCAGCTTGTGTTGCCACCCAAGGTTGGAGAGTCCAGCTGACGCAAACCTAGCAAATCATACGGGGGGGGGGGGGGGTCATGCGGGTAGGCACTCACAATGTGCATGTGGCGGCTGGGACCTCCAGCAATCGTGGGTGGTGTTCTATTTTATATCTGGGGGCTCGTATAGCTGGTGGGGCCGGAGATCCTTGTCTTCTCGGGAGACGTGCATATGGTGGTGAATCTGGCGAATTTCACATGAATATAGGCAACAAGATGGAGGATGCGGAAACTTTTGTTTCCACGCGGTGTTCGCAATGTTCTCTCCTCCTCATGTCAACGGCTGCATCAGCGCCAGGTAGTTCCCTGAGGATGAGATTGTTTAGCTTCTGCCCTGTGGTTGGATCCCTCACCAGCAGACACAGCCTTGCAGACATTTCCTTGGGCATTCGGCTTGTCAGTTAGCAGCAATGCTTCCAAACTTCTCATGGAAATAGAAAGTTAAGCCATCTCAACTTTAATTAGATGATGTACTCTTGGGAACGTCCTGATTCACAAGCTACGAATGAGGGTAGGGAAGGAGTAAATCGGTTTGAGGCAAATATTGAAATAGGGTAGTATGCAAATGCAGAAAACATGATCAGCGTACCTGGAGGAAGGCAGTTTGAATGTTTAAACCTAAATTTCGAAGGTGGTGCACAGAAATAAGAACAGGGAATAAGATGAATAAAGCAATGTTTTTGGATAGTATTAGACAACAAAGTATTGATCTAGCAGATGCAAAATACTACGAGGACTTTGGCAGCTTAAATATGTTTTTGAGAGTTAGAATGGTGCCAACCGAATTCGAAAGGCGAGACAATTGTGAATAAAACTCGCAGGTAGAATTTAACAATGGCAATTGTGTATTTTGCTAACAGGTAGAGGACAAAATCCCTCTCAATTTTAAGATTCGAAAGAATGTACAAGGACGTGAGTGTGGATGAACATCTGTATATAAAAGTATCGGTTCATACTGAGAGTGTTGTTACAGAAAGCTATAAAGTTGTGGTTAAGGAATTGAGGTTTTGAGCACAAATGGATGGAAGATGTGCAGACACAATTAGCACTTTCCTTAGGCCACAATTAAACTCACACATTCGTTTCTGGTCACTATTCTCCAGGGTTGATGCTTTAGCCCTTTAGAGGATGCAAAAGAGGTTTGCCAGATTGGTGACATGGATGAGGAATCTTAGTGATAATATTAGGTTACGGGAGCTTGGGTTATTCGAATGTGAGGAAAGTAGAGATTTGGTCATTTTTTATTGGAGGATGCCTCAAATATAATAGGTTTAAATGAGGCAGAAAAAATAAATTTCTGATTAAGTTTCTGACCGTCCAGTGATTGGTGGTGTAGTCTTAAGGTTTTGGTAAAATACACCACAACATTTGATGAAGAGTAGGCTTTATACTGTGCGTGGCTATGACTTCAAGACGCTGTTCCTGGAACGAAGGTAGCTCATGTTTGCTAAAGACAATGCGTTGGCCACGAGATGGACATCTTACGGGCAAAAGAGATATGGTGGGAGAATGGTACCGATGCAATTGTGCTCCTGAAGCGAGTGATACGAAACAAAACTGTTGGACTTTAACCTGGTGTTGTAAGACTTCTTACAGCAGTGTTCTGAGTTAAGAGAGATAACATTGGGATAGTAAGGAAGAGCGAACACTTTGGCTGCAACTATTCTTCTGCTCGTTTTTGAAATTAATTTTTACGAGATGTGCTGTCGAAAATTATGAACTTTATTCCAGAAGAAGTACCCGTTGATGTTATCGACGGAATAACTGTCAGCTTTCAATTGTCGGCTGCATAAAGAAATGTTAGTTCCCAACAGATATTGAGAGTGTGCTCTTTGATGATTGACATCTGCAGCTGAAAAACGGCGCAGATTCAGTTCATACGAAATTGGCTGAGAACTTTCATTTAATGCTACAATCTCTTTTTTTTTTTTATAAATGTTTTTATTCAGTTTTCATATTTTATATTGAACAAATTACAAATTGTTAGGAGAGAAAAAAAAACAAACACGCAAAAATTAACATACATATTTACAGGTAAGCATCTTCGTAGTAGTAACTGCGCCCCCCCCCCCCCCCCCCCCCTCAACATGTTTATTTAGTTTGGTTTTGGGCCTTGGCTAGCCATCGAACCCCCGTAACGAACCTGTAGCCCCCCACCCCCCCTCCCGCTACCTTCCCCCGACTATTCTTCCTCTTGTACATTGGCCACAAATAGGTCCCGGAACAGTTGCATGAATGGCTCCCACGTTCTGTGGAAGCCGTCGTCCGACCCTCGGATGGCAAATTTGATTTTCTCCATTTGGAGAGATTCCGAGAGGTCGGACAGCCAGTCCGCAGCTCTGGGCGGTGCTGCTGACCGCCAGCCAAACAGGATTCTACGGCGGGCGATCAGGGAGGCAAAGGCAAGGGCGTCCGCCCTCCTCCCCAGGAATAGATCTGGCTGTTCTGAGACCCCGAAGACCGCCACTATCGGGCATGGCTCCACCCTCACTCCCACCACTTTGGACATAACCTCAAAGAAGGCTGTCCAGTACTCCACGAGTCTGGGGCAAGACCAGAACATGTGGGCGTGGTTGGCCGGGCCTCTTTGGCACCGTTCACATCTGTCTTCCACCTCCGGGAAGAACCTACTCATACGGGTTCTTGTTAAGTGGGCTCTATGTACCACTTTTAGTTGCGTCAGGCTGAGCCTTGCGCACGTGGAGGTGGAGTTGACCCTATGCAGTGCTTCGCTCCAGAGTCCCCACCCTATCTCCATCCCCAGGTCGTCCTCCCATTTCCTCCTTGTTGCGTCCAGTACGGTGTCGTCCCTATCTACCAGTCGGTCATACATGTCACTACAGTTCCCTTTCTCTAGGATACTTGCGTCCAGTAGGTCTTCCAGTAGTGTCTGTCGTGGCGGTTGTGGGTACGTCCTTGTCTCCTTTCGTAGGAAGTTTTTGAGCTGCAGGTACCGTAGCTCGTTCCCCCCAGCTAGCTGAAATTTCTCTGTCAGTTCGTCCAGTGTTGCGATCCTGTCGTCCGTGTATAGGTCCCTGACTGTCAGTGCCCCCCCGTCCTGCCTCCACCTTTTGAAGGTGGCGTCAGTCAGTGCTGGTGTGAACCTATGGTTGTTGCAGATGGGAGCCCTGTTCGACATTTTGGTAAGGCCAAGTTGCTGCCGCAGTTGGTTCCAGGATTGGAGGGTGGCTGTCACCACTGGGCTGCTGGAGTGTTTTTTGGGTGGGGATGGGAGTGCTGCCGTGGCGAGGGCCCGGAGGGAGGTTCCCATGCAGGAGGCCTCCTCCGCACGCACCCACTCAGCTTCTGGCTCCTGGATCCATCCCCTTACTCGCTCGGCTGTTGCTGCCCAGTGGTAGAATTGTAGATTCGGGAGGGCTAACCCTCCCCTGGTTTTTGTTTTTTGTAAGACCTTCTTTGGGATCCTAGCATTTTTACCCCCCCCCCCATACGAACGCCATGATGAGTTTGTCCAGCGCTTTGAAAAAGGCCTTGGGGAGGTAGATCGGAATGGATCTAAACAGGAAGAGGAACCTGGGCAGTACGTTCATTTTGATCGTCTGAACTCTCCCCGCGATGGAGAGCGGGAGTGTGTTCCATCTTTGCAGGTCCTTTTTAACTTCCTCCGTCAGGCTGGTGAGGTTCCATTTGTGGATCCCTTTCCAGTCATGGGCTATTTGGATTCCCAGGTAGCGGAATTTATGTCGGGCTTGTTTGAACGGCAGCCCCTTTAGTGCTGCCCCCCCCCCCCCTTGCGGGTGTACTGGGAAGATCTCACTTTTGCTCATGTTGAGTTTGTAGCCCGAGAAGGCTCCAAACGCTTTCAGGAGCGCGATGATTCCGTCCATGCTGCTTTGTGGGTCCGAGATATAGAGGAGCAGATCATCCGCATAGAGTGAGACTCTGTGCTCTCTACCTCCCCTTCGGATCCCCCTCCAATTTTATGCTGCCCTGAGCGCGATTGCTAGCGGTTCAATTGCTAGTGCGAACAGCAGCGGGGACAGTAGGCATCCTTGTCTGGTGCCCCTGTGCAGCTGGAAGTATTGGGAGTTGGTATTGTTGGTCTGTACACTCGCCATGGGAGCGTTGTACAGGAGCTTTACCCAAGCGGTGAACCCTGTTCCAAGCCCGAACCGCTCCAGTACCTCTACGAGGTATTTCCACTCGACTCTGTCGAAGGCCTTTTCTGCGTCCAGGGAGACGATCACCTCTTGTGTTCTCTCCCCGGAGGGGGTCATTATCACGTTCAGCAGGCGCCTGATGTTCGCGGTAAGCTGTCTACCTTTGACAAAGCCCGTCTGGTCCTCTGTGACCACCTCCGGTACACAGTCTTCTAGCCTTTTGGCTAGGATTTTGGCCAGTATTTTGGCGTCTGCATTCAGCAGAGATATGGGTCTGTATGACCCACATTCCGTTGGGTCTTTGTCTTTCTTAGGTATCAGCGAGATTGAGGCCTGTGCTAACGTGGGTGGCAACGTGCCCCTAGCTAGCGAGTCTGTGAACATCTCCCGCAGGTGCGGGGCCAGCGCTGTCGCAAATTTTTTGTAGAAGTCCGCCGGGAATCCGTCCGGTCCCGGCGCCTTCCCCGCCTGCATGGAGCTAATGCTCTCCATGATCTCTCCCAGTGCTAGTGGTGCTTCCAGATCCCGTTTTCTGCCCTCTCCCACAACTGGTATGTCCAGTCCGTCAAGAAACCGGTTCATCCCAGCCTTCCCCGTTGGGGGCTCTGAGGTGTACAGCTCTTGGTAGAAGGCCTTGAAGGTTTTGTTAATCCTCTCTGGTTCTGTTTCCAACGTGCCTCTGGTATCTCTGATTTGCGCAATTTCTCTGCTGGCTGCCTGCTTTCTCAGCTGGTGGGCCAACAGGCGGCTGGCTTTGTCTCCGTGTTCGTATAGGGCCCCGCATGCCTGGCGGAGTTGGTGTACTGCTTTCCTGGTGGAGAGCAGGTCAAAGTTCCTTTGTAATTCTTTTCTCTCCGCCAGGAGTTCTACAGTCGGGGCCTCGGAGTATTTATGGTCTACCTCCAGTATGGAGTCGACCAGCTTCTGCCTCGCCACCCTTTCCTCCCTATCTCTTTGCGCTTTGTAGGCTATGATTTCCCCTCTTAGTACGGCCTTAAGCGCTTCCCAGAACGTGGAGGGTGAGACCTCCCCGTTTTGGTTGATCTCCGTGTACTCCGCTATGGCCTGCGCTATCCTTTCGCTGAAGGCCTTGTCAGCTAGTAAGGCACCGTCCAACCTCCATTTGGGGCGCTGGGCCCTTCCCGTCTCTAGCCGCACATCCATGTAGTGTGGAGCGTGGTCTGATATCACAATTGCGGAGTATTCCACCTTGTCTATCTCTGGAAGCACCGTTTTCCCCACCACAAATAAGTCAATTCTGGTGTACACGTTGTGTACTGGGGAGAAGAAAGAGAATTCTTTCTCCCCCGGGTGGGCGAATCTCCAGGGGTCTACTGCTCCCATCTGCTCCATATAGTGACTGAGTTCCCTTGCCATGTTTGAGGTTTTCCCCGTTCTGGGGTTTGATCTGTCCGTCGTTGGGTCCTGTACACAGTTGAAGTGTCCCCCCCCCCCGCCCCCCCATGATTAGTCGGTGCGTCGCTATGTCCGGGATTTCTGCCATGGTCTTTTGGATGAAGCTAGTGTCGTCCCATTTGGGCGCGTACACGTTAACTAGAACTACCGGCGCCCCATCCAGGGCCCCGCTGACCATGACATACCGTCCCCCTGGGTCCGTAACCGTCTTTGTCGCCCTAAACATTGTCCTCTTGCCAATCAGGATCGCCACCCCCCTGGCCCTTGCCCCATAACAGGAATGATAGGTTTGTCCCACCCAGCCCTTTCTTACCCGCAGTTGGTCCTGCTCCCTCAAGTGCGTCTCTTGGAGGAAGACTATGTTGGCCCTCATGTTTCTAAGGTGGGTGAGGACTCTAGATCTCTTCACTGGGCCGTTAAGTCCCCTTACGTTCCAGGTGACTATTCTGGTGGGGGGCTTCTGCCCCCTTGCTCCTGTGGGGTTAACCATATTTGTCCGATGGACGCGCCCCTGCCCTCTGGGGTTTCCCTTTGTTAGGGGGCCGTCCAGGATGCCCACTATCACTGCTGTCCCCATGCGGTCGGGTCCCTGCGCTCCGGGGTTCCCCCTTGTCCCGGGGACACCCGCCATGGCCGTCCACTGTGTGTCCGCCACGCGGGTAGTCCCCTGCACTCCGGGGGGCCCCTTCACCCACAGACCGTACTGGGTGGGTGCTTGCAGCAGTTCCCTGTTTCGAGCCCTTGTCTGTGGCACTTTGTGGCCCTATTCCCTTTCTGGCCTCTTTTGTCCCTTCGTCCCTGCATTTCCCCTCCCTGGTCTCTCGCCCCCCGAGTGCCCCCCCCCCCCCACTCTATCCCTTTCGGAGATACCCCTGTATACCCCTCCATTGCCCCTCTCTCCCCCATTCCTGTCCCCATTTGCTCTCCCACCTTTGATGGGTGATCCCCCCCCCTCCCCTGCCTGGCGCCTTCCCCCCTGTTGGGGGTGCGCTGCGGCCCTGCTCTGTTGCGCGCCCCCTTCACTAGCTTTCCTGCTAGCACGGTGGCTCCCCTCTCGGAGGTTGCTGTCCCGCTTCTCCTCTCCCCTCTCCAGTACTCCCGTTCCCTCGTGCCGGGGCCTGGCCTCCCACCTGGAGCGGGCCCTTGGGCATTGGGTTGTTTTTCGTTCTGGGTGTTCCTGCCAGGGGGGAGGGGGCTGGCTTTGCCTCGCCCCTCCCCACCCCACCCCCCCGTCGGCATGACGTATCTCCTTGCAATGGGCCCCTCGTCCCTACTTCCCATGGCGTTTTTCCAGCCCGTGCTCCTCGACGAATCTATTCGCCTCGGCAGGGGCTGTAAAGAAATATTCCTTGTGTTGGTATGTGACCCAGAGTTTTGCTGGGTACAGCATACCAAAACGTACTTTGTTCTTATAGAGAGCTGCTTTCGCTCTGTTGAACTCCGCCCGTCTCTTAGCTATGTCCGCTCCAAAATCCTCGTAGATTCGGATGGCGTGCCCGTCCCAATTGCAGGCTCTATTCTCCTTGGCCCAGCGCAGGATTGTCTCCCTATCCTGGTACCGGTGCAGTTTGGCTATAACTGCTCTCGGTTTTTCCCCTTCCTTGGGCTTCGGGCGCAGTAACCGATGAGCTCTGTCCATTTCCGGTGGGGTGGGAAAAGTTTCCCGCCCCACTAAGGAGCCCAGCATCGCAGCCACGAATGTTGTGGGATTTCTACCCTCTATCCCCTCTGGCAGGCCCACTATCTTAATATTTTGCCTTCTCGAGCTGGTCTCCTGGTCGTCTACCCTGCCCTTCAGGCTCCCCTGTGTTGCACTCAGTTTCACCATTCCCCTCTCCAGGGATATGACCCGGTCGCTCGCGTCAGTCGCTGCCTTCTCCAGCTCTTTAATGGTTGTCCCCTGGGCTTCCAGTATCTTCCCTTGGGCATCCACTTTCTTCTCCAATCTGGTCAGAACCTGCTGCACCCCTGACATGGCCCTGGTCACTGCTGCCTGTGCTGCGGCCTCTGCGTCTGCTTTTAACTCTGCCTTGATTGCCTGCAGCTGCTCCCTCACCACCTCGGCAAAGGCTTCCTTCCAATTCACGCCCCCCTCTAACCCCAGGGGAGAGGTTGCCCGCCCGTCCAGCTCTTCTGGACGCGGCGAAACATCCTTCCCAGTTGGGGGGGGGGGTGTCCCCGCTGCTGGTTGGGGGGTGGGGGGTCCCCGCTGCTGGTTGGGGGGGGGGTCCCCGCTGCTGGTTGGGGGGGGGGTCCCCGCTGCTGGTTGGGGGGGGTCCCCGCTGCTGGTTTGGGGGGGGGTCCCCGCTGCTGGTTGGGGGGGGGTCCCCGCTGCTGGTTTGGGGGGTTCCCCGCTGCTGGTTTGGGGGGGGGGAGAGAGAAGAGGGCCCGCCGCCGCCGCCGAGGGCCCGCCGCCGCCGCCGCACCGCTCCTGGCCCGCGTGGGGGGGGGGGGAAGAGAAGAGGGCCCGCCGCACCGCTCCTGGCCCGCGTGGGGGGGGGAAGAGAAGAGGGCCCGCCGCACCGCTCCTGGCCCGCGTGGGGGGGGGGGGGGAAAGAGAAGAGGGCCCGCCGCCGCCGCACCGCTCCTGGCCCGCGTGGGGGGGGGGGGGGGGAGGGAGAGGGGTTGGACCTGCTGCTGCTGGGCCCCCCTGTCGCTGCCTCTCCTCTGCCGCCGCCATCACCGCTCCTCTGCCGTCGCTGTCGCCGCTCCGCTGCCGCTCCGCTGCCGCTCCTCTGCCGCGTCGCTGTCGCCGCTCCGCTGCCGCTCCTCTGCCGGCGCTCCTCCGCCGGCGCTCCTCCTCCGCTGCCGCTTCTCCTCTTCCGCCGTCCGGCCTGTCGGGGGGGGGGGGGGGGGTTGTTGTTCTTGTCTGGCGCTTGCGGGAGCCCCTCTCCCTGCGACCTCCTCGCTCGCCGCCCGGAAGTCGAATCTAATGCTACAATCTCTGACATGGTAATAACAAATTCATATTACTGAAATGCATGTGTCACTGGTAGAAGGACATGAACTGACAGTATATTGGGACGTCTGTGTCGCTATTACAGTAATGTGACATAAGAACATAAGAACTAGGAGCAGGAGTAGGCCATCTGGCCCCTCGAGCCTGCTCCGCCATTCAATTAGATCATGGCTGATCTTTTGTGGACTCAGCTCCACTTTCCGGCCCGAACACCATAACCCTTAATCCCTTTATTCTTCAAAAAACTATCTATCTTTACCTTAAAAACATGTAATGAAGGAGCCTCAACTGCTTCACTGGGCAAGGAATTCCATAGATTCACAACCCTTTGGGTGAAGAAGTTCCTCCTAAACTCAGTCCTAAATCTACTTCCCCTTATTTTGAGGCTATGTCCCCTAGTTCTGCTGTCACCCGCCAGTAGAAACAACCTGCCTGCATCTATCCTATCTATTCCCTTCATAATTTTAAATGTTTCTATAAGATCCCCCCTCATCCTTCTAAATTCCAACGAGTACAGTCCCAGTCTACTCAACCTCTCCTCATAATCCAACCCCTTCAGCTCTGGGATTAACCTAGTGAATCTCCTCTGTACACCCTCCAGCGCCAGTACGTCCTTTCTCAAGTAAGGAGACCAAAACTGAACACCATACTCCAGGCGTGGCCGCAGTAACACCTTATACAATTGCAACATAACCTCCCTAGTCTTAAACTCCATCCCTCTAGCAATGAAGGACAAGATGCAATTTGCCTTCTTAATCACCTGTTGCACTTGTAAACCAACCTTCTGTGACTCATGCACTAGCACACCCAAGTCTCTCTGAACAGCGGCATGCTTTAATATTTTATCATTTAAATAATAATCCCGTTTGCTGTTATTCCTACCAAAATGGATAACCTCACATTTGTCAACATTGTATTCCGTCTGCCAGACCCTAGCCCATTCACTTAACCTATCCAAATCCCTCTGCATACTTCCAGTATCCTCTGCACTTTTCGCTTTACCACTCATCTTAGTGTCATCTGCAAACTTGGACACATTGCCCTTGGGCCCCAACTCCAAATCATCTATGTAAATTGTGAACAATTGTGGGCCCAACACGGATCCCTGAGGGACACGACTAGCTACTGGTTGCCAACCAGAGAAACACCCATTTATCCCAACTCTTTGCTTTCTATTAATTAACCAATCCTCTATCCATGCTACTACTTTACCCTTAATGCCATGCATCTTTATCGTATGCAGCAACCTTTTGTGTGGAACCTTGTCAAAGGCTTTCTGGAAATCCAGATATACCACATCCATCGGTTCCCGGTTATCTACTGCACTGGTAATGTCCTCAAAAAATTCCACTAAATTAGTTAGGCATGACTTGCCCTTTACGAACCCATGCTGCGTCTGCCCAATGGGACAATTTCTATCCAGATGCCTCGCAATTTCTTCCTTGATGATAGATTCCAGCATCTTCCCTACTACCGAAGTTAAGCTCACTGGCCTATAATTTCCTGCTTTCTGCCTACCTCATTTTTTAAACAGTGGCGTCACGTTTGCTAATTTCCAATCCACCGGAACCACCCCAGAGTCTAATGAATTTCGGTAAATTATCACTAGTGCATCTGCAATTTCCCAAGCCATCTCTTTTAGCACTCTGGGATGCATTCCATCAGGGCCAGGAGACTTGTCTACCTTTAGCCCCATTAGCTTGCCCATCACTACCTCCTTAGTGATAACAATCCTCTCAAGGTCCTCACCTGTCATAGCCTCATTTCTATCAGTCGCTGGCATGTTATTTGTGTCTTCCACTGTGAAGACCAACCCAAAAGACCTGTTCAGTTCCTCAGCCATTTCCTCATTTCCCATTATTGAAACTCCCTTCTCATCCTCTAAAGGACCAATATTTACCTTAGCCACTCTTTTTTGTCTTATATATTTGTAAAAACTTTTACTGTCTGTTTTTATATTCTGAGCAAGTTTACTCTCATACTCTATCTTACTCTTCTTTATAGCTTTTTTAGTAGCTTTCTGTTGCCCCCTAAAGATTTCCCAGTCCTCTAATCTCCCAGCAATCTTTGCCACTTTATATGCTTTTTCCTTCAATTTGATACTCTCCATTATTTCCTTAGATACTTGCCAGTAAATTCGGAGTTTTTGTTTACTGATAGATGAAGTTAACCTGTCAGGTAATAAGGATAGTAGTGTGGTCATACTGGAAGCTGCCCTGTCAGCAATTGTGATATATTTTTGCGGGAGCATACATGTCAGTATTTAGGATTGTTTTGTGTCACCTCCACTGGAAGGCGGTCTGTCAGTAAAGTCGGATGTTTTTGTCAGTGTTGTAGGATGTCATCTGTCAGGAAATATAGATGTTTGTGTGGTGCTAAAGGAAGCTGGCGTGTTAATATGTTGAGATATTAGTGTCGCTGCTACAGGAAGGAACCTATCAGTAAAGTGGATGATTGTGTTATTGTGACAGGATGACGGCCTGTCAGGCAATTCAGATGTTTGTGTCAGTGCTACATGGAACGTGGCCTGTCAGTGTATCAGGATATTTTTCTCAGTGCAACAGGAATGTGGTCTGTCAGAAAATTGGGATTTTATATTATTGTTACGGGCAATAGGCCTTTACGCAAGTTGAGATGTTTTGTGTCACCCCTAAGTGGTAGTGGCTTATCTGTAAATTTGGATATGCCTTAATGTACCCCTTTGACAGTGTTAATTTTATGTTTCAGGTAGAACAGGCTAGAAAGTTTCTATTACGCAAATGTTTTGGGCTACTTTATTTCACGGATTTTCTTATCAGACAGGACATGTTCCAATATGTTTCTGAACTGCTCCCTGAATTCCTCAGGATAAATGAATGTGTTTGTGCAGCAACTCTGCAACTGAAGCATATTTGCACTTTCTTGGAGAATGAATTTTGGGTCATTGAAACCTTTGATTTAAAATCCTTTGTAAATCGATCATAAAAGAATTGTAGAACATATGTTATCCACAATACGATGAAGCTCCATGAAATGGCAAACAGCAAAACGATGGACTTTCTCCTGCTCTCACTCTCTTGGTCAGTTTTATTTTATCTCTTGCTCTGAGACCAGAGTCTCCTGCGGGCTCTGTTTACCAACAAATATGCGTGACCGTCATCACATTGAACAAAATAATCAGAAGGAACGAGAGGCAAGGAGTTAAAATGCCGTCAGACCAATCAAATGTTGTTTACACAATTGAAGTGTAACGTATTTCCTTCTGCTCACAATACCATGAGGCATTGTCAAATCTGTAAATGGTTTCGTGTATAAAATACCATGGAATACTTTGAAAGCAACTTCGGGCACAAACCATTTCAGTCACCACAGCTGCCGTTCTCTCAGTGCAATATTTTGTTTTCAGATTTTCGGCCGAAATTGCCGCAAATCGATCGAATGTGGAAGCGACCGTTCACCACACAGAACTGTCTCTTGCTGCATGAATTAACGTGATACTGAGACTGCACACGGGAGTTATGGAGAGAACACTGCCTGGAAAATAAATACTAGGTATCCGATTTATTATCACTGCGGTGGCAATAACGAGCAGGTGCGTCACTGCCATGAACACCAGGTACCGAATGACACATCTGGAGAGACCGTATCTTCCTCGGTACATGATCACAATAGCGACCAAATTGACAGTAAGCCAGAGAGAGAAAAGTTGAAGAGAAGAGTCCAAACAGATTTAATTCACTCACCCGAATTATATAAAATAGTGATGCTGGAAACGATGGGGCTAAGACATTTGAAGGAAAGGAAGAGGGTGTTGAAATAAATCAGCACAACATGTTGTGAATCTGTAAATATCAATATGTAAACCAGAGCGATTGTGAGATGAAAAAAATACGTTAAAATGCTTACATTAATATGTATGAGTGGTAATTACGTCTACATAATCAACAGAATTACAAATTGAACAATAAACAAAACAACATTTTAATCACTATTATATGTAACGAAATAGAAGCTGAAACCTTTCAATAGATGGCTTCTTCACCGGAATTGAAGAAAAAGGTCAAAAGATATTACCATGCAGTCACACGAAGAGTCAATACGAGTGTGGCTTCATAACCTACATAGATATTATTTCCTCGTGTTTTAGAACCTGTGATACTAGTCAGGAAAATGAATGTCCAAAGTGCAGTGAGAGCCCCTGGTCCTTATTCAATACTGTTCTTAAATTTTAGTTTAACTGCCTCGACTTGACATCTATTTGTAGCGTCTCATGTAAGGACCAGTGTTCCGAAAAAGCAGATCTCTCTCAATATTTCGTAGTGTCGGCATCAATTCTGCGTTGTTGTCTTCGAGTGGGATTTCAAGCAAATAATTCTAAACCCAAGGCACAACGAACTGAACTAAGACCCGACATTTGACATAGAACATAGAAAAATACAGCACAGAACAGCCCCCTTGGCCCACGATGTTGTGCCGAGCTTTTGTCCTAGATTGAGATCAAATTAATCTACATCCCATCATTCTACCATAATCCATGTACCAATCCATTAGCCGCTTGAAGGTCTCTAATGTTTCCGACTCAACTACTTCCACAGGCAGTGGATTCCATGCCCCCACTGATATCTGGGCGAAGAAGCTACCTCTGACATCCCCCATTCACCTTAAATTTATGGACCCTTGTAATGGTTTGTTCCACCCGGGGAAAAAGTCTCTGACTGTCTACACTATCCATTCCCCTGATCATCTCATAAACCTCTATCAAGTCGTCCCTCATCCTTCTCCGTTCTACTGAGAAAAGGTCTAGCACCCTTAACCTTTCCTCGTAAGACCTACTCTCCATTCCAGGCAACGTCCTGGTAAATCTCCTTTGCACATTTTCCAAAGCTTCCTCATCCTTCCTCAAATGAGATGACCAGGGGCTGTTTAGCACATGACTAAATGGCTGGCTTTGAAAGCAGACCAAGCAGGCCAGCAGTACGGTTCGATTACCGTAACAACCTCCCCGAACAGGTGCGGGAATGTGGCGACAAGGGGCTTTTAACAGTAACTTCATTTGAGGCCTACTCGTGACAACAAGCGATTTTCATTTCATTTTAATTTCATTTTCAGAACTGCATACAGTACTCCAAATGTGGTCTTAGCAAGGTTTTGTACAGTTCCACCATCACCTCGCGGCTCTTAAATTCAATCCCTCCGCTGATGAACGCTAGCGCACCATAGACCTTCTTCAAAGCTCTATCCACTTGAGTGGCAACTTTCAAGGATCTATGAACAGAGACCACAGGATCTCTCTGCTCCTCCACATTGCCAAGAACCCTACTATTAACCCTGTATTACGCATTCATATTTGTCTTTCCAAATAGGACAACCTCACAATTTCCAGGATTAAACTCCATCTGCCACTCTCAGCCCAGCACTGCATCCTATCTATGCCTCTTTGCAGCCGACAACATCCCTTCTCAGCAATCCACAACTCCACCAATATTCGTATCGTCTGCAAATTTACTGAACCACCCTTCATCTCCCACATCCAAGTGATTAATGAAAATCACAACAGCAGAGGACCCTGAACTGATCCCTGTGGTTCTCCACTGGTAACTGGGCTCCGGCTAAATATTTGCCATCCATCACCACTCTTAGACTTCTATCGGTTAGCCAGTTAGTTATCCAACTGGCCAAATTTCCGAATAAGCCATTCCTCCTTACTTTCTCCAGAAGCAGACCATGGGGAACCTTA
Organism: Scyliorhinus canicula; assembly: GCF_902713615.1. Classification (NCBI taxonomy): domain Eukaryota; kingdom Metazoa; phylum Chordata; class Chondrichthyes; order Carcharhiniformes; family Scyliorhinidae; genus Scyliorhinus; species Scyliorhinus canicula. The sequence goes on along the minus strand of NC_052162.1, from coordinate 109,886,058 downwards.
TCAAATGCCTTACTAAAATCCATGTAGACTACATCCACTGCTTTATCTTCATCCACGTGCTTGGTCACCTCCCCAAAGAATTCAATAAGACTCGTGAGGCAAGACCTACCCCTCACAAATCCGTGCTGACTATTCCTAATCAAGCAGTGTCTTTCCAGATGCTCAGAAATCCTATACCTCAGTACCCTTTCCATTACTTTGCCTAACACGGAAGTAAGACTAACTGACCTTTAATTCCCACGGTTATCCCTATTCCCTTTTTTGAACAGGGACACGACGTTCGCCACTCTCCAATCCCCTAGTACCACCCATGTAGACAGTGAGGACGAAAGCATAATTTCCAACGGCTCTGCAATTTCATTTCTTGCTTCCCATAGAATCCTGGAATATATCCCGTCAGGCCCAGGGGACTTGTCTATCGTCAAGTTTTTCAAAATGCCCAACACATCTTCATTCCGAACAAGTATCTCCTCGTGCTCCCCGTCTGTTTCAAACTCTCGTCCCCAACAATATGGCCCCTCTCAGTCGTACATACTTCAGAAAAGTACTTTTTCAAGACCTATCCTATCTTTTTAGACTCAATACACAATCTCCCGCTACTGTCCTTGATCGGACCTACCCTCGCACTGGTCATTTTCATATTTCTTACATATGTGTAAAAGGCCTTGGGATTTTCCTTGCTCCTACCAGCCAAAACATTTTCATGCCCTCTCTTAGCTCTCCTAATCCCTTTCTTCAGTTCCCTCCTGGCTACCTTGTATTCCTCCAGCGCCATATCTGAACCTTGTTTCCTCAGCCTGACATAAGTATCCTTCTTCCTCTTAACAAGACATTCAACCTCCCTCGTCAACCATGGTTCCCTCACTCGACCATCTCTACCCTGCCTGACAAGGACATACATATCAAGGACAAGTAGTATCTGTTCCTTGAACAAGTTCCACATTTCAATTGTGTCCTTCCCTGACAGCCTAAGATCCCAACTTATGCAGTTCAGTTCTTTTCTGACAGCATCGTATTTACCCTTCCCCAATTGTAATCCTTGGCCTGTTGCACGCACCTATCCCTCTCCATTACTAAAGTGAAATTCAAAGAATTGTGGTCAATATCTCCAAAATGCTCCCCCCACTAACAAATCGATCACTTGCCCTGGTTCATTACCAAGTACCAAATCCAATATGGCCTCCCCGCTGGTCGGTCAATCTATATACTGTGTTCGAAAAGCTTCCTGGACACACTGCACAACACCACTGCATCCAAACTATTTGATCTAAAGAGTTTCCACTCACTATTTTGGGAAGTTGCAGTCACCCATGACTACTACACTGTGGCTTCTGCACCTTTCCAAAATATGTTCCCAATCTGTTGCTCCACATCTATGCTGCTATTGGGGAGCCTATAGAAAAATACGAAAAAGTTGACTGCTCCTTTCCTATTTCTGACTTCAACCCATACTACCTCAGTAGGCAAATCCTCCTCGAACTGCCTTTCTGCATCTATTATACGATCTCTAATTAACAATGCAACCCCCATCTCTTTTACCACCCTCCCTAATCTTACTGAACCATCTATAACCAAGAACCTCCAGCAACCATGTCTGTCCCTCTTCTATCCAAGTTTCCGTGATGGCCACCACATCGTAGTCCCAAGTACCGATCCATGCTTTACGTTCACTCACCTTATTCCTGATGTTTCTTGCGTTGAAGTATACACACGTCAACTCATCTGCATGCCTACAAGTACTCTCCTTTGTCAGTGTTACCTTCCCCACTGCTTCACTACACGCTTTGACGTCCTGAACATCGGCTAACTTAGTTACTGGACTACAAATCCGGTTCCCATTCCCCTGCCAAATTAGTTTAAACCCTCCCGAAGAGTACGTGAAAAAATCCTTTCCAAGATATTGCTGCCACTCTGGTTCGGATGCAAACCGTCCTGCTTGTACAGGTCCAACCTTCCCCAGAATGCGCTCCAATTATCCAAATACTGAAGCCCTCCCTCCTCCACCATTCCTGCAGCCACGTATTCAACTGCACTCTCTCCCAATTCCGAGCCTCGCTATCATGTGGCACCGGCAACAAACCAGAGATGACAACTCTGTCTGTCCTGGCTTATAACTTCCAGCCTAACTCTCTTAAATAGTTTATTATATCCACACCCTTTTTCCTACCTACGTCGTTGGTACCAATGTGCACCACGAACTCTGACTGGTAACTGTCTCCCTTGAAGATCATGAAGACACGATCCGAGACATCCCTGGCCCTGGAATCCTGGAGGCAACAACCCTCTGGAGTGTCGCTCGCGACCACAGAATCTCCTATCTATTCCCCTAACCATTTACTCTCCTACCACTATCGCTTTTGTATTCTCCCCCATCCCTTATGAGCCCCAGAGCCTGCCTCAGTGCGAGAGACCTGGTCGCTAGGGCCTTCCCCCTGTAGGTCATTCCCCCCAACAGCATTCAAAACGGTATACTTGTTTTGAAGGGGAACGGCAACGAGGTACCCATGCACTGTCTGTCCGTTCGTAAATGTACGACTTTCAATAAGATAACCCTTCCTAGAATGTCTATGAATAGTGGTGCAGCCGCAATTGGAAACAGAATGAAGTGATCTATATTTCACTAGTTGTGGTTCAGAATGGATAGGAGAAGGTGGTGGCTCAACCATCCAAGCTAATGAGAATGAACAGTCCTTCAAGCAAACGGAGGAATTATGCCATTTGTGAGGTTGGATCAAATAATTCGAATTGGAGACGTCAAGCACTCCGAGAATATCAGAACGAATGCTCAGAGTGAATGTGTTTTGAGCTGAAAAGCCCAGGAGTCGAGTATTTTCAAAGAACATTGCGAACGAAAGCGAGGAAACTGGGATGGGTATTCCTCGAACACTGCTGCTACTGCCATCATTTTCCTGATTTAACAATGCACAAGCGCTACAACTTACCTCCAAAGTCTTCAAACCAAATCATAATTTCATTCCTCAATTATAATGGTGATCACTTGTTACTTTAATTGATTTCTGAGGCCAATAATTTATATCTTAAGTGAAGTGCTCGGCGCTGTAAGCATTGAGAAGAGAGATTCCCTCCTGTTAAATGATAAATTTAAACCAGATGCTCAATAACCTGTTGCAATATTTTACCCGGAAAAGCGATTTCTGCGAGACCAGTGTAGTAAATGGCATATGCCAAGCCTCTTGGCGGCAGGTGCATTTTCAATGAGAAGAACCGTTCAGTGTTCAGGATCCAACACGTGATCTATTGAATATCAAAGGATCCATTTTTATACCTTGTGTCAATTCCTAAGAGGTTCAATTAGATTTAAAAATAAGCATTTGTATTAAGTACAGTCACTGAACAAACATCAGCGACACCAGATCTGCATTATATCTAGACACTGAATGAAGTATTAAATACGATCGATGTTATGCACGTTAGTGCAATATGGTAGATGGAAATGAGCCTCGTTGCATTAAAAGGGAAAGTTATCGATGTAAATAAAAGGGAAATCCGATTTTACGGCTTCAATCTCAAGCCAACACGCTAAATTGTTCTCTGAGCTGGCCATGCAATCATAAATCAAGTTGTATTAAAACAACTAGAATGGAGTAGAGAATTTACCCCGATTGGCCATTAGAGTTGGCACCTGGCATAGGAATATGATTTCCCCAAAAGGCATCGGGACAACTTCTCCTGCAAATTAACCTTCAACAAAAAAATTGATGTATGTCAATCGTATTGATTATCTCTTACTGGCCGATTGACAGGGCAACCTGCCTGGCCTTTAGAGTATTCGAACGTGGCCTGTTATTTCAGCATTTGGTGTGCTTGGCTGGAGTAGGGGTATGTCACTTGTTGTGCCTTGATGGAGAAATGTTGTATTAGCCGCTGGTTTGTTTGGCTGGTGGGCTGTGTGGCATCTGTGAGGACTTGATTGCAGGATTGTCTGTCCTGTCCGAGGGAATAATCCTGATATGGCACTTGATGTGCCTGAACGGAGAAGTCTTGTATAAGCAATTGGTGTGGTTGGCTGGAGTAGAGGCGTAGGAACGGTGACGAAGTGCATTAGCACTTCGTGCGCTTGGCTGGAGAAGAGGTGTGGCGCTTGACGGCCTTAATGGAGTAGAAATGTGTTAGCAGTTGGCGTGCTTGGCTGAAGTAGAGGCGTGTTACATGGTCACCTTGAAGGGAATGAGGCGCATTAGCACTTGGTGTCCTTGATGGAGTAGAGGGCGGCCCTTGATGGCTTTTTCGGGGAAGAGATGTTGTTCAAAAGGGAAACGTTAATTGTATGGCATTGGGTGTTGACGACCGGGGAGAGGGAGTGTGGAGTGGACGGAGGTTCGCCGTGGGAAATGCACTATGAGGTAGAAGGGGCGTGGGGAAGAGAGGGTTTGGTTTTAAAGGACTTGGGATTTAGTGCGCGTGGAAACTGGGAGTAAGGGTCTCGCGTGGGACACCTTGAAGGAGGGAGCTGGGGTGACTGAGATCAATAAGATTAATAATCATTTTTATTGCCACAGGTACGCTTACATTAACACTGAAATGATGTTACTGTGGAAATGCTCTGGTCACCACATTGCGGCGCCTTTTCAGGAACACAGAGGGTGAATTTAGAGTGTCCAATTTACTGAATAAGCACGTCTTTGTCGACTTGTGGTTGGAAAGCAGAGCAGGCAGGGGGAGAATATGCAGACTCCTCACAGACAGTAACCCAAGCGAGAATCCAAGCTGGAACCCTGGTGGTGTGCAGCAACAGCACGAATCATTGTGATACCACGCTACCTTGAAACAGCATCAAAGAGGTCGTCCGGGATTTGAACCCGGGACCACTCAAACATTCGTGGACCACCTCCCGAAACGAGAATCTTATCCCTTGACCAACGAGCTTGTAGTTTCGGACGTTAAATACATTCTTAATCCCACAAATAGTCTGCTGGAGATTGGACCGTTCTGACACAGTATAGTGTGGAAGTGGGCGAAAAGGCTTTTTCTGTTGTATGGATGCGTGGAATTGGGGTTGCAGCTTTGAGAAATGGGCCTGAGGCGTACTGATACCTCCTCAGACGAGGGAACCTACGTTGGTGGGTTTGGCTGCCAGGTACACACTATGCTGCCACCATTCCTGGTGAGCGCCCAGTCAAAAGGCCTTATCTACCACTGAATAATGCCGGGAATATTTGGGGACCAAGAAAGTATTTGGATTGAAAGCCTATCGCAAAACCTATTGTCCTACTTCATATTCAACACGATTCACGTTCCCATTAAAGTAGGCCTTCCTCTGTTCTCTCCGTTTTCCAGTTCTAGCGGCTGCCGCCTGTTGTGCAGCCTGGATATATTGTAATAGTGTTTGCACAGCGTTGTCGCGTGTTTCGTGTGGCAATTTCAGGTGCGCATGGATCCAACCCGAGTAGAGACTCGAGTTCTCGGATAGGTCCTCTGGTCATTAAGACGTGGTGGTGTGTCCACTGGAACGAGACAGAGTGTTCCATACTATCATGAGTACGAAAGGCAAGATTTTATTACAGGAATGGTCGTTCTGATGAACAGATTTGCGCATCATGTCTTTTCGTGTGCGGTTCATTTTCTCTACAATATCATTGGGTTCGGGCAGTATGCGATGAGGAATTGTTGATTGTTGCGATGATTCTTGTTATTTTATTTGAAACAGTTCTATCACCGGTTCCATTAAATGGGCTGTGAAATGAATGCCCTGGTGGGTGTCGATGCTGCGGGCAAGTCCCCACCTCGTGAATATATGCTGCACTTGTGTGTCAGCATTGACCTTGGCCCTGTAAGTGTGGTTTGGGAAATCCTCCACCCACCTAATCAAATATGTTTAACGACCAGAATATACTTGGAACCTTCTGCATCGGGCGGTTGGGGATCGACATATTCAATCTGGAGATATGTCCAGGGACCCTCCACCTGTCGGGCATTTCTCAACTCCCCTTTTCGAACATATTTATCGATTATTCTGTGCGCATATTATAGAGTTGTCAACATAACGTCCGACACCCTGTTCTAGGGTTAGCCAACAGCATAATCACTTACTTTTCTCTCGTCTGGCATTGCCCCTGAGGGACTCTGGACTTCGTGATTCTGGAAAATAATAAGATTGTCGTTCCTGGTCGGAACCACAAAAAGCCGCCAGTAATGTGTTCGGCTATTTCTTAAATGAGGTGGGGAATGCCGCGTCGTGAATCTGATTCATGTCCTGGTCGCTGCTTTGGACCTGTTTAAGGTGTCTGGCAGACTATTTCAGCTTTGTTTCGTTCGGTAACCATGGGTTGCCAAAAGTCACTTCCCGGGCTCCCTGTTTGGTAAATTTACTTTCCCTTATATTTCCAAGTGGGGAGATGCAGACGTGGTCCTTAGCTTTGATGATGCCACACGCACGGCCTTGGGCCAAAGCAAAAATGAACGTCAGCAAGGGCGCTTGGACATTTGGCAGAAGAGGACAGACATATTAAAATTCAAGATGTTAAACGGATCACTAAAAGACACTATGCTTGATCCCATAGCTTGGACACTCCGTGGAGAGGCCAAGAACAGGATCAAAGCAAGATAGACCAAAGCAGGAAAAGAGAAGAGAAGAGAATATGCAGCAGCTGTCTTTCATTGTTGTATTCTGGATTAGTGGGATCCATGTGGTAGTGCACGGACGCGAACCCCCTTTCCCCCACTCCACCGGCCGTTAATGTTTCATTTCCCCAGACCACTCAAAGCCCAGTAACAAACAACAGTAACCCGACCTTGTGCACCAAATTTATGAATTGCTCCTCCTTGTCATATGTAGTAGAATCGCTTTTGGCACTGGCAATTGTCTGCATCATAGTACAGACTTTTAGGATGAGGAAATGGCGAAGGTGAGCCTCCCGCTCTCGTACCTCGACGGTATATATGATGATATCCCCTATCTTTGGTTTCCATCAGTCCCCCGAACCACTTGAAATGTAATAAAGGATTTTTTCGTTGTTGCCATGTAAATAAAGGAATGTGTTTTGAATGCTTATGTATCTATGAGCTCGACTGCCGAATCAGAGGAGTGCATCATGAATGTTGTTATAATTCTGTACTGATAGGAAGACAGAATGATGGAATGTAAGTTGAGTGTAGTTTATTTAAGGTTAATTTAAAGGTTCCCGTTGTGATTTGGTAATGCATGTCCCCTTATGACATAGAGCCAAATAGAGATTTTAGGTAAAATTTTCTGCATAGTTGAGGAAAGTGCAGAGGCCATGGAACTGGCTGAGGTCAGGGAACAAAGACACCGTAGTTGTGTGATCCTTCACGCTATCGCGTTAGGATAGACAATTCCCTGCTGGGTCACTGTCTGTGCGGAGTCTGTACGTCCTCCCCGTGTGTGCGTTGGTTTCCTCCGGGTGCTCCGGTTTCCTCCCACAGTCCAAAGATGTGCGGGTTAGGTGGATTGGCCATGCTAAATTGCCCGTAGTGTCCTAAAAGGTGGGGTTGGGGGGGGGGGGGGTTGTTGGGATACGGGTATAGGGTGGATACGTGGGTTTGAGTAGGGTGATCATGGCTCGGCACAACTTCGAGGGCCGAGGGGCCTGTTCTGTGCTGTACTGTTCTAAAGGATCACAAGGACGGAGTGTAGCCACCGAAGCTGGCCACTTCACGACATAAAATAGAACATTGAATTGCATGCAGGGAAAATTGGTCAATGTCAGAGAGGCAAGCAGGTTGCAGAACCTCCCTGTGGATTCTGTCTGTGAAGAAACCAGACAGCATAGAAACGAACAAGCTGCGCATATTAATTGGGCGATTCCCTGTGACCCCGGGCACGATGGACACTATTAAGAATAACAAAGGCCAAGCTAGACTATTCGGCGCCAGCAGGAGTCCCGGACAATAAGATACAAAATACCCCTAGAACCGCCCAGTGATCGAGGAACAACCCCGTTATTTGGGAAATTCAAATCAATCGATTGGGAAGAGACCCAATCGATTGCAAGTTTATAGAGGGTCCACCCAGATGGGCGCAAAACCCAAAACAGTATAAGACAGAGACCCCGACCCCAGCTCTCTCTCGTAGCCAGCCGTCCTCGCTCATAGCCATCCTGCCGCTCTCTTAGCCTGCCCTCCCAGCAGAACACCTTTGCAGCAGCTCTACACGAACTTGGACGTCAGAAGGAGAGGCCTGGCCAATTGCTGCACCGACACATAAGTGCCATACAACGCACGCTACGAGAGCAGACACTCCTGACCCCTTTAGCCACACCAACTGGAAGCCTGCGATCCAGGACAAAGCAAGAGGCCATTGTTCCCTGATCCGGCAGTTCCCTTATTTCAGATAAGTATTGGCCTAGTAGTGGTAGGAACAGTTTAGTCTTAGTATTATATGCATGAGTAGCAAATAATTGTGTAATAATAAACGTGTCTTGTTTGAACTTACTAACTGGTGTATTGAGTCTTTGATCTGAACTTGAACTTGAACCTCGTGGCGGTATCGTCAAGATACCTGGCGACTCTAGAGCTTAGGAATAAAACAGAGCCAATTGAGTGTAAAGCACACTCACCCAGAACAAGCAACAGACGTGGTCCTTAACATTGATGATGCCACACGCACGGCCTTAGGCCAACGCAAAAATTAACCTCAGCAAGGGCGCTGAGTGCAGAGCTTTCCCACCTGCCGAGTCGAATCCAATTACTTCTCACAGTGGCCGGAATTCGGTTAAGCCATTACAGACATACATTCTATGTCAGTGTATGTCTGCTGCGGTGGCGAACAGGGCAGGATGACTGACCATGACCACGTATGCTGTGGCTGTTCGCTTTAGAGCCTGGACACTAATGTATGTCTGGCACTTTAAGGCCAGTTCCCTCAGGGGCTTGCATTCCTGGCCTTCTACATAAATGCCAGAACCTGGTTTCCTGTTCCCCGCTTCCACTTTGGAAGATCCGTCTACGTAGATTTTCATGTATCAATGCGGCTGTCGGGTTGATTCCCTTTGTACTCCCTTTAGTCTCGGCAGAAATGGTCTATTGAGGTCGTTTATTGCCGAGATATGACATTGGCCAGACTCCCCTCCATACGGTATGTTGTCTGGCAGGAAGGTAGACGCTCAGGTACGATTCACTGCGATGTCCCAGCCGTGGAGCATAAGTGTCCATCATGCATCCTGATCAGGCTAACCGTCCCATCTTTGATCCGCCCGTTCAGCAGCAGTTATGTAGGAGTGTGTTCGATGAGGATGCTAAGCGCGTAAGGCCACCTATATAGTCAAATTTGTGTGTTGCCCAGAAAGGTAATAAGAGCTGCATCTCGCATACTGAGAAGCTTTGATCCACCGGGGTGAGGAGGCATGAGATGCAGGGTGTTGGACCGAGGCGCCCGTGCCGTTCCTGAAGGAGCACAGCTGTCAGTTTCCTATCTGTGACCGCGACCTCAAGTGGGTACTTTAAGGGCAGTGGTTTGCGTTAATGATTGTTTTAGTTCAGAGACCGCGTGAGCACAGCACGGTAGCATTGTGGATAGCACAATTGCTTCACAGCTCCAGGGTCCCAGGTTCGATTTCAGCTTGCGTCACTCTCTGTGCGGAGTCTGCACATCCTCCCCGTGTGGGCGTGGGTTTCCTCCGGCTGCTCGGGTTTCCTCCCACAGTCCAAAGATGCGCAGGTTAAGTTAATTGGCCATGATAAATTGCCCTTAGTGTCCAAAATTTCCCTTCTTGTTTGGTGGGGTTACTGTGTTATGGGGATAGGATGGAGGTGTTGACCTTGGGGAGGTTGTTCTTTGCAAGAGCAGGTGCAGATTCGATGGGCCGAATGACCTCCTTCTGCACTGTAAATTCTGTTCTATGATGAGAGCGTCTCTCGGTCCAGCTCCAAGGTGTGATTTCGGCAGGAGCTCAGAAATTGGGCAGTTTTAGTGGTGAGACCGTCGATCTGGTTTTGACAGTACCCCGCCAAGCCAAGAAAGGAGTGCAGCGAGCTGACGTCCTTTGATAAGGCAAGGCTTGTTACTCGGTCGATTCGCTCATGTAAATCTCATATTTTCCGTCTGTCACGACTATACCGAAGTAGGAGACTTGTTGTTTCATGATTTGGCCCTTGGGGTATATTTTCAATTCTAATGTAGATAAGAGGTTCGGCAACTCCTTTAATATTTTTATGTGTTCACCTCTGGTTTCCGTTTGTAGGAGGAACTCGTCCATATTGTATTCTGGTCTGGTGAAATGTTCCAAGCCTTTGGTTCGCCGCTGGTGGAATGTCGAGGGGAATTCTGTATACCTCGGGATAGACTCGTCCAACTGTACTTCTGCCAGTGGAATGTGAATTTGTACTGACAGTATCGCTCCAAGGGGACAACCAGATGACATTACGAAGGTCCAGCACCATAAAATATCTGGCGTGTGGGACCCGTCTCATCATGGTTTCGGTGCTGGTCGCCATTGTGGGGGCAGTGATCGGGGTGGTTTTGTTCAGTCCATGGTCATCAATGGTGAGCGTCTAGGGACTGTCCGGTTTTCCCACCGGCCATGTGGGGGAATTATTGGTGGAGGAAACGGGTTGCAGGATTCCCTGTTTCAGTAAACTATCGATTATCCTGGCTACTTCCCCTTCAGCTTGCATCGCTAAGCCACACTGTCTTTGCGGTTTTGGGTCAGGGTCCTTATGATTAACTCCCGCATCAATCGGACACAATCACGTTTATGGTGTGTGAACGACTGGTGTATTTGGCTAATATACCCTGTTCTCCTGGGTCATCTGTGATTTCACCCACAACTCTCCAATAGTTGAGATTCTGCCAAGATACCTTGCATGTGGCCACCTTGGTCGGGAACTCCCTGTTGGTCGGCATCAACAATCTACAGGAGTTGCCAGTCGAAGGACAAGTTGCATTTCCTCATTAAGTTGGATCCTAAGATATCCTCGGCATTGTTCGCCCAGTGCGCCATACGCAGTCGAGGTCGCTGGATGTGTTTAGAGTTGTGCTGGATTCCACAGTGTGCCATCTGAATTCGAGGGGCGGCCGCCTATCTCGCGCTTCACTAGGGGTCTCCTATACTGGGATTGGCAGTATAGCCCACGTGAGATCGTGTAGCCAATCAGCAGCGGTCTGTGAGGCTTGGCGTTGAGATTTGGGAACCCCTCTTTCTACCTGCCCCCTTGATTCGCCGTAGCGGGCCTGGTGCTAGTTTCGGGCAGATGGGAATCATCTTCCCTAGTTTGGTGGGTTTAGGGGCGTTTCAGATCTTTAATGTCCCATTCCCAAGTCTGAGACATTTTACGGATAGTCCAGGCTCTATTATGTCTATTATCCTCGGGATCGCAGTTCTCACAAGCTGTTCGACCGCTTTCTGTGGCATGAGTTAGCAGGGTACGAAAGCATGAGGATCAATGCTGTTGGTCTAACTGGAATCTATGTAATTGTCCGAATACCCCAACAAACTTGCGCTTCGGTCCACTGAGTGCATTAGGCTCCGCTGTATGGAACGGAGGTGGTAGTCCCAGGTCCGTTGTGGACTGGCTGTCACATAGGTAAAGTGAGCCTCTTCTAGTTACTCCCATTATACCACTGCGTCGATGCCCCCGAATGTGTGGTGAAAAAGCATATTACCCTTCTTGTACTGGCTAGTTGGGGCTGTAGTCTCTCTATCTCGCTCAAGCATTTGATGTGGTCCTTTGCACGGGCACTATTTTCTTTCCCTGCCTGTTGTCAGACTTTTACTGCAGCATGAAGCTCGCTGCATTTCAATTTTAGTTCTTCCAATTGTGTTAGCAAGTTTGGCTTTTTAGCTGATAGTGCGCTGTAGCTTTTGGCTTTGTTGGATTGAGCTTGAAACTGACTCATATGAGGTTCAGATGATATCTCTCCTCCCTCTATACTACATACACTTCTAATTGGTGAATGCGCACAGTGGAGACCAACCTGTCCTGTTGTAGCTGTGCTGTCTGAGTATATCTTTTTGTTTTATCTGATTAAACTGTTCGTAAGTGGAGTCTGCACGTCCTCCCCGTGTGTGCGTGGGTTTCCTCCGGGTGCTCCGGTTTCCTCCCACAGTCCAAAGATGTGCGGGTTAGGTGGATTGGCCATGCTAAATTGCCCGTAGTGTAAGGTTAATGGGGGGGATTGTTGGGTTACGGGTATGTGGGTTTGAGTAGGGTGATCATTGCTCGGCACAACATCGAGGGCCGAAGGGCCTGTTCTGTGCTGTACTGTTCTATGTTCTATGTTCTATGTATCTGTCTGCCCTCAATTTGGTATCTGGCCCTCTCTGTCACGTTTAATCTGGACTATCTCCCTCTCTTCAATTCCACAGAGTTGCTCCAGACAAATTGTGATCAGAGTCGCCTAACTTATTTTGGGGCCCCTCTTACTTACCTCTGTCTGGGCCTGGCACCAACAATTTTCACCTTTGGATCCCTGATCCGATTTCGGGATTTTAACATACTGTACATACTTGGGCCATTTATTGTTCATATAGTTACGGAGGACTTCCTCCCAGTAGACACGACTGGCCATTACTCCTTCTATATTTTGGGTCTGCTGCAGGACATTGGAAACAGATTGGGATAGGGGTCCGCTTTGCACTAAATCCCCCCCCCCCGCAAAAAAAAATGACCCCAATTCATTCGTCTATCCTAATGGCAAATACAGTTTGAAAGCATCGAGTTACAGACTCCAAGTATATGGTCCAATTGTACTAGTCAATATATGTATAGTGCTTCACTCATTTATGACTAGCCGTCAAGTGGGGCATTTCCCCTCTTAAGTGATGCTCAGGCGCCGTGTTGGAACATTAGGGCTTGATGGGTCCCACTTCGGAGCAACGCAATCATTACTGAGCGAAGGAATGTCAAGCGTGCCAAATTTAGTATCTGACCAATTCAGATACTTTTGATCAGATCACTTACTCAAAGGTTTTACCTCTTGGATTTTAATAGCGAGGAGAACAAAAGACAAACACATGGTCAAGTTCAAAAACCTGTATTTAACACATAATTGACCCGTAAATTACTCACATAATATATCTAGAATACCCAAGATCAGTTGAAAGCACCTCCAAAATGGCTTGGTCGGGCTGTGGATGCGGGCATTGAGTCTCCCTGGTCCATCGCAACGAATGTGGTTGTCGGTAGCAGAATCTTCCTTCCTTTCTTCCTTGTCTGATCTGGTATTGTCTGGTCCAGGTCTCCTTCTACGTCGAATGTTCGCTCCTTCGGGGTCTGGATAATCTATTTTTATCCTCCTCTTCGCTTCACGCCCTTTTGCCACTTCCTGCAGCCTTTTGCCATGGGGTATCGAGAGGGAGTTTCAGTCTCCAATGATCCGATTGATGCCGATTGACAGGGCACCTATGCCCGCCCCAAATGTCTATTTCCAGTGGCGTTATTAACACATACACCTTCACCAACTAAGTGAAGCGCGAACTCTGGGCATTCGAGAGTGTTGCTCGTACTGGTTATGCAACAATAGATCGGAGCATATCAATCTTGTCTGTTTTCTCTTGACAGCCAATTGTCAGGGCAGTTCCGCACATGTCTTGGCAGCCTGTCCGGCCTTTCATGATTCGAACGTGGCGAGTAACAATCCCATTAGCATGTGTACTCGATTGGCTGTGACATGATTTAAAGTGCTATCTTGTTTAATTTATAATACCTAATTTTTATCATTTCTAAAAGCTGGTCCCTTATCGGTCACTACAGAATAATTCGCAAATCATATAATTAGCTGAGATTCCATCTTCTGAGACAACATCCCTGGCTGTGCCCAGTCCCACGATTATGAAAAACCTGTTATTGTACGAATATATTTAAATGCAGACGGGAGCCAAAGATTTTCAAAATTAAGGTCCATTTCAAGACCTTTAGGCCGCACAGTTATGGTACGACATTTCTTTTAGAAAACTAATTTATTGTCACATTGAAGTAAACTTGAACTGAATTAAAAAACACTTTGCAAAATGGGTCTCCCCTTTTGTGAAGCCAAAAGTGAACTTTTCATTTATTGGCACGAAGGGGCAGCATAGATAAAGCTAGGGCGGGATTCTCCGTCCCGCTACAATCATTGTCTTCTGTGGCGCGCCCACGCCAGCAGCGAAATTCTTCATCCTACCACTGCACAGTAAGGTTTCACATTGTGTGCAGCCTCACGCCGTCGGGAAATACGCTGGTGTGAGTTCGCTGCCAGTGAACTGTAGGACGTCGCCGGCGGAGAATTCAGCCAAATTGTTTGCACCGGTAGGAGATTTTAGAACTCGGGGATATAGTCTAGAAATTAGGGGCAGACCAGTCAGAAGAAATTTTAGCAAAGCAATTTTACAGAAAAAGGGTGTTAGAGGTTCAGAACACTTCCAAGAAATGGCAATTGATGCTCCATCAGTTTTTCATTGTAAATCTGAAATGGATGTTTTTATTATGCTAATGTATTAATGGGTGTGGGCGTAAGGCAGATATATGGAGTTAAGCCACAGATCAGCAATGAGATAATAAAATGACGAACAGGCTATCGTGTGCATCTGTATGAGAAGGTCTACGCTGATACTGAGAGTGTAGTTAGAGAAAGCTATACATTTGTGGACAAAGAATTGAGGTCTTGAGCACAAATGGATGGAAGACGTTCAGAAAACATTTGCACTTTTCTTCGACCACAATTAAATTGACACACCAGTTTCTGGTCACCGTTCGCCAGGAATGATGATTTTGACCTTTAAAGCTTGCAAAAGAGGTTTTCCAGACTGGTGTGATGGATCAGGCATCTTAGTGGCAAAATTAGGTTAGTGGGGCTTGACTTATTTGAGAAATGGGAGGCATCCGAACATTTTTTGTAGACGTTAACTCGAACATAATAGGTTCAGAGGAGGCAGCAAAATAAAATATATTCCAAGTTTCTGATCGTGCAGTAAATCGGTGGTGTAGTTTTAATGTTTTGGCAAAACATACCAACAACATCTGATGAGGAGTAAGCTTTATACTGCGAGTGGTCAAGACGCCATTTCTGATTTCATTTGAAATGAAGGTAGCTCATGTTTGTTGAAGGCAATGTGCTGGTCACTATATGGAAACTTGACGGGCCAACGAGATATAGAGGGAGAATGGTATTGTCGAAGTTGTGCTTGAGTAACCCAGAATGCTTGTGGACATTTGAATAACTGCATTCTGACTGGAAATAATTTGGTGACTCTATACATAAATACTTCGCAAAGCGAAATTAAGGCGGTTGAGTAGTGGTTTTCACACTCGATTGGAGATCCAGTTACCACTGTCCGAAGCCTGGTGGAAATTGAATCCAATAACTATCTGCAATGAAGTGTCTAATGATGAACTTCGATCTGGGTTGTCGTCCAACCCAGTTCACTGATCTCCTTAAACTAATGCTCTTTCGGGAAGGAAATCTGCAGTCCTCACCTGGTCTGACCCATAAGACTGCAAAACCTGGCCAAGCGTGTGACAACAGGTGACTAAACCGCCTTGCAGGCCTGTCGCTGGTATCAAACGGTTACGAAGTCAATAACTGTAGATCCTGCAAAGGTCTCCTGACTAACACCTGGCGACGTCTGCCAAATTTGGAAGAACTGTCTCAAAGACTGATCAAACAACATACGGACAGAATCATATTTACATTTAACATCCCAGACAACACTATGATCATCAATGGGTGCATCCTGTCCAAGAAAGGATCCAGCACAAGTGGCGGCACCGTGGTATGCAGTCGGGGGGGTTACCTTGGCAGTCCTCAACATCGACTGCAGACCCAATGAAGCCTGGTGGTTTCAGTTCAAGCATGAGCAAGGAAACCTCCTGCTGATTATCACATACCGCGCACACTCAGCTAATGAATCAGTACTCCTCCATGTTGAACACCACTTGGAGGAAGCATTGAGGGTGACAGGGGTACAAAATGATCTCTTGGAGGGGCACTTCAATGTCCATAGGGCAATAGCACAACGACTGACCACCTGGCAGAGTCTTAAGAAACAGGACTTCGAAACTCGGTCTGCGACAGTAGGTGAGGAAACTAACAAAATCGAAAAGGCATACTAGACCTCAGCCTCACCAACCTGCCTGCAGCAGATGCATCTATCAATTATATTATAGGTATAAGTGATCACCGTACAGCCTTCGTGGAACAACGCCCCCTCCCACATTGAGAATATTAGACATCTATTGTGTGCCACTACTATCGTGCACAACGGGATAGGCCCAGAATAGAACTAGCAAATCAAGACTGGACATCTACGTGACGCTGTGGATCAACAGCTGCCGCAGAATCGGACTCAGCCGCAATCTGTAATCCCATGACACGCATATGCCCCACTCTACCATTACCACTAAACCATGGTATCCAGGCTGGCCCAATTCACAGTTCAAGAGGGCATGCCAGAGCACCACCAGGTCGACGAAACATCAGGTGTTAATCTCACAGGACTACATGCATTCTAAACAACGTAAGTAACAGGATAAAGAGAGAGCAAGGAATTCCACAATCAATGGAACAGATCTTAGCTCTGCAGTCCTGCCACACCCAGCCGTGAATGTTGGTGGACACTTCAACAACTCAATGGAGAAACAGTCTCCAGAACTATGCCCATCCTCAGTGATGGAGGCACCAGCACAACTGTGCAAAATAAGTCACAATAATCCTCAGTCAGAAGGACCTCGTGGATGATCCACCTCAGTCTGGTCCTGAAGTCCCCAGCATCATAGATGTCAATATGGATTCATTCAGGATTCTAGTGGAAAAGGGGCTGTCAAAATTGTTCAGAATTAAGAGAGAGAAAATTGAGAGAGTAAGGAAGAGTGAACACTTTAGCTGCAACTATTCTTCTGTGACACGGTGTGCTGGAGTTAGTATTGAACATTCTACCAGAAGATACACCCGTTGATGCTAACGACACAATAAATGTATGTTTTCAATTGTCGGATTGCAGAAAGAAGTGTTAGCTTACAACAGATATTGAATGTATGCTGTTTTGATGACTGGCATCTGCAGTTGATAAACGCATTGAGCCGTTCATGGGAAACTGGCTGAGAACTGTGTAATTTAACACTACAGTCACTGAAATGTACGAACATATTTATGTTAACTGAAATGCTGGTGCCAGTGGTGGAAGGAACTCAACTGACAGTAATTTGGGATGCCTATGTAACTGTTCCAGGAATGTGGCTTTTCAGTAAATTGGAATGACTGTCACTGCACAAGAAATGTGGGCTCTCAGTAAATTGGGACGTATGTGACACTATTACAGGAAAGTGACAGATCTGTAAATTAGGAGTTTTTGTTTACTGCGAGAGGACGTTAAACTGCCAGGTAATAAGGATCGTAGTATTTCTGCTACAGGAAGCTGCCTGGCAGCAATTGGGATTTTTGTGTCACTTTTAGTGGGAGTAAAAATGCCAGTATTTAAGGTTGTTTTTTTTTATCTGCCACTAGAAGGTGTTCTGTCGATAAAGTGGGATGTTTGTATCAGTGCCATAGAATGTATTCTGTCAGCAAATGGGACTGTTCGTGTTACGGCAACAAGACGTTGCCTGCCAGTAAATTTGGATGTCTGTGTAAGTGCTGCAGGATGTCATCTGTCAGGAAATTAAGATATGTGTGTGGTGCTACAGGAACCTGACGTGTCAGTAATTTGAGATGTTATAATCGCTGCTACAGAAAGTATCCTGTCGTAAAGCAGGATATTGTGTTTCTCTCACAGGATGATGGCTGGTCAGTCAATTGAAATGTTTGTGCCAGTGCAACAGGAACGTGGCCTGTCATGAAATTCGGTTATGTTTCTCAGTGCTACAGGAGCGTGGTCAGTCAGTAAATTGGCATTTTGTATTCCCACTATGGGAAGTGGCTTGCCTGTAAATTTGGATGAGCGTTGTTCGACCTCTTTGGCAGTTAATATTACGCTTAAGGTAAAACAAGCAAGAACAATTCAATTATGCATATGTTTTGGCTAATTTATTGAACGAATTTTCTTGTTAGATTGAGGACCTGTTCAACATACTTCTTAACTGCTCCCTGAATTTCTTCTGGGTCACTGCATAAATGAAAGTGTTTGTGCAGCAACTCAGCAACTGAAGCATATTTGCACTTTCTCGGAGAATGAATTTTGGGTCATTGAAACCATTGATTTTAAAATCCTTTGTAAAGCGGTCATAAAAGAATTGTACAACATATGTCATCCACAATAATATGAAGCTCCCTGAAATTGCAAACAGTAAAACGATGGACTTTCTCCTGCTCTCCATCTCTTGGTCAGTCTTATTTCCTCTGTTGCTCTGGGACCAGAGTCTCTTGCGGGCTCTGTTTACCAAAAGAATGTGTCTGACTGTCAGCACATTAAGTAGAATAATCAGAAAGAACGAGAGGCAAGGAGTTAAAATCCGGTCAGACCAATCAAACCCTGTCCACACAATTGAAGTGTAACGGATGTCTTTCAGTTTACAATACCATGGGACATTGTCAAATATGTAAATGGGTTCGTGTATAAAATACCATGGAATACTTTTCAAGCAACTGAGAGCACAAACCATTCCAATAACCCCGGCCGCCGTTTTCTCAGTGCAATATTTTGTTTTCAGCCTCTCGTACGAAATGGCCACAAATCGATCAAATGTGAAAGCGACCGTTAACCACACAGAACTGTCTCTTGCCGCATGAATTAACGTGATACTGAGACTGCACACGGGAGTGATGGACAGAAAACTGCCTGGAAAATAAATACTAGGTATCCGATTTATTATCACTGCGGTGGCAATAACGAGCAGGTCCGTCACTGCCATGAACACCAGGTACCGAGTGATACATCTGGAGAGACCGCATCTTCCTCGGTTCAGAATCACAATGGCGACCAAATTAACTGTAAGGGAAAGAGAGAGAGAAACATGTTGCAGTGAACATTCTAAACAGAATTAATTCGTTCATCTGAATTGCACAATGTAGTGCTATTGGAGACGATGGGGCTGAGACCTTTGCAGGAAAGGAAGAGAGTGTTGAACTAAATCAGCAAAAGTATGTTGTAAATCTGTAAAGATCAATATGTAAACACGAGCGAGTGTGAGATGAAAAAATATGTTAAAGTGTATCACATTAATATGTATGAGTGGTAATTACATCTACAGAATCAACAGAATTACAAATTGAATAATAATCAAACCGACATTTTAATCACTATTACAAGCAACGAAATTAAAGGTGGAACCTTTCAATAGATATGAACCCACCAATATTGTTTTAAAAGATCAAAAAATATTACCCTGCAGTCACACGAAGGATCATTACGAGTGTGGCTTCACAAACTACACGGATAGGGGCTTGTTTAGCACACTGGGCTCAATAGATGGCTTGTAATGAAGAACAAGACAGCAGCGCGGGATCAATTCCCGTACGGGTCCCCCTAAACAGGTGCTGGAATGTGGCGACTCGGGGCTTTTCACAGTAAATTCATTGAAACCTACTTGTGACAATACGCTATTATTATTACTTTCCTCTTCTGTTGGAACTGGTGATGCTCGTTAAGAAAATTAATGTCCAAAGCGCGGTGAGTGCTCCTGGTCCTTCTTCAATACTATTCTGAAATGCCATTTCAACTGCCTAACTTTAACATCTATTTGTAGCGTCTCATGTAAGAACCAGAGTTCGTAAAAAGCAGAACTTACTCAATACTTCTTGGTGTCGCCACTAGTTATACATTGTTGTCTTCCAGCAGGATTCGAAGCAAATGATCCTAGACCTAAGGCACAACAAACTGAACTAAGACCCGACAGTTTGACATAAATGTATGGCTTTAAGTAACATAACCGTTCCTACAATGTCCATGTTTAGTGCTGAAGCCGCATTTGGAAACACAATGAAGACCGAAGATGGAACCGTCCATCTACATTTCATGGTTGTGATTCCAAATGGATAGTAGAAGGCATCTAAGCTAATGAGAATGAACTGTCCTTCTAGCAACCGGAGGAATCCAAAGTCCAAATAGAATTGCGGATGCCTTGAGTGAGGTTGGATCAAATAATTCGAATTGGAAACTTCAAGCACTGCGCAAAAATCAGACCGAATGTTCAGGCTCAGCGTGAACATGTGTTTTCAGCTGAAATGTCCAGCAGTCGAGAATTTTCTAAAAACACGGCGAATGAAAGCGAAGATACTTGGATTGGATATTCCTGGAACACTGCTGTTACTGCCATCATTTTCCTGATTTAACAATGCACAAGTGCTGCAACTTACCGTCAAAATCTTCAAACCTAATAATAATAATATCCCTTATTTAACTGGTCAACAATTGCTCCTTCGTCATTTATTTAGTCAAATAAGTTGGAGATTATCTTTTTTATAAACTTACTTAGTAATAGCATATTTTAAATCCACCCTCATTTAATTATGTATCCAATCCCGCACATTAAACGCTAATTCATGAACATTTGAAGCTCAGTGTCATTCTAACAGCAACGTATATCAATTGGCGTTCCTTAATTCAATGTCACTCATAAAGAAAGCCCATTAATTAATGTCCCTGGTCCTTTCTCATGTTCTTTTCAGTTCACGTATAGTCAGAAAGTTATTTTGCGCCCTTCATCTTCCTCTCACATTATTTGGAACAGCCTCACTTCAAGGCCGATAATTTATTTCCGAGGTGAAGTTGTCGGCGCTGTATGCAGTCGTAACAGAATTTTCCTCTTGTTAAATGATAACTTTAAACCAGATCATCAATAACTTGTGGTATATTACCTGGAACAGCGATAGCTGCAAGAGCAGTGTAGTAAATGGCGTATGCCAGACCTCTTGGCGGCGCGTGCATTTTCAATTAGATGCAGCGTTTAGTGCTCAGGATTCCACAGTCGTCTGTTAGATGTCAAAAGGATTCGTTTTTATAGCTTATGTCAATTCCAGAGAGACACAAGTAGAAAAAAATAGCATTTGTATTAAGTAGTCACTGAACAAACATCAGTGACGCCAGGATTTGTATTGCATGTAGTCACTGGATGAAATTTTAATTAAATGCGACCGATGTTATGCATTTTAATGCAATACGGTGGTTAGAAATTAGCGTCGTTGTATTAAAAGAAAAATATATTTCCAATAAGTACATAGAAATCCGGTTTTATGGCTTTAATCTAAAATCAACACAACTGAATTGTTCTCTGAACTGGCCATGCAATCAAATATCAAGCAACTAGAATGCAAGTAAACAATTAAACCTGATTGGCTACTGAACTTGGCACCGAACTAAGAGATCAAAAAACGCATCGAGATCAACTTCCCCTGCAAATTGACCCTCAATTGTATCTGCATTCGGCGCTAAAATTGAGATAACTGACTCACAAAGGCATATAACAGAGCCATGTGAAGGCATTGTTGTATCTCTCCAATTCAGATACTTTCGACCAGTTCTCCGAGTCAAAGGTTTTACCTAGGTGTCCTTTACTAGCGAGAAGAACAAAGAACAAACAGTATTTCAAGTTCAATAATCTTTTTTAACACACAATTAACCCACAACTTGTCAAAGAAATATTTCGAGATGTGCGAAAGATTAGTTTATACTACTCGCAAAGGTGGCGTGGTAGGGCTGTGGATCCTATCATTCATTCCGTCTGGTCCATCGTCACGAATGTGGTTGTCACTGGGACCATCTTCCTTCTTTCCTTCGGTGTCTGGTCTTGTCTCGTCAAGGTCACCTCCCACATCAAGTATTCGCTCCGTTGGGGTCCTGAGTGTCTATTTTGTTCCCCTTGGCATCTCGCTATTTTGTCACTTCCTGTGTCCTTTTGCCAATGGGTTAATAAGAGGGGGTTTCAGTGTCCAGTGATACGACTAATGCCCGGTTGACAGGCCCCCTCGGCCCGCTTCAGGTGTCCATCTCCAGTGGTGTTATTCGCACTTACACGTTTGCCAAACAAGGTGATATCGAGAACCAAAAGCATCCGAGAATCTGACCCGATCTGGACTTGCAACAATAGATTGGTGCATATCGATTATCTCTTCATGGCCGATTGACAGCGCAGGTCCGTACATGTCTTGGCAACCTGCCTGGCCTTTAGTGTATTCGAACATGACCAGCTCTAATTCTCAATCGGCTGTATGCTCGACTGGCTGGCTTGATTTTACGTGCCCAATTCTTCAATTTAAAATACTTAATTTTAATCAGGCCTAAAAGTTAGGGTCTGGTAGGTCGCCACAGTCGCTCCTCTTGACCCAGTGAGTGTCAACGAACAGGTTCACATAATCCGAACCAAATCATCTCAACAAACAAGTATCCGAATCGTGGGTTTACAGTGGTATCCCTAACCCACCATGGTCTTAACTAACTTAATGAATAATAAATACATCGAATGCTGCATGAGCGGTGGTTTTAACGTTTTGTATTTATGACGTTTTATTTGTTAATATTTTCCACTGATCTTTGCAAACGTCTGCAAATGTCTTTTTCAATCATTAGAAAACAGCATTTAATCATTACATAATTATGACTGAATAACATACTTGAAGTAAATAAGGCATAAAAATATTAATGATGAACTGTAATTTAAAAGATTCAAAACATATTTTACATCAAGTCTTTGGCCAGATTCACAGAACGATAAAGAAGGAGCATGCAAAAGAAAATGGGGTGGTACGCCAGTAACCTTCCAATGAATGAGTGTTCCTGGACAATACCGGCCTGTTTTTCGTAGAAAAAGAATGCAAATTGCAAGGCAGAGTGAGTTGAAAGCCTGTTCTGTCGGGAAGGTATTGAACTATAACGTTTATGATCAAGTCGGAACCATCTACAATTTCGAAGTATTTTGTGACACATCAGAAAGTTAGCATGGAGACAGATTTATTTTCACTGGATGGACAACTTCATCGCCTAACCATTGTTGCTTCATTTTGACAGACTCAGAAAGTTAGCAAACAGACAACATACATATATAATCGTGTGTTGTTAACATTGCATTCTACCTGTGGGATCGTTAACCGTGCTAGAGTGGGGGTCCTGGTGCACACAAGGCAGAGGTTAACCGAGTTGGTGACCATTGCAAAGCCCACACTCATCAGAGAAGGATGTCTGATGAGAAGACATTTAAAAAAAACATACAATTGGGAATGCCACTTCCATGCTGTCCTTTTTTGAAAACTACTTGAAGTGAAGGAAACAATCTTGTTCACTGTTACGGGAATTTCGTGGGAGGTTTTCTGTTATACAGCAGTGTATATGAGAAATAATGTACTTGATTTAGAGTCAGTAAAACAATGTTTCGCTGCATCTTTTATCCTATGATTAGAACTGAGTATTTTTTCAAGAGTGCAGAATAATGTCAGGTGATATCAGTAGAATGGGCTTCCCAACCTGAATACTGAGAGATAGTTTCCATTGGCTGTCGCTCCCTTCCAAGATGGAAATATGATCGTTGGAGGCATGCAGAAAGAGATATTGTTTCATTCAAAGCGTGGCGGAGCTTGGAATTTTCCATCCCAGATGGATATGGATGTTCGGTCGTTTCGATAGTAAACTCGAGGATAGGCCTTTTTTTTTTTTACCGCACAGGCAATGCTGGGATAGAAGGAGGGGACGGGAACGGTGTGTTAAATTCTAAAATCAGCCACTGTCTTATTGAATAGCATTGGCGACTGAGAGAATCTGACGGTCTGAAGGGTCATTCCACCTATGGAGTTTGGACATCTCAACTTGAGGGGATATAGGTATTACAGGAAATTAGACAAGGGAGGAGGAAAAGGAAATGAGAACGCGAAGAAGGGTGCTAAGTGGAAGAAGAAGAAGGCGCATTTTAAGAAAGAGAATGAAGAGAACAAGTAAGATTGGTAAAAGATGAAGCAGGGACACAGATGGAGAAGAATACCGAGTAGAACAATGGAAGAAGAAATTGAAGAGAAGGGGGATAACAGGAAGAAGCGAAAGGAGAAGTAGAAGAAGGAGTAGAAAAAGAAACAGAACAAGTGGGAGGTTGAGACTGGAGTTGGAACTGACTGAATTTTGACACCAAGTGCCCACATGTATCCTTATTCAGAATGATATTTTGAAATTTCTTTGAACGTGATGAAGAGAAAAACAAACTACCATACTCATTCTCAACACTCGAAAGACGTTCTATGTAACTGCAAAGTAATTTATTGTTAACATTGCCCAACGCCTTGCTACTGATTCCCAAATCCTACTGACAGCTTTTGATGAATGACCAGTCTTCACAAAAAATAACAAAAATCCATTGTCCTCCTGCATATATTTACTTTTCTATTTGTCTCTGCACTTGCTTCAGATAAAGCCAAACGCCGAGTGAAATTACAATTTCCAATCTCAAAAATAACTTGTTTATCAGCAGGGAAATTAACCGTGAATTACAGAAGGTAGGTAAAGTACATCATCACCGAATGAAAACTGAGCTAATCCATTGCACAACTATGGAATCCTCATGGAAGAGTCATAGCAAGCATTAATTAGGAAACCATCTTGGGTTAATTCGGGAGGGAGTCAAAGACCCAGGGGAAAAGATGGAGCGAGTAAAAGAGCATTTAAAAATAGTGAAGAGAATGACATAAACACATAAACTGACTTTGAGGAATAAGTATATGAGAGGCACAGACCCAGAGACAAAACTAGATATAAACTGGAAAATACAAATTTATTTTACAATCCTGTCCCTCTGTTCAATTCTAGTAACTGAAGGAAAGGAAGACTTGCATTTTGATTCGGTCAATAGCTGAGGAGGTCTTGAATGGCGTAACAGCGAAGTTAGTGGTTTGAAGATAGTCAGTTGTGAAATGAATGATATTGACTTTCAATAGGGAAATGCATAATCAACAGATGCCGAAATAAATGGACAAGATCTAACTCTAGATATTGATACTTTCTTGAAGTCAACTCTGCCCGCCTGTGCACCACCAACAGGTTTAAATTGCGTTCAATTTAAACGCAATTTCAACTAAATTGCTTCCAAAAGAGGGGAATTGTTCAAAGTGAAATGCTAATCACTTTCATTTCATTTTCACTTACCTTTTCACTCACTCAATGCTTCACAAAAGCGAAGAATAATATACTTGACTGTAATCGATCTATAAACAATAATTTTCTGAAAGTTCTACTTCCTACTTGTTCTCAACAATTACAAGGAAGGCGGCCACAGGTTGGGCAAGTGTAAAACACTGAATGATTACGATTGCTCTCTGTTAGAGGGCACATTGATTCATCTGCGGTTGCATTACAGCCCGAAATCCAAGCGAATCTAAGGCAAATGTTCCTTCATAGCTCTCAGAACAAGGAAAGGGGTGGAAGAAGATGGGAAGGTGAGGATAGGTGGAAGAGAAAAGGAGAAGCAGAGATGCGAAGAAGCGAAATTAGTAAGAAAAGGAGGGGAAGAGAAAGAGGAGCAGAGGGGAAGGGGAGACAGGGGAGTAGGAGTAGGAAGAGTAAAATGCGAAAGATTATGGGAAGAACCTGTACTAGTCGACGAAGAAGGAGGAGGAGCAATGGAATTAGTCAAATTAGAAG
Source organism: Scyliorhinus canicula (assembly GCF_902713615.1). Lineage (NCBI taxonomy): Eukaryota > Metazoa > Chordata > Chondrichthyes > Carcharhiniformes > Scyliorhinidae > Scyliorhinus > Scyliorhinus canicula. The sequence goes on along the minus strand of NC_052162.1, from coordinate 109,860,616 downwards.
GAGGCGATTCAACAGGAGAATAGTAAGAAAACAGAGCAGGAGATGAAGAAAGTGGAAGAGGGGAAGGTGAAGAAGGCACATGGAAGTCGAAACAGAAGAAGTGCGAGTAGAAGAATCAGAAGAAAAGATGAAGAAGAATGAAACGAAGAAGGACAAAAAGGAGGAGAGGAAGAAGAAGCAGTAGAGGAAGAAGGGGATCTAGCAGTAGAAGGAGAGAAGAAGGGGAAGTTGTCGAAAGAAAATAAGTAGAAGACGTTGGTGAACATGCAGAAAGTGAAAGAAGCAGAAGAGCAAAAACAGGTGAATAATTTGAAAGAGAAGATGATGCAGATACTGAAGGAGGAGTAGAAGAAGAAGGTGGAGAAGAAGAATTCGAAAAGACGAAGAAGAATGTAAAATGTCGAAGAAGTAGTCGGAGGAGCGGCAGGAGAAGAATATGAAAAAAGGGAGAAGAAGATGACCATGAAGAAGGAAGAGGCTCAGAAGAAATGAAGAAAGAGGTAGCTTCGAAGAAGAAACATGATCAGCAGAAGAAGGAGTAGATTATGAGAAAGAACCAGACAAAGAAAAGAAGGAGAAATATAAGAAGTTGGAGAAAAAGGAGATGAAGAAAAAGGAGGGAAATAAGAAGGTACAGAAAAAGAAGGAGGGAAAGAAGAAGAAGGAGAAGAAGAAAGAGGAGATGAAGAAGGAGGAGAAGAGCAGGAAGAAGAAGAAGTAGAGGGAAAAGATGAAGAAGGAGGAGAAGAAGAAGACGTAGAAGAAAGGAGGAAGGAATAAGAAGATTCGAACTTACCCGTCTGACACATCACATGCTGGTTCTATCTGCAGTAAACCCCAGGGTCCTGAAATCCAGAATATACAAAGAGTGAGCAAATAAGCAGCAATGCAGCATCCATTAACCAAACTTCTGTTCAACATTCGATATAGGCTTGGAAACAAGTATATTAGATTATGTCGGAGTGGCCTACTTACAAAAAATAAATACATTTGTTTCAATTATTTCCAATGGATATTTCATGCCATGAATGAACACATCTCTAATCTTCCTTTGGGTCCCAACAAAATGATGGATTGATGCAGGACCTCAGCAGCGGAACATTTGAGAAGAAATGCAGCATTACTGAAATTAGAACCTATGGAATAAGCAGCTTTTGCAATACGGACAGAGACGATGGGTATACAGAACAGTGGATATAGGAGGATCAAAATGCCCGTCCTGGCAAACGGTAAAACATTGGACATTCTCCCCTTTTCAAACTCTGGTTCACTAAGTTTATCCCAATCACTCTGTGTCCGGATGCTCTCCCGGCCTCTGTTGGCCGCTGGAATGTACCTGACGCTTGGAACACTGAGTAAACAAAGAATAAATGGGAAACACCGGTTCAAATGGATATAATCTAGTCATATGCGGCCCAAGCTGGTGATGTATCATATATATATATATATATAACGCGACAGAACTATGGTACATTATTACATCAGTGTAAAGTTTTATAAGCAATAAACATGGATTTAATGTCCATGCAGGACAGAGCGTATATAATCGTTATAAAGCAGTTTGCCACATTCTCAGCGCAATAATTCATTTGCAACTTTTGGCAAGAAATTGCCAAAATTTCATCTCATATAAAACGCCGAGTCGCCGAGCAGAAACTTGTCGCCAAGTTCCAACGGCCTCAACCGGGACCTTGTTTCAAGTTTCATTACTTTCACCCCCCCCCCCCCCCCCCGCCATCTGTCCTGCGCCTGCAAAATCCTACCAAGTCTCCTGGCTTCAGACAATTTACACCTCTTTAACCTTTGATTGTCCCTCTCTCCAGTCACTCTGTCTGTGTTTGTAAAGACTTAATTATCTGCAAAGTCTCACATTCAAAGTCTCATCTTGCATCATTGACTTTGTCCATATATTTGGTTGTGGAACACACCTCTTCACTCATCTCATGAAGGAGCCAACGCTCCGAAAGCTAGTGATTCGAAACAAATCAGTTCCACTTTAAGCTGGTGTTTTAAGACTTCTTACTGTGCCCACGCCAGACAGAGCATATAAAAGCTGTTCTCTGTGATTTAGAGGAAATTAACGTGCATCATTGAAGGTTAACTAAAAGATACCTGTTATTAAGTCAACATCTAGACTCTTAGTATTGCCCGCTCAATAAATTTATTAAGTGAATTCAGTCGATAATTTTACAGCGTTTCAATACTCCAGTCACGAAATCTTCGTGCGAATTGTTTAGTCGCTGTTATTGCTAATGGTACATGAAATCTACATATATGCCTTGATCGAATAGGACTGATCCACAACAGCAGTGTCCGTCGGACGATAGGACATCATGCAATTGTGATAAAAGTGTTGAAGATGATCGCAAGAAGAATATCAATGGCTGAAACCCTGATAGAGTTTGTGAATTTACCAGAGCAACCGCAGCACAAAGCGATACATTGTAACTTGTCGAAGCTGAACGGGAGGAAGTATAAATGAAGGCAAATATATGTTTCCTGTCAGAGGGAGGTACAATACAGATAAAGGTCAAATTATGCATCGTTGATGTGAAGAATATATACGGGTAACAACGTAAAATTGTAGATTAAAAAAAAATAAATTCCATGACATTGTGTCCGGAAGCAATGATAATGTTAAAGTTCCGAATTCAAGCAGTTAAATTGGAAAAGAAGACATTTGGAAAAAGGCAGGCAATTAAACCAGTTGAATCGAAGACGTTGCTTCCGTGAATCGTATAAATATATCGCAGAACATAGGAAAAACAATCTGTAACGTGGATAAGAACTACTGCAAAATCATAGATTTGATGCAGCTGAACAATGACTTGCAGAGCTTTCAACTAACTGCCGAGTTTTACCTGGACCGCGGTAACTGCAATGACACCTCGCGACCTTTTGATCAGAAGCTCTGAGTATGCACTGCAACTCAGTGAGAATATGTTATGTTTAATACAGGCTTCAGGGAGATAATTAGTTGATTGGGTACTTTGCATTAATTAACTTATTGTAAGGAACATTGGGCGGCACGGTGGGTGCAGTGTTGAACATTGTTGTCTCACGGCGCCGAGGCCCCGAGTTCGAATCCAGCCCCGTTTCGCTGTCCATGTGGAGTTTGCACATTCTCCCCATGTCGGCCTGGGTCACCACCCCACCCCCAACCCAAGGATGTGCAAAGTAGGTGGATTGGCCACTTGAAATTGCTCATTAATGGAAACATAAAAAATATATATGTATCTTTAAAATTCCTACGAACATATTGATACACCTACTGCTCGCTGGTGGTTGTGTTTTGATGGAAGGGTATCTCTTTGTTGTTGGGTCGGACACGGCTCAAAAATGAAATACTCAAAATCAATGGATGAGTTCACTTTCATGTCAATATCACCACTATTTTAAACATAAAGAATAAATTATTAAGTATGCTTAAATTAATATCTAGTGTATGAGATATCCTTCAGCTTTATCAGCGTTATCTCGTCGTTTCAATAGAAATACGTTTCATCAGTCTTGCTGAGACTATATTTTAGGGTTGTACCCTGAGGGTAGTAAGAATCTGCTGAATCTACATATTTCTCCAGTGGAAAATGTTATTAGATTACCGTCGTCTAAAGCCGCACTTTAAGTGGAGATGAGGAACATGATTAATTAAAGAATAAAGATTAGGAAAATATGTAACCAGCTTATTGTGGAGCAATGGCGAGCAGTGATGGCGGCTGCTTAAAATGTGATGACTGGAGTGTAAGCTCGGCAATGTTCGAAACAATATGTCAGGAAGAAAAAAATGACCTCACTAAAAGGGGCAGAGCTATTAGTGAGTAAATCTACTTCCTATTCTCCAGTTTATAACAGTAAGAAGTCTCACAACGTCAGGTTAAATCCGAGAGGTTTATCTGAAATCACAAGCGTTCTGAGCGCATCGCCTTCATCGGCTGAACAGGGGACACGTTCACAAATACATCTTATATCAGCAAAGATACAATTGCAAGATAATTACAGATTGCGATGTGAATAATGGTTGGATACAAGTCGTTACAGGTACAAACAATGTGAGTGGTGTGAGGAATAATTACAGGTAATCGAAATATGAATTTTCTCAAGCCAGGACGGTTAGGAGAATTCTGCAAATCTGGGCAGCATGTTGGGAATTTCATGGAATGTGACATCAACCTGAGACCCCGGTTGAGGCGGCCCTAATGCGTTTGGAGCTTGGGTACCTGTTATTGATTGGCGATTCTGCGTTGTCCTGTGTCTTGAAGACGGGTTTGGAGAATGTTTACCGGAAGAACGGAGGCTGAATGTCTTTGACTGCCGAAGTATTCCCCGACTGGAAGGGGACAACCTCATAGAATTATAGAATTTACAGTGCAGAAGGAGGCCATTTGGCCCATCGTGTCTGCACCGGCTCTTGCAAAGAGCACCCTACCCAAGGTCAACACCGCCACCCTATCCCCATAACCCAGTAACCCCACCCAACACTAAGGGCAATTTTGGACACTAAGGGAAATTTATCAGTGCCCATCCACCTAACCTGCACATCTTTGGACTGTGGGAGGAAACCGGAGCACCCGGAGGAAACCCAAGTACACACGGGGAGGATGTGCAGACTCGGCACAGACAGTGACCAAAGCCGGAATCGAACGTGGGACCCTGGAGCTGTGAAGCAGTTGTGCTATGCACAATGCTACCGTGCTTCCTGGCCATTGTTGTGCAGCATCCGTTCATCTGTGGTCGTAGTCTCTGCATGGTCGTGCCGATGTACCACGAGGCAGCATGTCAGGTAGACAACATTGGCAGAGTCGCATGGGTATGTACCACGTACTGGTGGGTGGGTTTCTCACATTTGATGATGGTATCGATGTAGTTGATCCGGCCTGTTTAACAGAGGTAGCCGTGGCAGTGTTGTGAGTTTTGTGGTTGCTGTTCTCTTGAACTCTAGGTTGATTGATGCGACCGATGGTCTGTTTGAGGTTAGTAATAAGTCTGACAAAACCAGGTTAAAGTCCAACAGGTTTGTTTCAAAGACGAGCTTTCGGAGAACTGTGCCTTCCTCAGGTGAATGAGGAAGGTGAATCTTGAGCAGTGATAGAAACCTAGTGATTTGAAACAAACCTGTTAGACTTTAACCTAGTGTTGTACGACTTCTTAACATGCTTAACTCAGTCCAAAGTCGGCATCGCCACATCATGTTTGAGCTTAGGCGGTTGTCTGAAATCAAGTCGTGGGGGTTTGGGCATGGCCTTGGCGAGATGTTCACCGTCATCGATGACATGTTGAAGGCTCTGAAGAAGATGTCATGGATTCTCCACTCTGGGGAAGTACTGAACGATGAAGGGAACACTGTTGGTCGTGTCCCGTGTTCATCTTCTGAGGTCAGTGGGATTTTTCACTGTAGCACGTCAGAACTTTCAATCGATACGACGGGTATAATATTCCGATATTACGAGTGCATCTTTCAGCATCTGTGGGTATCTGTAGCGTTCCTACTTGTCCGAGCAGGTCATGTGTGTACAGAGCTCTTGTCCGCAGGGGGTGGCTTCTTTAACGTTTTATGGTAGAAGCTGGAGAAATGGACCATTGTGAGGTTATCCGTGAGCTTGCCGCATAGTGATGTCCTGAGGCGTGTGTTCCTGGATGGAGATCAATGTGTCCAAGAATGCAACCGATTCTGGAGAGTAGTCCATAGTGAACCAGATAGAGAGATGGAACTTTTTAATGTAATTGTGCACTCGTTTCAGTGATTCTTCGCCGTGCATCCAAAAGACAAAAATGTCCTCAATGTATCTGCTGTATAGCATCGATTGAAGGTCCTGTGCAGTGAAGACGTCTTGCTAGAAACTTTGGAATTTGTAAGTGAGTTAGAATCGGTGACTAAAAGGTTGTATAGTTCGTTCAGTATAGAAGAAGACGTTGCCAACAAAGCACAAATAATACTGATGGAAATTACTGAGAACAGCACGATAGCACAGTGGTTATCACAGTTGCTTCACAAGTCCAGGGTCCCAAGTTCGATTCCCAGATTGGGTCGCTGCCTGTGCAGATTCTGCACGTTCTCCCCGTGTCTGCGTGAGTTCCTCCAGTTTCCGCCCACAGTCCAAGTATGTGCAGATTAGATGTATTGGCCATGATAAATTGCCCTCAGTGTCCAAAAAGATGAGGTGGTGTTACTGGGTTACGGGAATGGGGTGGAGGCATGAGCTTAAGTAGGGTGCTCTTTCCGAGAGGCGGTGCAGTGCCGATGGGCCGAATGGCCTCCTTGTGCACTGTAAATTCTATGATTCAATTAAGATAAATCTAAATTATGATCCTTTATCAATTAGATTCAGTTTAGATGAGCATAGTGACCGCAAGATAAATAATTCCGCAGGACTGCGAGGCAAAGGCTAATTGACTAAGAAGCAAATTAACATCAAAACATAATTTGAAACTTCTCAGATCAATTGGAGAGATGAGGGGTCTTGTGAAAGGGAAGCTAGCTCTTTTTAAGGACAGGGTTGAGATGGAAATACCAGTGGCTGAGTGCTTGTTCGAATAGGGCACCTATATAATTAAGTGATTTGATGGAAGCGACATTATTCCTGTTCAACAAAGAACATATGAATGATGAATGTTAGCACTATCGTGGGAACAACTAACACCAGTTAGGATTCTTTGTGATTGATTGGGGTGCAGGGAAATGGTGTCTCACAAATGTAGAAATCAATGCGAATATTATGTTTTCGAATTTCAGATAGTTTGGAAGCATTTTGCTGTATTCAGCCCAAGTCTGAATTTTTCATTTGTTTTGGACATTATAGCTTTGAAGGGGAGACGACGGATAGAATTCAGGGATGTAGAATCTCAGACTGATTTCTACATCAACTACACGTGAGACACAATTGCAAAACGCATAAACAGTTCGTTTGAGGAGCATTTCGAGAAATTGGTCTGAAAATAACTGTCATGCAGGTTTGGAAATGGAGCTTTGTGCGAAGGTTCGTTTTCAGCGGTGGCGAATAGGAAGAGAACACTGCTGGCATGTGGTAGCTGGTTTGGTAGTTCACGGCAAATGAGAGCAGAAGGCAAAAAAGAAGCTTCCAGAATATATATTGTGCGCATCAGGAGAATTGTGCATTTGTTTGTGAAATTTCCATGGGCGAAGCTGTGGTCTGATTGCACTACAGACTTAACCTCACTGAGCAAAAGGGGATGAGGCTCTACCGGGGAAAATATTTACAGCTATTCCAGAGAACGTCAGAGATCATACAAAATAATAAGATTACGTTGGAAATTGAAAGACAAAAAGAAAACATATATAAAAAATGACAATGCCAGTTACAGTACAGAAATTTGACATTTACATTCAAGTGGAGGTATCTGTCTTTAAGGATGTGGGGATTAAAAAAAATAATTATTGAGTTTGTGACATTATATGTTCAAAATCAAAGACAAAGAAACAAAATATGTAAGAAAAATGACAGGGCCAGTTACGGAACTGAAACCTGACATTTCCAGCCAAGTACAGGTATCCTCCTTTTGTGATTGCTCAAAATAAATCAGAGGACATTGAAATGTAGAGAAGGTGAAGACTGATTTGTTTGCGTTGCGATCATAAAGAGATAGTCTGAGAAGTCTCAAGTGCAGGCTCATGGCGTCTACATTGGTCAAAAACAACCACCAAATTATTCTAAAACCCATTTTTCAGCACTTGGTCCACAGCCTTGTACACCTTGACATCCAAAGTGCACCTCTAAATACCTTTTAAATGTTATGTGTGTCTCGGCATCCAGCAGCCTTTCAGGCAGTTTGTTCCAGACTCGAATTATCCTCTGGGTGAGAAGATTTCTTTCACATTCCCTCTAAACCTTGTGCTCCTTACATTAAATCTATACCGCCTCATCATTGATCTCTCCACCAAGGGGAAACATTTATTCCTGTCTCCACCATCACTCCCCCTGAAATTGTGCACCTCAACCAGTCCCCGCTGCTTCAAGGCAAAGGACACCAGGCTATGCATTCTATCTTCATATATAAATATCTCCTGACCAGGCAACATCACGATAAATCGCCTGTGCGTTCTTTTACTAAAGTTACATGAATCTTCTTGTGAATTATGAAAATCAAATTGACAGAATGGATAGTCTGTACTCACAACAGTTCCGAAATGGTATCTCTGTTAGCGGACGCCAGAATCGGGAAAAGCGGTTGGATGGTGAATCGGTTTTGGTACCAAAATTGGGCGGATGCCGGGTGATGGGGAAAGGGCCATGGGACTGTGGTGGAGGACCCCCCCTTCCCCCCACGGGACTGGTGCAATGTCCAGGCACGGACCTCCAGGGCCGTTGACTTCAAAGCAGCCATCTAGCTGCACAGCCCACTGACCACCGAACTTAGCCTCCGGTTCTTCGGAGTGCAGCAAGCCGTATAGATGCCGCTCCCTACCACCCAAAGGTGTGTGATGCAGTGCGGCTGTGCGAGCTTGGGCTGCTCGAGGAGGAAGCATCAGCAGCGGGGTATGCCCCAGAGGAACAGGAGGCAGCCGCTGAGTATGGAGGCCCGGCCGCTCAACATGCTGTGAGGACGGTGGAGATACAAAATAGGGGTCAATTGAGCCCACTTTTGCACTGAAACAGCCTGTCATCCGAAGACCCGCTGGAACGGGCATGCTGGTGAAGACTCGAGCTTAGCAGGGGGACAATGTACCATATATGCCAAATTGTGGCGCACCGAGCAGCAAATGGTATGGCGGAGGACATCCGCTCCACGTGCGTCAAGGTAACTGTTGCCCTGAACGTCTATGCTACGGGGTGCAGCCAGGCACCAAGTTGGGATAAGCCCGGGAACTCACAGAGCTTAGTGCACAGGTGTATCTGCGCCGTCACAGAGGCCCTATATGCCCGGTCTGCCCAATGGGGGGAGAGGTATGAACAGCCGGAATCGTCGCCATCGCTGAGATGCCCCTCGTTCAGGGTGGTGTTCATCCGAATACCTGTCGCTCTCTGAGCATCTGCAGATGACAGTCCAGTCTTCCAAAACCAAAAGGGGATCCAATCGACGATCGTGCAGCTGGTGTGTGACCATGGGATGCGCACCATGCGTGTCTGCACCCGCTAACAAGGTAGTGTACACGCAGTATTCACCCTGGCACGCTCAATGTTTCCTGACGTCTTCGAGGTGCACCGAATGCTGGGTGGTTAGAGGCACGGGTTATCCATTGCATCGTAGTTGATGATGCCTATCCGGAAACTATAGACCGACGTGGAGAGACACTGTCACGATGCTCATGTCGCGACCAGAGGTGTGATCGAGCAGTGCTTCAGCATCCGGAAGATGTTGTTCCTATGCCTTAAACGCTCTGGAGGGCCCCTCCTGTATATCACTATGAGAATCTACCACATTGTGGTGGCCTGTTGTGCCCTCCATGACTCACGGCGCAGAGCGGTGAAGTGCTGCAAGACGAGGATGAACACCAGTCCTAGCCCCACGAGGCCGAGGATGCGGCCCGAGCATGAACGTGAGGCTGCACAATGCGTATGCCAGGGCCAACGCACACGTGACGCTAAGAACGTCCGAGGTTCACCAATTGGGTGGGGGTTGCTGCGATGTCCTCGGGCATGGACACCACATCCCAACCCCCAACTCCCCCCACTCACCCACCACGACCACGACCCTCCCCGCCAGACCCCTCCCCGCATGCAGCGCTCTCCATGATGCATACCTGGCACACTACGGGGAACTGGCCTTTGGTTGGCAGTAACAGCGGTTATCGGTCTTCGGATCGATATGATGACAAGCTGCCCTGCATTGAGCTCTGGTGTTTTGCATCATTTGACAACGTCGGACTTTTGCACCTCATTCATCCCATCGTTCACCTTCGTGATTCCTGCATGCCAGTTGGCCATTCCATCAAATTGTCCTATCAAACCCCTGGGGCTGGGGAAGTGGGTACGGTGTGGCGAGCGCTGGGAGAACTGCGGTGCCTGTGCCAGGCCCATTCCCAACGTCCGCCCACTCCCCACCACCTGCCCACATCCACTCACGGCCAGACCAGATCAGACCACCCCTCACACCCACCTGAAAGTGCACGGAGGCAGGTCGTAACATTGTACACAGGTGTTTAATGCGAAAACATATGTACAACTTTGTGTCCCAGCCCCGAAGGCTCAACTGTACCCTGTACCGTCATCGTAACTGGTGTCTAATTTTCTGGCATTGAGGGCCATTACGCAGGTGGTTCCCCAGGATTGGAGGCAGTGTGCTGGTATTCCCGCCCTGTGACTTGCTGTAATCTGGGGCGACCGGGCCTGGATGGCTCCCACTGCTGATTAAATGTCTCAGATGGCCTCTCCGCGCTGCCTGCTGCCAATGTAATGCACCAGGGACAGAAGCGGGAATACGAGGTGCTGTGGTGCTCCGGTTGAGAAATAACAAAGAGCAAAACCATAAGTGGGTGTCATATATAGAGCACCAAAGTGCAGTGGGGAATGGCATTACACATGAAATTAGAGATACATGTAATAATGGAATATCGGTGATCATGGGTGATTTTAATCCTCACATTGATTAGGCAAATCAAATTAGCCACAATGCCAAAGAGGAGGAATTCCTGGAGTGTTTCCGGGTTTTTCTTTTGACCAATATGTGGAGGAACAAACTAGAGAGCACGCCAAAACAGACTACGCATTGTGTAATGAGAAGGGAATCATTACCAATCTGCCTTTGCGAGACCCCTTGGGGATGAGGGACCATGATATGATAAAAGTGTTTATCAAGATGGAGAATTAAGTAGTTTTTTCGGAGACGAGGGTGCTGAATCTTAATAAAGGGAACTATGAAGACATGACGCGTGAGTTGGCCTTGATAAATTTGGGAGAGATACTTAAAGGGATGACAGCAGATAGGCAAAGACAAACATTCAAGGAATAAAATGGGGAAATACAGAAACTTTTCATTCATTTCTGGCACAAAAGCAAATTGGGTAACAGGTCCAATCCATGGCGTACAAAGGAAATCATCAATGCTATCCAATCCAAGGAAGAAGCATACAGATTGGCCAAGAAAAATAATAGGTCTGAGTATTGGGAGCAGTTTAGAAGTCAGCAAAGAAGGACGAAGGGATTGATTAACAAGGGGAAAGTACAGTAGGAAAGGAACCTTGCAGGGAACACAAAAACTGACACTAAGAGTTTCTACAGATATGCGAAGGGAAATAGATTGGGAAAGAGAAATGTAGGCCACCTACCGACAGAAACATGGAAATGCACAATATGGAACAAACAAATGGCTGAGCAATCGAATGCATACCTTTGTTCTGTCTTCACCAAAGAGGAAACAAAGGGAGACCAGGCAACAACTGCTGGACTCCATTCTGGAAGTCGACAGGAAATACTCCGAGGCCCCGAACGGACAGCTGCTGGAGGAGAGGAAAACCTGCAACTGGACTTCAACCTGCTGTCCATGAGGAAAGCATTGTACCAACTGCGCCAGACACGCGGGCACTTCTACGAACATGGAGTGTACCAACTGCGCCATCATGGGGGGCCTTCTGCGAACACGGAGACAAGGCTGGCCGCCTATTGGCTCACCACCTGAGAAAGCAGGCAGCCATGAGGGAAATAGCGCAAGTAAAGGGTAGCAGAGGCAGACTGCAAACAGAAGCAAAGGAGGACAACCGGGCATTTGAGAACTTCGACTGGGGACCAAACACCTCCGAGACCCCCCCACAGGGACGTGGGGCTGAAACAGTTCCTAGACGGACTGGTATTACCAGTTGTGTCAGAAGACAGACGGGGGAGCTGGAAGCACTAATAGATTTGGGAGAAATCCTGGAGAGCATCAGCTCCATGCAGATGGGGAAGGCACCATGACCCGGCGGGTTCCCGGCGGACATCTACAAAGTATTTGCACCAGTTCTGGCCCCACACCTAAGGGACATGTTTGCGGACTCACTGAAAAGGGCACCATGTCCCCTCACCCACGATAGATCAGGCTACAATGCCACTGATACCCAAAAAATGTAAAGACTTGATGGAATCTGGATCACTGAGACCCATTTTACTGCTGAATGTGGACACGAAAATACAAACAAACGTCCTTGCCAAAAGGCTGGACGCCTGCGTACCAGAGGTGATCGCAGAGGACCAAACGTGTTATATCAAGGGTAGGCACCTGACAGCGAACATCAGGCGCTACTGAACGTAATGATGACCCTGCCATGGAGAGAACACCAGACGTGACTTTCTGCCTGGATGCAGGAAAGGCCTTCGACAGAGTCGAATGGACTACCTCCTTGAGGCACTGGAACGGTTTGGGCGAGGATTCACCACCTGGGTGAGGCTCCTGTACAATGTAGTGTCAAGGTTCCTCTTCCTGTTTGGATCCCTGCCGATGTTCATCTCCGAGGCCTTTTTGCAAATGTAGACAGTCGAATAATGGCGTTTGTGTAGTTGGTAAGAAGTCGAGAATTCTCAAACCGACACTTCAAAGAAGGAAAATCAAATGGAGCTTGGATTTACCAAACCTACAGTACTACTACTGAGCAGCAATGGCAGAAAGAGTGAGGGGATGGGAACAGGAATGCGGCGCAGACTGGGTACAAATGGAAGAGGCATCCTCGAAAGGAACGACCCTCCGGGCCCTGGCCACAGCAGCACTCCCATCCTCCTCAACAAGATACACAACGAGCCTAGTGGCAGCGGCCATGCTGAGAACGTGGACCCAGCTGAGGCAATACTTCGGGATAACAAAAATGGCCCCCATCTGCGGCAATCACAAATCCCCCCCCCCCCCCCGAAACCATGCTAGGTAACACCTTCAAAAGATGGAGGCGAAACGGCGTACACTGACAGTCAGGGACACTGAAACTACGTAGGGCATAGACTGGCGATACCGGACGAACTGCCAAGGAAGTGGAAACTAGCAAAAGGAAAGGAAATGAGACACCTCCAAATAAAACCCTTCCTCCGCAAAGAGACAGTAGGGTACCCAGGGACCCCAGAACCCAGAGGGGCTACATGAAAAAATAGACGGACAGTTACTGGACAGAGCCCGAGCACCACTGGACGAGACCAGACAGAAACGGGAGGACGAACTGGGGACAGAGGTAGGGTGGGGACTGTGCAGCGAAGCACTTAGCAGGCCTAACTCCAGCTCCTCCTGTTCAAGGCTCAACCTATTGCAGCTCAAAGCGGTGCACAGAGAGCACCTCACCAGAACCCGAATGAGTAAGTTCTTCCCGGAGGTGGAAGATAAATGTGAGCCGTGGCAGAGGGGGCCTGCCAACCACATCCATATGTTCTGGGATTGTTCGAAACTTACTGGTTCTGGACTGCCTTCTCCGAGGCAATGTACAAGGTTGTGGGGTGAGGGTGAAATCATGCCCGATAGTGGCAATCTTTGGGGGTATCAGAGCAGCCAGAACTACACATAGGAAGGGGCTAATGCCCTTGCTTTCGCTTCCCTAACCACACACCAGAGAATTCTGCTTGGCTAGCGATCGTCAGCCCCACCCACAGCTGCAGACTGGCTCACTGACGTTTGGAATTTCTTCACCAGGAGAAGAAGAAGTACGCCATCCGAGGGTCGGAGGAAGGCTTCCGAGATACATCGGTGCAGTTTGTCGTCCTGTTCCAATACCTGTTCGAGGCCAGCAACGAGGAGTAAGTTAAGATTTTTTTTAAAACAAGATAGATGAGGAACCAAAGGACTTCCCAACAGAGGAGAGGGGGGGGGGGAAGAAAGTAAAAGCAAAACACACCTGAAGCCGAAGGTGGGTGGGGGGCGAGTAATTCAAGGGAGGGGGCAACGGGGATGGGCAGGAATTGTGGACCGATCCAGAGGGCAGCGAAATGCATATATGACCAATTAAGAGAAGGACAAAACAAACCTCTTTGCACAATAAAGTAAATTAGCGCGGTCAGAAACATGTGATCTATATATACAATTGTTTATAAATATGAGAAATACCAATAAAAAGATTGCAACAAATAAAAGAGGACACAAATCAGATACCAGACATCTTGGAGAATGAAATGTTTGGTGAGAGGAAAGAACTGAGGGAGATCAACATTAATAGAAATGGTGCTCGAAAAATTGATGGGATTGAAGGTGGATAAATCAGCAGGGCCTGAGAATCTGCACCCCAGAGTGCTTAAGGAGGTGGCTCTAGAAATAGGGGATAAATTGGTGGTCATCTTCCAGGATTCTATAGATTGGAGTTTACCTCATGTCACTCCAATATTCAAAACGGGAGGTAGAGAGAAAGCAGGGAATAATAGCTTAGTAAGCCTAACATCGGTAGTGGGGGAAATTGTTGAATCCATTATCCAGACTTTATAGCGAAGCATTTTTAAGGCAGTGTTAGGGTCATTCAGAGTCAACATGGATTCATGAAGGGGAAATCATACTTGACAAATCTGTTGAAACTTTTTGAAAATATAACCAATACAGTTGGCAAGGGAGAGCCAGTCGATGTGGTATATTTGGACTTTCAGAAGGCTTTTGACAAAGTCCCGCATAAGAGATTATTGAGGAAAATTAAAACGCATGGGATTGGGGGAAATATATTGAGATGGATCGGAAACTGGTTGGCAGAGAGGAAGCAAAGTGTCGGAATTAATGGGTCCTTTTCAAATTGGCAGCCAGTAACGAGTGGGGTGCTGCAGCGATCGGTGCTGGGACCCCTGCTATTCACAATATATATTAATGATTTGGATGAGACAAAAAAATGTAACATCGCAAAGTTTGCAGATGATACCAAGCTGGTTGGGAGGGTGGACTGTGAGGAGGATGCAGGGATCCTACAGTATGATATGGACAGATTGGGCGAGTTGGCAAATCATTGGCAGATGGAGTATAATTTTCAGAAGTGCGAGGTTGTTCACTTAGGAAGCAAAAACAGGAAGGCAGATTACTACCTCAATGGTTGAAAATTGGGAGATGGGAGTTTGCACCGTGACCTAGGTGTCCTTGTGCACCAGTCACTGAAGGTATACATTGAATGACCATCAATCGAACGCAAGACGAGTTGCTGTACAAAAGTTAAGCTTTAAAACACTAGAAGTCAGCCCTGCGGTCGACTACATTAAATGGGCGACCGCCGGGCGTTCTGGGTATTTATACCTCACTCTGGAGGCGGGGTTAACTCAGCCTCTCGACCAATCGGAGAGCCGTCACATGACTGGTCTCAACCAATCGGTCGAGAGGCGCATGACCGACCAGGGCCAATGGTAAGCCAGTGTTCTGCACCAATGGCAATCAGCTATGCAAATCATACCACCACATTCACCCCTTGCAGAGAAAGGGGGTGGTATCAACGAGAGCCGAGGGGGAGAGCTGGTGGTATGAGTAGCAGCCAGGGAAGGGAGAACATTTTTTTTGGCTTCCCACTGGCCCAGACAATTAACAATAACACATATTGCCCCAACAAGGTCCATGGAGTTTCTGTAAATTAAATAGACTCGATCAGCCTTTTCGTCGCCCATGCCGTCCTGGCAGCCGGCCTCAGTGGAGTTGGTGACGTTGGTTCAGCCCATGGTGGTGGTTCCGCTGATGTCCTGGAGTCCGGGAGCGATGGTCCTTGAACAGTCTCCGTCACCCGGTCTGGTGGATACACCATGGATGGGGAAGGGGTGGCCAGGGTGGGGTGCTGTGGGAAAAAACAGGGGGGGGGGGTCTGTGGTAAGGGGGGGAAGGCCGCATGCCGGCGGGTGCCAGGTCCTGGAGGGAGACCGTGTCCTGCCGACCATACTCCACATACGCATACTGCAGGTTAGCGTGGAGTAACTGGACTTGTTCCACCAACGGGTCGGATTTGTGCACCCGCACATGCCTGCAGAGAAAGATGGTCCGGGGGTGGCCAGCCACGTCGGGACAGGGGATCCGGAGGACGACTTCCTGGGGAAAACAAGAAGATGTTCATGAGGTGTTAGATTTGTTGCGGTACAGAGGAGTGAGCGGATAGAATGTAGGGCATCGGGGATAACCTCTTGCCATCGGGAAATAGGGAGATCTCTGTACCGGAGGGCCAGTAGTATGGTCTTCCAGATGGTACCATTCGCCCACTCGACCTGCCCGTTACCCCGAGGGTTACAGCTGGTTGTCCTGCTGGAGGCAATGCCCCTGTTGAGCAGGAATTGACGCAGCTCGTCACTCATAAATGAGGACCCCGATCGCTATGTATGTATGCGGGGTAGCCGAACAGGGTGAAGATAGAGAGGAGGGCCTTAATGACGGTCGATGTGGTCATGTCGGGGCAGGGAATGGCGAAGGGGAAGCGGGAGTATTCGTCGATTATCGCCAGGAAATAAATGTTGCGGTTGATAGAGGGAAGGGCCCCTTGAAGTCAATGCTGAGACGTTCGAAGGGACGGGATGCTTTGATCAGATGTGTGCACTCGGGGCGGTAGAAGTTCGGTTTGCACTTTGCGCAGATGTGGCAGTCACGGGTTACTGTCCTGACTTCCTCGATGGAGAAAGGCAGGTTGCGGGCCTTTAAGAAATGGTAGAAATGGGTCACCCCCTGGATGGCAGAGGTCCGCGTGGAGGGAGCGGAGGCGGTCTATCTGCGCGCTGGCGCAGGTACCGTGGGACAGGGCATCAGGAGGCTCATTGAGCTTCCCAGGACGATACAATGTCTCATAGCTGTACGTGGACAACTCGGTCCGCCACCGTAAGATCTTGTCATTCTTAATCTTGCCCCTTTGTGCATTAGGCCACTGACCGTTGGTCTGTGAGGAGGGTAAACTTCCTACCGGCCAAATAGTGCCTTCAATGTCGCACAGCTTGGACTATGGCCTGGGTTTCCTTTTCCACAGAGGAGTGGCGGAGTTCGGAAGCCTGGAGGGTTCTGGAGAAGAAGGCCACGGGTCTGCCTGCTTTGTTCAGGGTGGCCGCCAGAGCGACTTCTGATGCGTTGCTCTCGACCTGGAAGGGGAGGGACTCGTCGATGACGCACATCGTGGCCTTTGCGATGTCCGCTTTGATGCAGCTAAAGGCCTGGCAGGCCTCTGTCGACGGCGGGAAGGTCGTGTTTTTAATGAGGGGACGGGCCTTGTCAGCGTAATTGGGAACCAATTGGGCGCAGTAAGTGAAGAAACCCAGGCAGCGTTTGAGGGATTTGAGGGTATTGGTGAGAGGGAGTACCATCAGGGGGCGCATGCGTTCGGCGTTGGGGCCTAGCACTCCATTACGCACTACGTAGCCGAGGAAGGCTAGACGGTCGGTGCTAAACACGCACTTATCCTTATTGCATGTGAGGTTAAGGAGTTTTGCGATTTGGAGGAATTTCCGGAGGTTGGCGTCATGGTCCTTCTGGTCGTGGCCGCAGATGGTAACATTATCGAGATACGGGAAGGTAGCCCGTATTCCGTACTTGTCGACCATTCGGTCCATCTCCCGTTGGAATACCGAGGCCCCATTTGTGACACCAAATGGAACCCTAAGGAAGTGGTAGAGGCGCCCATCTGCCTCTAACGTGGTGTACTTGTGGTCACTCGCGCGGAGGGGGGAGCTGGTGATAAGCGGACTTAAGGTCTACAGAGGAGAAGACTTTGTATTTCGCGATATCGTTTACCATGGCGGAAATACAGGGAGAGGATACGCGTCCAGTTGCGTAAACCGGTTGATGGTCTGGCTATAGTCAATGACCATCCTGTTTTTCTCCCCAGTCCGGATCACCAGCACTTGGGCTCGCCAGGGCCTGTTGCTACCCTCGATGACCCCTTCCTTCAGTAACCTCTGGACCTTGGACCTGATGAAGGTCCGGTCCTGGAAGCTGTACTATCTGCTCCGTGTCGCGACGGGTTTGCAATCGGGTGTGAGATTAGCAAACACGGAGGGGGAGTCCACTTTGAGGGACGCAAGGCTGCAGACAGTGAGGGGGGTATAGGGCCGCCGAATTGGAAGGTCAAGCTCTGCAGGTTGCACTGGAAGAACAGTCCCAGGAGTGCCGGTGCGCAAAGGTCTGGAAGGGCAAGGTGTCTGTAATTTTTAAAAATCTTCCTCGGACCGTGAGGTCCGTGATGCAGCAGCCGGTGATGTGGACAGTGTGCGAACCTGAGGCTAACCCGGTTTTGTGTTTTACAGGATGGACAGGGAGCTCGCAGCGTCTTACCGTGGCAGGGTGAACAAAGCTTTCCGTGCTCCCGGAGTCCAGCAGGCAGTCCGTCTCGTGGCCGTTGAGGTAGACCAGCGTCATTGTTTTGGCGAGCGTGCGTGGCCGTGACTGGTCGAGTTGAATGGCCACGAGCCGTGGTGAAGAACCATCGTCGCAGTCGTCGTCGGCCGAGTAGTGCCGGCCCACGATGGTGGTGCCCAGGATCCGCACGTGGAGTCGGGGTCCCAAGATTGCGGCGCCCAGGACCCGCACGTGGCATTGGGGCCCCAAGATGGCAGAGCCCAGGACCCGCACGTGGAGTCGGCGTCCCAAGATGGCGGAGCCCAGCACCCGCACGTGAAGTCGGCACCCCAAGATGACGGCGCCCAGGACCCGCACATGCCGTCCGGGGCCCAAGATGGTGGCGCCCGCGGGGCCCTCGTGATTGCTGGGGGCGGGTTAGCGGTGCCGGCGGGCCGACCGGAGTTGCTGAGAGCGGGGGCAGAGAGGCGTGCAGGCCAGGTGCAGGGCCCCGGGGGCGGCGAGGAGAGAGTAGCACGGCGCGCTGGAAGGGCCCAGAAGGGCTTGGAGGACCGGGGGAGGCGCGTAGGGCGGGCGCAGTGACCCAGAGGCGGGGGGGGGGGGGTGGGGGAATTGGCGCGGTGTACTGGAAGGGCCCGCAAGGGCCCTGAGGGGGGGACACCCGGTCGCTGCCGCGGTACAGCAGCGACCGATTTGGCCTGGCAGACGGATGAAAATTGGCCCTTCTTCCCGCAGCTCTTACAGAGGGCGGAGCGGGCTGGGCAGCGCGTGCGAGGGTGTTTAGCGAACCCACAGAAATAGCAGCGGGGCCCCGCGGACTTGTCGGGGTGTCCCGCGGCGCAGGCCTGAGGGAGATCGGGAGCGGCGGATGGCGGTGGGGAAGCGTGCCAGGAGGTCCAGGGTGCTGCTGTCCAGCTGGGAACATAGGCGCGGGTGTTTAAATCGGCGACTTCCAGGGAGGTGGAGAGAGTCCGTGCCTCAGTTCAAATGAGGTCGTCTTTCTCCAGCATCCGCTGGCGGATAGCGGCAGACTGCATCCCAGCCACGTAAGCATCTCTAATCAGAAGTTCCATGTGCTCCATGGCTTAAACTTGGAGGCAGGAGCAATTCTTCCCCAGGGCAGCGAGGGCCTGGTACAATTGGTCTAATGACTCACCGGGGAGCTGTTGTCTGGAAGCCAGCAGATGTCGGGCGAGTACTCTGTTTACCGGTTTAAGAAACTGTCCATTCAGCTTAAGCATGGCCACATCGTAATCCTTTTCCTCCGCGATCATCGCGTAGGCTGCTGTGCCCACGCTGGAGTGGAAGATGTGAAGCTTCTGTGCCATGGTAGGGGGGCTGTTTGCGGACACCAGGTATCCCTTGAGACATGCCAGCCAATGTTGAAAGATTTCTGAAGCGTTCTGAGTTTGCGGGCTGATGCGGAGGCATTTGGGCTTGATCCGGAGCTCCATCTTCAACATTCTAGCTTATTAAATTGATGAACCATCAATCGAACGCGAGACGAGTTGCTGTACAAACGTTAGGCTTTAATAAGCTAGATGTTAGCCCTGCAGACGACTACAGTAAATGGACGACCGCCGGGCATTCTGGGTATTTATACCTCACTCTGGAGGCGGGGTTAACTCAGCCTCTCGACAAATCGGAGCGCCGTCACATGACTGGTCTCAACCAATCGGTCGAGAGGCACATTACCGACCAGGGCCAATGGTAAGCCAGTGTTCTGCACCAATGGCAGACAGCTATGCAAATCATACCACCACAAACATGGAGGTGCAGTAGGCGGTAAAGAAGGCTAATGGAATGTTGGCCCTCATTGCCAGAGGTTTCGAGTACAGAAGCTGTGTTGTGTTGCTGCAATTAGACAGGGCTTTGGTGAGGCCACAGCTGGAGTATTATGTGCAGTTTTGGTCTCCTTCTCTGAGGACAGATGCAGCGAAGGTTTACCAGAATGATTCGAGGGACTGTCATCTGAGGGGAGATTGACGAGATTGGGATTGTTTTCGCTGGAGTTCAGAAGAATGAGAGGGGATCTCATGGATACTTATACAATTCTAACAGGACTAGACAGGGTAGATACAGAGAAGATGTTACCAATTATGGGTATGTCCAGAACCAGGGGTCACAGTCAGTGATTCAGGGTAAACCATTTCGGACAGAGATGAGGAGACATTTTTCCACCCATAGAGTGGTGACCCTGTGGAATGCATTACCAGAGGAAGTAGTGGATGCTGAAACATTTAATATATTCAAGAGGCGGTTAGTAATAGCACTTTTGGAGAATGGGATCAAAGGCTACGAGGAGAAAGCAGGATTAGGCCATTGAGTTGGATGGTGAACAATGATCATGATGAACGGCGGAGCAGGTTCGAAGGGGCAAAATGGCTCCTCCTGTTCCTATCTTCCATGTATCTATGTATCTCTACTATCCATGGGGTCGTCCGTTTCAGAAGCCTGAAACCCGTCTGGACAGCAGCTCGTCCCTGTCGTCGGCCAGCCCTCCGACCGTCCGTTCCCCCATCAGTTCCTACCTCCTCCTGCAGTAACAGAGACTGTGTGCGGTGTAAATTATATAGTACCCCAGGACCCTCTTCACTAAAATGTCCAGCTGAAGTGAGTGTCTCTAGGATTGGGGAGAATGTTAGATACAAGTGTGACAGGAAATCAGTGTCAAACTTCAATGGCTTCAGGTACCTGCAGGTTCGAGACTTTGTAAGGAGAGAGATGTCGTCTTTTCTTGAGATGGCGCCCCTGGGGTTGCAGAATAAGGTGCTTTCGACGTAATAAGGGACGGCAATGTGTTCGATGTTTATAAGAAGCCGATGGATTGGGAGTGAGCACTTGTGGCCGATAATAAGAGGACATGGGAGGAGGAACAAGAAAATTAGGTAGAGGCTGAGATGTGGGCAGAGAACCTGTGGGGTGAGAATGCGTCCTTGAGATGAGCGAGAGGGTAACCCTCATCCAGAAGACTCATGGTTTCCGGACGTAATGTCGGAGGTGCTAGGTGTGGAGATGGTTCCAATTCCCGAGTTGGTGATATTCGGGTGTCAGAAGATCCAACAGTCCAGGTGGTGAAGAGACGCTGATGTTTTGGTATTTGCCTCCCTGAGACGCCGGAGACGTATTTTGCTTGCGGGGCGGGAGTGTGGTGAGCCACCCGGTAGAATTCCTGAGGCACGAGCCGGTAAAGTTCGCTTTGAGGGGTGGGTAGATGAGTCCACCCGGAGGTGGAAGCCGTTCATTCATTTATTTCAAGAGGTTGAGGGGTGAGTAAGGATGGTTGGCGGGGTAGCGGCGGCGGTGGAGGAGAGTTAACGGGTTTAAAATGGGGAATTCAGCATCTGAGGGGGGGGGGGGGCTGGCGTCTGGGGAAAAGGTTGCAGTGGTTCTCGGTTGTTTGTTGAATTGTTTGCTTGTTCTTCTGAATCTGTTTGTACAAGTGAAAATACCTTGAATAAAAATATTTCGAAAAAAGGAAAGTTTGCGACAACAGAAGGATGTCGAAATACGAAAAAAATAATGCAGAAGGAACGGTGCAAACTAAATTCTGCCTGAAGCTTTGGTGGGGAATGCGGTGGAAAGAAAGATGGGGGGGAATCGGCTACCCGAGTGGGACGACGTCCATTAGAGTGGGTAAGTTAGCCGACGTGATGGCGGGGTAGTTTCAGCCGTTATTTTCCAAGAACTTCGACAGGCATCGAAAGGACATGATGGGCTCCCTCAAGGAACGGGCGGATGAGATTCTTGCCCCGGTGAAGGAGGGTTTGGCAAAGCCATCAACGAAGGTGCAGCAGCAAGGAGAGGTCTTGAAGGGAGTGGAGGAGGCATTGTCGCAGACAAAGCTACCAGTTCACCTCGATGGGTGAGGAGGTGCGAAGAGTGGTGGACAGTAACAACGGGCTTACAGCCAATGTGGTGGCTCTGGAGAACAGGTCACGGAGGCAGAATCTAAGGATCGTGGGATTCCGGTGGGGCTGGAGGGCCGGAGACTGACGGAGTTCTTTGCGGAGAGATTTGCGAAATTGTTGGTGGATGAGCAGGACCCAATCTCTATAAACTGGGCAGTGCTCACCAGTCGCTACGGCCGAAACCAAACGGAATGATCTGTGGCACTCTGCTTCCACACCTATCCGGTGAAGCAACAGATGCTGAGATAAGCGAAGCTAATTCGAGAGGCGAGGCGGAAAGGCGGTAATATGTGTGTATACCAGGATCTCACACTGTAGCTGGTCAGAAGGAGCGCAGAATTTGGTAGGGCGAAAGCGGCGTTAAATAATAACAACGTGAGGTTTGGGGTGGTCTCCCAAGCGAAGCTGAGGGTCACACTTAACTCCAGAGTTATTATTATGAGACGTGTTGTGAGTGCAAGGAGATGGTTTGGGGACATTGTGCTGATTTGTTTGGATTTGTTTATTTTGGGTGTGAGAGAATATTGTGTTGCGTATTTCGAATATCTGGGTGGGGCAGGTCCTTTGTTTTAGTCTTCCCTTTGATTTGGAGCATGTGCTCAAGAATGTGGCGATTTCCTGCGACTTTCTGCTCCATCGGGGGCAACACAGTGGTGCCCCATGTTCCCACTCCTGATTGGGTTGAGGACAGAGGTCTTAGTCTTAGCACTGGAAAACTCTTATCAATGGAGGTGGATAGTGAAGGGGGTGGGGAGCGGATCATAACGTGTCCTGTATGTCGATGATTTGTTGCATATCTCCAACCAGGGCTCGTCAGTGGCGGATATAACGGGACTGCTGAGGGGAGTTGGGGCTTTTCAGGCTGGAAAGCCGGCGTCGGTTTTGGAGCTGGAGGCGATTGCCATTTAGGGTGGCAAATACCCACATTCGCTACCTGGGAGTGCAGATGGCTTGGGATTGCACCCAGCATCATAAGCTGCATTTTGTGAGTCTGGCCGGACAATACGTTTGACAGCAAAAAAGGCCCTTCGACCCTTCGCTTTAAATCCACCGATCGTTGGAAAGATTCAGTGTCCACGCTGGCCAGATAAACTCGCCCGTGGGATCTATGGTGGCGTGCGTTGGCTTTATTGGGAATTCCGTTTGACAAGTGGCTGGAAGAGAGAATGACGCCGCCAAGGATTGGCATGCCAGTCAGAAACACAGGGCTGAGGAACAGGAGACCAATGGGATTCTGAAATCGTAGGAAACTGAAGCTATCCGTTCCACTATATTAATTCATTAAAGTGAAAATCACAGACCGTGAGTTTCCAAGGGAGTGTTATGTAGAGTTTGCAAAATTGGAGCGCAGTGTCGCAGTGGTTAGCACTGCTGCCTCATTGTTGAAAGAAAAATAAGCTAACATTTTGAGTCTGGCTGACTGTTCTTTGACAAAGAGTCATCCAGACTAGAAACGTTAGTTCCCGTTTCTTTCGACAGATGTTGTCAGGCATCCTGAGATTGTCCACCATTTTCTGCTTTTGTTTGGTTAGATAACCAGCTTAAACCAGTTTGAAGAGATTAGATTCAGACAGTGAATTTTAAAGTGCTGACTGCGTTTCCACTGGAGTGTTCATTTCGGTCTGCATTTAGGTGCTGAAATGGGAGTTTGGTAACTGGGAGAGTTAAATGAGGAGCGAGGAGCTCCTTTCATTTCCTACCTTTCCTCAAACAGCGTGATGGGAGTCAAGAGATTCAATGAGGGCTGCTGACTGGCAATGAGATCCTGGTGGATATTTTTCAAACTAGAGTGAATTGTAAGTCATTGTTTTGACAAGGTTAGGGATTTAGCTGATTTATTTAAAAAAGTATATTAGTTTTTTAATGTTTTAATTGAATTGGTTTAGCCATGGCTCAAAGCCATGCTTTGCTCCTCTTCCTGGGACCAGCATGTGTGCAGGAAGTCTGTACAGCTGCCGCTCCTGCAATCCTGGGTTCAAAGCAGGGACACAGGACGAATGTGCAAACTACACACGGAAAAGCTGCTTAACAATAGCGTGAACCACTGCGTCATGGTTCTCCCCTCAATGGCGTCATTAGTCGGACAAATAGTGCCGACAAAACTGTCTTTAAAAACATCTGCGATGGAGATGGTTGGGACATCATGGTAGCATAGTGGTTAGCACAGTTGCTTCACAGCTCCAGGGTCCCATATTCGATTCCCGGCTTGGTCACTGTCTGTGCGGAGTCTGCACCTTCTTCACGTGTCTGCGTGGGTTTTCTCCGGGTGCTCCAGTTTCCTCCCAGAGTCCAAACATGTGCGGGTAGGTGAAGTGGCCATGCTAAACTGCCCTTGGTGTCCAAAAAATGTTACGTAGGGGTTACTGGTTTATGGGTATCGGGTGGATACATGGGCTTCAGTAGGGTGCACATTGCAAGGACCGGTGCAGACTCGATGGACAGAATGGCCTCCTTCTGCACTGTAAAGTCTATGATCTTTGACACGAGTTCCCCTTCAAGTCCGCAGGCCCAGAGACATGTCTTTCAGGGTAACTTATTTTCTATTTTCAAACAATATACGTCCCGTATCTCCGTGGTTCTCACCCCCACAACCCAAAGATGTACACGGTAGGTGGATTGACCACAGTAAATTGCCCCTTATTTGAAAAAGTAAAAATAAATTTTCCTGCCAATGTGCAGATAAGTGAACCACTGCGTCATGGTTCTCCCCTCAATGGCGTCATTAGTCGGACAAATAGTGCCGACAAAACTGTCTTTAAAAACATCTGCCATGGAGATGGTTGGGACATCACGGTAGCATAGTGGTTAGCACAGTTGCTTCACAGCTCCAGGGTCCCATAGTCGATTCCTGGCTATGTCACTCCCTGTACGGAGTCTGCACCTTCTTCTCGTGTCGGCGTGGGTTTTCTATGGGTCCTCCAGTTTCCTCCCAGAGTCCAAAGATGTGCGGGTAGGTGAATTGGCCATGCTAAATTGCCCTTAGTGTCCAAAAAATGTTAAGTAGGGTTACTGGTTTATGGGTATAGGGTGGATACATGGGCTTCAGTAGGGTGCACATTGTAAGAACCAGTGCAGACTCGATGGACAGAATGGCCTCCTTCTGCACTGTAAAGTCTATGATCTTTGACACGAGTTCCCCTTCAAGTCCGCAGGCCCGGAGACATGTCATTCAGGGTAATTTATTTTCTATTTTCAAACAATATACGTCCCGTGTCTCCGTGGGTCTCACCCCCACAACCCAAAGATGTACACGGTAGGTGGATTGACCACAGTAAATTGCCCCTTAATTGGAAAAGTAAAAATAAATTTGCCTGCCTATGTGCAGATAAGTGACCATGAACCGGCGGTATCTTTATTTAATTATCTTCATAGCCATACAATACAAAGCATATGGACACCATCATAAAACCAGGAACATCGGCAACAATATCACAAACTATGATTCTAACAATTGTTTGCGCGAACATAAGCGATGGGAGGAGACAAAGTCATTTGCTGCCTCTGTTTAATGGGAAATCACATTCAGTCCTATCTTTTTAAAAATATTTTTAATTCTCCTCCTTTTTCACATTTTCTCCCACATTTACACCCACCAACAATAAACAATGATCAGTAACAAATATGTAAATCTCCATATCAATTACAACAATCCCATCCTCCCACCAAACCCCAAACATTAGCCCGCATGTTCACATAAACAAATGACAAAAAGGAATCACACATCGTCACCATTAACACACCCTGCCCCTCCCCTCAACCCTCCCACCCACCCCCAACTAATGTTCGATGTTTTCCAGTTCTTGAAAGTGCATAATGAATAATGCCCATCAAATGTACAACCCCTCCAACCTTCCCCTCATTTCAAACTTAACCTTCTCAAGAGTCATGAAGTCCAACAGGTCCCCGCACCACGCCAGGGCACAGGTGGAGAGGTTGCTCTCCAATCCATCAGGCCATCTATCAGCGAGGCAAAGGCTACAACATCTGCTTCCGCACCTGGCTGGACCGACAACGCTCTGATTATGGCCTCCCGGGTGCCCAGGAACAGTTTCACACGCACCACTTTAGAAATTACCTAAAAACCTCCTTCCTGTAATCCCCGAGCGTTGGATAGGAACAAAACATACAAACGTGCTCAGCACCAACCCCCCCCCCCCCACCCCCCGCCACCTTCACACACATCGTCTACTCCTTCAAAGAATCAGATCATCCTCGCCCTCGTGAGGTGTGCTCTGTATACCACCTTCAGCTGTATCAGATATTGCTACTCTCCTCACCAACCTTAAAATGTTGTACCTGCGGACCCCCACTCCCGGGCAACTGCACCCAAAGGTACCGAAAGTGAGTCCCTGCCCTACGGAACGGCAGCCCCCACCACTCCTGCCCCCATCCCCGGCAGAGACACCATAAAATATTCATCTTGTCTCGACTTAGTTTGTACCCAGTGAAAGACCCAAACACACGAAGCAGATCAAATATTCTCCCTATCGACACACTCGGTTCCGACACATATAACAGCAAGTCATCGGCATATAAGGACACCCTATGCTCTGTCACCCCCCCCCCCCGCACTATTTCTTCCCATATCCCCGAACTTCTTGATGCGATGGCCAACGGCTCATGTGCGAGTGCAAACAGCAGGGGTTACATGACTGCTTAGACAGGGGCTGATTTAGCACAGGGCTAAATCGCTGGTTTTGAAAGCACACCAACGCAGGCCAGTAGCACGGTTCAATTCCCGCACCAGCCTCCTCGAGCAGGCGCTGGAATGTGGTTACTAGGGCCTTTTTACAGTAACTTCATTTTCAGCCTACTTGTGACAATAAGCGATTTTCCTTTCATTTAATTTGCCACAGTGGAGAGAAAAATATCTCAATGTCGTTTGTGCGGACACTCGCCATAGGGTCCTTACAAAGTAGCTTTACCCAGTTCACAAATCTTGGCCAATCCCAAACCGCCCGCGTGCTGCCATCAAGTACCCCGGTCAAATGTACCCGGTCAAAACGCCATCTCAACGTCCAATGCCACAACAACCTCAGTTTCCGTCCACCAAATCAGTGCCTTAACGACGTTCAATACCCTTCCAACATTTGAAAAGAGCTGCCTCCCTCTCACGAACCCCGTCTGATCTTCACCTATCACCTTCAGGAGGTACTCCTCCAGTCTACCCGCCAGTACCTTCACCAATACTTTTGCATCCACATTCAGAAGCGATATGGGCCTATATGACCCACACTCCATCGGATCCCTATCTTTTTTTAGCAGCAGGGAAATCGATGCCTGCCCAAAGTTTGTGGCAACACCCCCTTCCCTATCGCCTCTTCAAACACCCCCACCATCGGGGGTGCCAGCTTATCCTCGATTTTGAAATAATATTCCACTCGAAGCGCATCCGGCCCTTCCACCTTCCCCAACTGTATCCTCCCAATCACATCCTTTATCTCCTTCTCCACTATCACTCCTTCTGGTGTAGCCCTGACCCCCTCCCCTAACCTCGGGTACTCCAACCCATCTAGAAATACTTGCATCTCACGGTATCCTCCAGGTAGCTCTGACCTGTAAAACCTCTCAGATAATTCCTCAACAACCTTGTTAATCAGATCCGGAGCCACGACCAACTTCCCTGCCCTATCCCTCACATGCAAAATTTCCATTGCCGCTGCTTCCCTCTGGAGCTCTCCATTTTCGTAAACTGCACCCCTTTCTCGTCTCAGTTGGCGCACCACCTTCCTGGTAGATAGTCGGCCACAGCTCACCTGTAGTTCCTTCCTCTTTTCCAGCATTGCTGGGTCCCCATCTTCTGCATAACTCCTATCTACCTCCAACATCTCATCTATTACCCTCTGCCGCTCCACCTCTCCTTTTTGTTCACCCTGGCCTTGAACAAAATCACCTCCCCCCTCACCACCGCCTTTAGAGCCTCCCAGCCAACTGTCTTCCACAGCTCACCCAGACAGTTGAAATCTACATATTCCTCAATTACCTTTTCAAATTTGGCACAGAACCCTTGGTTCCCCCAAAAGTACCACATCTAATTTCCACCCGGCCTCTGTGCTATCCCCTTCTCCAGCACCATATCCACCCAGTGCAGAGCATGATCTGGCAATTGCCGAGTATTCCGACCCCTTAACCCCGGCCAGCAAAGTGTTCCCCACCATGAAAACGTCAATCCGCGAGCATACCTTATGGACTGCTGAGAAAAACGAGTACTCCCGTTCCCTCGGGTGCAAAAAACTCCATGGGCCCACCCCTCCCATTTCTACCATTACCCCAGCCAACGCCTTCACCCGCTCCCCCTGATCGGATCAACGAGTGTGGCCGTGACCTGTCCAACTTTGGCTCCTGCACCAAGTACCAGTCCCCCCCCCCACTATCAGTTCGTGTGTGTCCAAGTCAGGGATGGCCCCCAAACCCCATCTCTTCGAATCCCACATCATCACAATTGGGGCTGTATACACTTAACAGCACCACTAACCTCCCCTCCAGCGACCCTGTCACAAATACATACCTACCCCCCTGGTCTGCCAGCACCTTCCACATCTGGAAGCGTACTCTTTTGCTGACCATTACCGCTACCCCTAGAGCCCTTCCATCAAATCCAGATTGAAACACCTGACCAACACAGCCCTTTTTAAGCCTCACCTGGTCCTTCACCCCCAGGTGAGTCTCCTGCAGCATTGCTACATCGGCTTCAAACGTTCAAGATGCGCAAGCACCCTTGACCTCTTGACCGGAACTCCGAGCCCCATCACGATCCACGTGGTTTTCCTAACTGGGGGTCTCTCACCCCCCCCACCCTTCTTATCCACCATCATCATACCAGCGGGCCCTGCCCCATGATCCTGACCCGCCCCATCCATTATTACCATCGAACCCCTTCCCCTGTCCCAAAAGCCCCCCTACATTTCCTCTCGAAAAAGCATCTCCCAGCATCAGTCCCTACACCCCTCCCCCTCGCTCGCCTCGTAGGCCCATTGAAACCTGCTGACCAGGCTCCAATGTCCGCAGCCCTCCTCCTCTCACCAACTTCTCGCCATCTCCTTCCTCAAAGCCTCAATGTGCCTCGCAAACTGCTTTTCCATTTCCACCGCCATCACCTCGGTCATCTTCTCCACCGTATGTCGTGCGGCCCCAGCATGCAGCCCGGTATTCCCCATCTTGTCAGCGCTTTTGACCGTCCTCTCATTGAACGGCGAGCCCTTGTTTCCTCCCTTCCTCGACGCTGCTTTTTGCTTCCTTTAACGGCTTACTATTTTTCCTTTTTCTTTTATTCACCCTTCCTTCACTCTTCAATCTCTTTTTCTTAAATAGAAAAAAAAATGTTTTTCTTCCTTCAAAAACAAGGGTGAAAAAAAACTTTCACCAAATTTCTTTAAAACTTCTTTTTGCTCTTTGATGTATACCTCCAGAATTTCCCTGGGACCGGGCTTCAGTCTCCTTATCACATTCTAGGCGGGAGCCATCCGATGTGGGATATCTCACCCACATCACGCCCTGGCTTCGGGCCTGCCGCGTTGGCCTCCGTTTGGCTCTGCCCCCCGCTCCTCCTATCAAATTTTCAGAAGAGAGAGAGAGAAAAAATAATTATCTCCGTGCTCTTTGAGCCCTTCTGCTTTCAGGTTGTTTCTTAGGGAACAAAGTCGCGATCCCTTCTCCTCCTCCACGTGCAGCCGCTCCACCGAAGCCACCGGGACCTGACTCTTGTCTCCCGCCCTTCCGGGAGGCAGGGCCGACCCCGGAGAAGTTTATTTTTAAAAAGAAAACCAGCGAGGAACCCCCCGAAAAAGACCGCGATATCGCTGACCGGCGGGGGCTTCTCCAAACGCTGCCGCTCAGCTCGCGAGCGCCACCGGAACTCCCACTGACAGTCCTATATTCTTATTTTCTGTGCCATTACATTTTAAACTCCCTCGTCAACCTCATTGCCCTGTTCACTTCCCTTTCACCTTTCTCTAACGACCCGGTCATCTTATTATATATATTCGGCTGAATGGCATTCATTGTTCCGTAACAGTTCTTACATCAACCTTTAGTTGCATTTTCCATTGGCTTGTTTGCCTTTCCAATATTAAGTTCAGCAGTCAGCCAATTTAGACGTCTTACCTTACATCATTTTTAAGTCTACCAGCGAAGCCTTTCTGATCAAACGCCATTTCTTAATCAAATGTCGCTCGAAAGCATACTTTTTTTTCCACAAGGCCCGTGTGTTTATCGAGTGCTAGCAGCATGGTAGCATTGTGGATAGCACAATTGCTTCACAGCTCCAGGGTCCCAGGTTCGATTCCGGCTTGGGTCACTGCCTGTGCGGAGTCTGCACATCCTCCCCGTGTGTGCGTGGGTTTCCTCCGGGTGTTCCGGTTTCCTCCCACAGTTCAAAGATGTGCGGGTTAGGTGGATTGGCCATGATAAATTGCCCTTAGTGTCCAAAATTGCCCTTAGTGTTGGGTGGGGTTACTGAGTTATGGATATACGGTGGAGGTGTTGACCTTGGGTAGGGGGTAGGTTGCTCTTTCCAAGAGCCGGTGCAGACTCGATGGGCCGAATGGCCTCGTTCTGCACTGTAAATTCTATGTAATGTCTCTGTAATCTGTCAACGTTTGCTTCTGAGTTTTACTGAAGTCTTGCTGGTCAAGTGAACTCCGTGAACTGCATGCATGATTTTTTATTTACTTTCAGCCTTTATTTAATAGTATCACAAGCGTTAATCGGGTAATTAAATTGTCTTAAAATCACAGCTGTTTAGTTATTGCACTATGTCTGACACAGTGGGAAGCACTGCTTCCTCAGAATTCAAGGGACCCTGCTGGATTCCAGCCTTGAGTGACTGTGTGCAGATTGCACTTTCACCCTGTGGCTGCATGGGCTTGCGCCGATTTCCTCCCATAGTCCAACGATGTGGAGATTATATGGATTCGTTGTCTATACTGCGGAATACAGGGTTAACGGTGGGGTTCTTGACAATGTGGAGGAGCAGAGAGATCTTGGGGTCTATGTTCATAGATCTTTGAAAGTTCCCACTCAATTGGATAGAGCTGTGAAGAAGGCCTGTGGTGTGCTAGCGTTCATTAACAGGGGGATTGAATTTAAGAGCCGTGAGGTGATGATGCAACTGCACAAAACCTTGGTAAGGCCACATTTGGAGAGCAGTTCTGGTCGCCTCATTTTGGGAAGGATGTGGAAGTTTTGAAAAACTTGCAAAGGAGATTTACCAGGGTGTTGCCTGGAACGGAGAGTAGGTCTTACGAGGAAAGGTTGAGGGTGCTAGTCCTTTTCTCATTAGAATGGAGAAGGATGAGGGGTGACTTGATAGAGGTGAATATGATGATCAGGGGAACAAATAGAGTAGACAGTGACTTTTTTCCCCGGGAGGAACAAACGATTACAAGAGGACATAAGTTTAATGTGAATGGTGGAAGGTATGGGGGGATGTCAGAAGTAGGTTCTTTACCGAAAGAGTAGTGGGGGCATGGAATGCACTGCCCGTGGCAGGGTTGAGTCGGCTATTGGATATGTACATGCGTTGCGGTAGAATGATGGGGTGTAGGTTAACATGTTCTTAATCTGGGTCAAAGGTTCGGCACAACATCGTAGGCCGAAGGGCCTGTTCTGTGCTGTAGTTTTCTATATTCTATATTCTATCATTTCCCTTTCTGTACAACTGTACAACGCTTCGCACTTGGGTACTGCAATTTACATTCTTTTTATCTGTCTGGCGTTTAAGAACACTTTTTGTGTCGATTCATCAACACATATTCAGAACAGTTCAACTAGAGGCTTTTCACAGTAACTTCATTGAAGCCTACTTGTGACAATAACCGATTATTATTATTATTACCATATGGCTGATTATGTTTGCAACTCACCAAGATCATTCACCCTTTCAGTGCATTGACAGACATGTATTCTAGATTGGTATTCTCCTGTTTTTTTATCAGATGTTTCCGATTTAATTATGTATTATTTTCTTCTCGTCGAATAAAATGGTATTACCTCATGGACTTTATTACTTGTTTACTTCGATATGCTGATGGTCATCCCTTTTTCAATTCAATTCAGTGCGGAGCAAAACCAAGGCAGTGAAGATTTCCAATATAATGTGCACCAGTCCAGTTGCATTCCAATCCGTCCCGTTCATATTGGGCCTCCCCCTCCAGATTTGGTCGCAATACCGCAATAATCGGAAGCAGTCCCGCCTGTGCTATTCTGAAACCATACATTCAATCTACATGCATTTATTATTTTGAGGCTGGCTCATAGGTGGCTCTTGGACAGATTATCAGACTGTATGAAATCAATTAGATCTGTAAGCAATACATTCAAGTTGATTATGATTCGGATGTTCAAAATTAAACTTGTGGAGAATTTAATTCAGAGATTCGGAAATAGGGACAGTGTGGGCCGGATTCTCCAGACCCCAGTCGCGAGATTCTCGGTGGTGCCCCGTTCGCTCGCAGTGGGATCCTCTCTTTCTGCCATTTGTATTGAAGCCACCCCACACCACTGTCAATCCGCGGATGGCTGTGGGCTGCAGGGTGGAAAGCTGAATCGCAGCCGCCGTAGTGTTCTGGCCAGAGACAGGGGAGCCGTTGGTATTTCCTGTTCCCGCTTGCAGTACCCGCAGTGAAATTATCCTTAGCAGCAAGCAGCGATAGTGAGGCGTACGAGCAATCGGGCGTCCCAGCAATGTTGTGCTTGTATGTGAATTGCCGGGACCGTACGGTTTGGTTGAAGATCAATCACAATATACAGAAATTCTGGCACAGGCTAGATGGGAGGAATGGCCTTTTCTTATTCTCCTGATCCTCTCGTGTGCAAGACCACAGTGATTAATTCCCCAGGCTCTTCTGGAAATGCCAAGAAATTCCATTCCTTACAATGTGGAAGAAAGGGGATGTCGGGTGGCTTAGACTGGACAACAATCACCCAGATTGCTAGATACCTCAT
The DNA here is from genome assembly GCF_902713615.1 of Scyliorhinus canicula. Lineage (NCBI taxonomy): Eukaryota > Metazoa > Chordata > Chondrichthyes > Carcharhiniformes > Scyliorhinidae > Scyliorhinus > Scyliorhinus canicula. The sequence goes on along the minus strand of NC_052162.1, from coordinate 109,827,647 downwards.
TCAGACAGTGCGTTTTGTCAAACGAAGAACAAGGAATGGACACAGTGCATGTCGTCACGTTAATAGTAATATTGCCACACGAATAAGTCGGCCGGAAAGTGAAACGTGTTCCTTCAACGAAATAAGGAATGCAATTTGGTATACACGTTATGAAACAGGTTATGTTTCTGAACCACGGTCGTGAAAATTATGCATGCTATCAGTGATTGCGAAGCTCGGCGGAATCTCAGAAGCAGAGTGACAAAAGGGCAAAATGAAGTCAAAAACATAATTTTCATCGTTTAATTAACTTTAATCCATAGATATTTCAGCGCATTTCCAAACTCTTCTCTGAATTTTCTCTGGGTCCCTGCGTAAATCATTGGGTTGATGCATGAACTTAACAGCTGAAGCATTATTCCGATTTCCTCCAGAATATAATAGAATGCATTGAAATTAGAACCGGAGAAATACGTGACTCTGGCAATTCTAACATAGAGGCAAGTTATTAGGAACCAAATCCATAACAATATGAAGCTGCCCGAGATACAGAAGAGTAAAACGATGGACTTTCTCCTGTTCTCCATTTCTGGGTCACTCTGATTCTCTCCATTGCTATGGCCCCGGAGTCTCGTGCGAGCTCTATTAGCCACTAGAATATATCTAACTGTTCGTGCATTGAGCAACAAAATCAGAAAAAATGCGAGACAAGGCATCATAATATGGAGGCTCAGATCATAAATGGTCCATACAGGTGAAGTATAAAATAACGTTTTTACGCTACAGAACCAGGGAATGTTGTTAGTTATGTATAAGGGTTCATATATAAAATACAGGAATGAGGATTTAAAACAATTCACTATAAAAACCGTTCCGATAACACAAGTTGCCATCTTCTCGGTGCAATATTTAATTTTCAACTTCTGGCAACAAATGGCTACAAATCGATCAAAGGTAAAGGCAACCGTTAACCAGGCAGAAGTGCCCAAGGTGACAGAGTTCAGAACGGAACGCAGACTGCAGAGTGGTGTGATGGACAGCAGACTGGCTGGAAAATAAATGCCCGCAATCCTGTTCAAGATCACTCCGGTAATAATGACCAAGATGTCCGCGATTGCCATGGAAACCAGGTATCGAGTGATGCACCCGGAGAGGCCACACCTTCCTCGGGACAGGATCACAATTGCTACCAGATTGGCTGTAACAGAGGTAAATGTGAAAGAGAAAGACAGATAAAAGAGGAAATGTGAAGATGTATGTGAGAGCTAGTTAAAAAATTACTAATTCGGCACAAATGGATTATTTTCAGTGCTGTTTGCAGATGTACAATTAAGCGCGAGTTCTAGTTCTTTTTCGCCCGCGAGAGGCACAGTTCATGCGAATACAATATACGTTCTTGTTGACAGATTAATTACATCAGAATGCACAATAATACAATGAAAAAGCGATGATGGAAAATAAGGAGGTTTTAAACAGTATGGGGGACGCAGGAATATAGCGTTTAGATGGAGCAACATCCGTTTTGTATTGAAAGTAGAAGCGGCCTCGATGGAGAATACCTCCGTCTCATTCTATGTTCTATGTTTCTACTTTAGCTCAATTAAACAAATGCAAAGTCTGTTTTCACAACACGCTACACCCCTCTAAGTATATTGCGCGCCCTCCTGCGGTGGACACACTGTAAAATGATTCACTTATGGCTGTTAACTTGTTCGAAAGCATGAGAGAGAGAAATAAAACGACAATGACCATACTCTTAAATTGTCAGTGGATGTTGGCGGAGACCAATGAGAACTTCGAACGTCTGTTTCCAACGATGTGTAATTTGTCCAGAGGGCAAGTCTAACGGTCTGTGGATCTGGGTTAAAGTCCCTCCATGGAGGTTGGAGGGCTTTTAATTTCTATTAATCATTCTGAGATCGAAAGACAATCCAAGTAACCGTGCATGAAATCGTAATTGATTGTTCTACATTCCATCGGATTCAGAAACGTCCCTTTGAGAAGGAAAATGAAATAAAATGAAATGAAATGAAATGAAATGAAAATGAAATGAAATGAAAATTGAAATGAAATGAAAAATGAAAATGAAAATCGCTTATTATCACGAGTAGGCTTCAATTAAGTTACTGTCAAAAGCCTCTAGTCGCCACATTCCGGCGCCTGTCCGGGGAGGCTGGTACGGGAATCGAACCGTGCTGCTGGCCTGCTTGGTCTGCTTTAAAAAGCAATGATTTAGCCCAGTGAGCTAAACCAGCCCCTCCTTACTTGTAAGGACATCCTTACTTGGTCTGCTCCACACGTGACTCCAGGCGCAGGAAAATGTGTTTGCCCTCTGGAATGAGCGAGAAAGTTATTTTCGTTCAGGATTAATAGGAATGAAAAATATATTTCAGTATTTGCCAACTGCCCTCACATTTTATGACAAAATAAACAATCTCCACTCTCGATGTGGACCAGAAGAAGTAGCAAAGAAGGTGGCGGTTTAATGACAGACCAATACTGTTCGACTTTGTGCGTATAATTGGTCAGCCTAATCCTTTAGTAGAAATTGAAATTAATCATTATCAAAATACAATGTGCAATGAGTATTACAAATCTGGATGAGAAAGAAAATGTGCTGAAGAGGATCAGCAACTCGAGTTCAATATGATTTCTGTTCTGAACAAGAATGATTTTGCTGTCCAAATAACAATTCTATCCCCCTCATCCACAGAGGTGACGATACCTGTTGATCTTTTCCAGCACTTCGTATTATTAAGACTTATAAACGCGCATACGAGAGACGTTGAAAGCAAAGTGTTAACTGTCGCAGACCTTTCGAATTGGGTGCAATAGGAAGGCCAGGATTCAGCAGAGATCAATACAGAACGGCCAGCAACAGCAAATTTAAAAAGAAACAGATCTAAACTGAACCATTGTCTGTTTGAGATTGATGTAAAAAAACGTAGTTCTCTTAGTGAAACATTGTTTAAGAAAATCGTATTGTTACGTTTTTATATTTCATGTATTTATCCAAATTTAATAATAATAAATTCACTCCTTAAGTTCTGCCGTAAATATAGAAATGTTGAATACTTTCAAGCAGGGAAGCATTTGTAGAAATTAATCTTTGCCAAAATAAATAACACAAGAGAGCTATTTGCTTTACATCACGATATCAGTGCGATAATCCCCTCACAGTAGAAATATCCATTAAATAATACGCATATCTATAAATCCGAGAAGATTACTGTATAACGACAATCAATGCTAATCTTTGGAGACTTCATGAGATTCCAATTTGAGTATTAAGAGCAGTTTTGATTTCCACACCAATGGAAATAAATACATGCCACAGACCACATGCCACAAGGGAGAGTAACTAAATTAATAGCTGGCATGAAGCAGATATTAAATACGCTGTGGCGTGGTGGGGTGTAGGGGGCATTTGCGAGGTGTCTTGTACAAGGGGGTCACGGTGTCTGCATTAGGGGCAGGTTATTTCAGACAAAAATTAGGAGGACTTTGTTCACTCAAAGCGTGGTGAGATTTTGAACTCATAGCCCCAGAGGGGTGTGCTGGCTCAGTCGTTAGGTATGTTCAATACTGAAAGCAATAGATTAGTTTATATCAAAACTGCTAAAGGATGGAGGATAGTGAAGGAAAATGGTGTTGAATTAGAACGTCAACCATGATTTCAGTGAATGGCAGTGCGAACTCGGAAGTCTGAATGTCCAACTCCTTCTCTTATTAGTCTTTCTGCCAAAAGAGGATGTTATACCCTCAATGTGAATCCTGTTAAATGGATTCAAAACACAACTTTGAAAGTGAGATATTGTCTCAGTAAAAGCAGCAAATTAAATCCAAAAGATGGAGAAATAAGAAATAATATTTTAACTTGGCTACAATTATTCTAAAAATGAAATAAAAAAGGAAATAAACTGTTCAGTTAAAAAGAAAGATAGGACATCGAGTTAAATTCGATAAATTATATTGGACGAAGAGTGTTGATAATAAAAGGAAATATTGATATATCATAGAATGTGCAGTGTTGTTGGAAGCCATTCAACCCGTCGTGTCTGCACCGGCTTTTGGAAACAGCACCATACTTCAGCCCCACGTCTCCATCCTATTCCCTTTGTCCCCCTAACCCAACCAAACCTTTTTCGGCACACAGAGCAATTTAGAATGGCCAATCCACCTAACCTGCACATCTTTGGACTTTGGGAAGAAACCGAAGGACACGGAAGAAACCAACGCACACACGGGGCAACCGTGCAGACTCGACACAGACAGTGACCTCAGCTGTGAATCGAACCTGGGAACCGAAGCTGTGATGCAACTGTGCTAACCACTACGCTACAGTGCTGCCCAGTTACGTATCTATAATGACCTTCAAAGTTAATTGCTGCATATAATACTTTACCTAGAAAACCAATAGCTGCAATGACAGGATAGTAAATGGCAAAGACAAGGCCTTTTGGAGATCCATGCATTTCTGTCGGAAGATCCAGGACGGTTCTGCACGACACCGCAAGGTAGTTTCATTTATGCTTCAGGAAAGCCTCCAGGGAGATAGTTAGAATTATTCTGCATTGTTTTTAATTAATTGCACTGATTTAAACAAATGCGTTAACGCAGCTGCTGCCAGATATATCTTTGATGAAATGGGTTTGTTTCTTCACGGATCAGTTTAAAAGTGAAATCCCCGGAGACTATTCTATCATGCCACGCATAGTCCATTTAGGAAGATAGTGGAAGGTTTAAACGGCAGTTGCAATGGTTAATGTGAGTTTGTACCTTACGAATTCACGGATCTAAATTCCTCGAATATTTTTTCCCTCGTTTCAGCAAATGGTTTACCTGAGAAAATGCATTCTGGTCCTTAAAAAACCACTTTCTCCACCTGATTCTTATTCAATCATGGATCGCCTTTCGCAGGTGAAGCATTCCACGTTACTGTACGGCGCATGCTGAATATAACCTTCATGAACTGGTCATTTCCGCATTGAATGTAGCCATAACACAGGAAATTACATGAGGCACAATGAGATATCAATAAACAATAGGCAACGTTGCATCTCTGGAGAGTAAACTGAATTTACGTTTCAGATATGTTATCTTCCTGCATATCTGCAAAAGATTAAAGATACGTGGGGCGAGATTCTACGTTTCTTCGGCTACGAGCACAATTCTCCGGAAAAAACTCCAAATGCCCTCATACTGAGCGGGAATTGCCACGCGTTTCCCAGCGTTCGGCCCGGTGAGGCAGGCACAACACAATTCAACCTTAATTGGTCCAGCTGATTCGCTGGTACCGCGCTCGCCTCCCCCCCCCCCCCCCCCCCCCCCACGAAACAACATCGAGCACCACTCAGGCTTCACTTGCTCAGCCAACCACAGTCAGCACGCAGAAGTGGTGCCGTGCAGACTGGCCCCAAAGTTTGGAGAGGCTGACCTGGTAGGATCCTGGCAGCAACGGAGACTCGGAGGGATGCCCTGTTCCCCGAGGGTCACAGAGGGTGATCCACAAGGCAGTCAGTGCTGCCTCGGACAAGACAGCCAGCCGGCTGCGTCCACCTCTGATGTACCTTTTGGGGATACAACTAGATGTAGTGTTAGTACTAGGAGGGCAAACCACACCGTGAACGACTGAAGGAAACGGGAAGCTGGGACGTGGTAGGCAGGATGTGAAGGGTGGATGGGGTTGAGGGCCCGCCAGGGAGATGCACTATCGGGAGAGTGGGAGCACATATTCAACGATAAAGTGCACATTCAGCAGGAAGCCTCTGTCACTTTCTTCAGTAATCCATTGCGGCGTGCAGGTGATGGGAGTGAGCGAGTAACAGCAGACAGGCAGGAGCAGACTATGGCATAGACTGAGGAGCACCAGCGTACATCTGTCGGCGGTTTATAATTACTCCCCTGCCCTCGACTGTGACCCGCAGAAAATGTCGACACAGTCGCAGCACCCTGGAGTGATGTGACACATACACTGGAAGTGTGGAAAATCGGGGTGAGGGGTGGGCAAGAATGCGATGATAGACCACGCCACGTCCGAGGTACATCACGCCAGAATTGGGCCTGTCTGGCTCTTCGGCATTGTCGTCCCTCACCGCCGCCGCCTGTCCTGCACCCTCCGGCTGCAGCTCAGGTTCCATCCGTCACCACCCCCCCCCCCCGGATTGTCCTCCAACCCCCACTGATCCAGTGGCTCACAATCAGCCTCCTACCCCTCCTCCTCCACCACTTCCTTCGCACACTCCTCCAAGATGGCCACATATTCCTCGTCACCAACCTCCAGATCGTCACCCCTCTGCTGTGCGAGGTTGCGGAGACCGACCACAACAAAGCGGGTTATCTCCCGAGCTTTGTACTGGAGTGCCCTTCCAGAGCAGTCGAGGCGTTGAACCGGCATCCCGAGGAGACCGATGCACTGCTCAATGACAGTCCAGGTGGACTGCAACGGCCTCGTTGCAGCTGTTCTCTTCACTCCCCGGCCTCTGTACTGGTGTCATTAGTCAGGTGCTCAGCAGATACTCCTCATCCGCCAAAAGCCAGCCGGCCATCCTGCGGTGCTCGAGGAAGAGGGCAGGGATGAACGACTGCCCTAGGATGTAGCTGATGTGGACACTCCCCGGGAAGCGGGCACAAACGTGCATTATCCGGAACTGCTGGTGGCACTCGAGCTGTATGTTGAGGGAGTGAAACCCCTTTCTGTTAACATAGAGCGCCTCCAGTTGACCCGATGAGTGCAGGGCAACGTCCGCGGCACCTGTGACTCCTTGCACCTGGGGCATCCTGGCAATGCCAGAGAAACCAGCTGCCCGAGTATCCTATTGGGCCCGGTCCCTGTCGAAATAAATGTAGTCTATCGCCCGGGCATACAGGCTATTCGTGGCCCGTCGGTAGCACCGGTGGGCTGTTGCCTGAAGGTATCACACAGTTCCCCATTCCTGGCCTGTAAAGATTCTGTGGGATAAAGGTTCAGGGCGGCAGTGACCTTCACGGGAATCGGGTACGGGTGAAGTCCTCCTCCACGTGGTGTCAAGTCCGCGTGCATGTGGAACAGGTGTTGCCCCGTCTCCTTGTTGAGGTGGAGCCTCCTGCGGTACGACCTGTCCATCATCTGTCTGAAGACCAGCGGTGTCTGTGCACCCTGGGCCCTCACGGGACTCCCTCTCTGGGTCCCTCCCTGGCTTGATAGGCGGCTGTGTCCAAATGATATGCGGTGGGACCCGCTGCATGGGCGGCTACCACGAACATGTGCAGATGCTGCTGCGGCTGCCGCCTTCTCCAGTGTCTGGCCGCATCATGTAGCACCTGCATCATTCAGTCTCACTGGACAAAGAGAAGATCTTTGACAGAGCCGAGTGGAGGTTTGCAGCAGGGTTCACCTCCTGGTTGAAGTGCTCCCACGAAAGCGTACGGACAAACCCCACCAGGTATAAAGACCTCCGATTGTATAGAGGCACGTGACTGGGATGGCTCCTATCCCCACTGCAGTTTATTCTGGCGATTGCCCTCAGAATGGCGAATGCGTGGAGACGTTTCCAAATGGGGGGAAGGTAACACAGACTTTCACTCTACCTGGATGACCTGCACCTCGACACCTCGAATCGCCAGATCAGCATGTCATATAATGAAACTCCTAAAGGAGTTTAGAGCATTCACGTATCACTGATTTTTAAAAAATTGACGGACAATTGAGCCTGGCCATCCACCACCCGTGTATATCTTTTGGTTGTGGGCGTACGACCCACGCAGACACGAGGAGAATGTGCAAACTCCAATGGACAGTAACCCAGGGCCGTGATGGAGCCAGGGTTCTCACCGCCTTGAGGTAGCAGTGCTAACTAGTGCCATGGTGACGCCTCGGGTTACAAGCTTAATCTGAGCAAGAGTGATATCGAAATAACATCTTCTCCCCATTGTCCTCAATACTGGGGTCCCACAAATCTGCGTACTTAGCCCACTACTTCATATACACACATGACTGTGTGGCAAATCCAAGTTTGTGGATGACATAACCGTCGTGCTTCGGATCTCGGACAATGATGAGTCAGAGTGGAGGAGTGAGATGGACAACCTCGTGGAGTGATGTAACGACAACAATCTCTTCCTCACTATCAGCAAAACTAAAGAGCTGGTCATTGACTTCAGGAAGCAAAGTATCATACACATCCCGCTTGCATTAATGGTGCTGAGGTGCAGATGGTTGACAGCTTCAAATTCGTAGGTGTGAACATCACCATAAATCTGTCCTCGTACACCCACGTCGATGGTACGAACAGGAAAGCACAACAGCTCCTATTCCTCCTCAGGAAACTGAGGGAATTCGCCATGTCCACATTGACTCGCACCATTTCTTTGTAGAAGGTATCATATATGGCTGCATCGCAGCCGGGCACGGCAATTGCTCGGCCCGTGACAGTAAGAAACTACAGCGATTCGTGAACACAGCCCACCATGTCATGCAAACACAGGTCTGTCGATTGAATCTGTCTACACTTCTCGCTGCTTTTGGAAAGCGGACAGCTTCAAAGACCCCTCTGCCAGGTTATTCATTTTTCCAACTACTTCAATCGGGCAGAAGTTACAATACCTGAGAACACGCACTAACAAGTTCAAAAACAACTTCTTCCCCACTATTACCAGACTCCTGAATCACTCTCTTATGGACTGGTCTTATATCTGCACACATTGTCAATACTGAGTAATACTGCACTCAGTATGCTCCCCTATGTCCTGAGGCTACGTACTTACATTGTGTATTACTGTGTGCCCTATGTTCTTTTCATGTACGGTATGACCTGTCTGGACTGTACGTAGAACAATACTTTGCACTGCATCACGGTACTCCTGAGAGTGAAAAACAAATCCAGAATGTTATGATTGATCGGCAGGGGGTGGGGGTGGGGGCGAGGTTTGTCGCGGCGCCCCCGACCAGGCTGGTCACATGGAATGTGAGACGGCTGAATGGGCCATTCAAGAGGACTCACGTGTTTGCACAACTGAAGAGTTTAAATTCGGACGTGGCAATGCTCCAAGGGACACACCTGAGGCTGGTGGTTGAGACTGGACTGAGGAAGAAGTGTGTTGGGCAGATATTCTATTCGGAACTAGACTCCAAAACTAGGAGGGTGGCGTTTTTGATTAATAAGCGGATGTCCTATGAAGTGGGAAGCATAGTGGCGGACTCGGGGGTGGGGCGAGCTGGTGGTAGGTACGTTATGGTGAGTGGGAAGCTGGAGGGGATGACCGTCGTATTATTGAACATTTATGCACCAAACTGGGACGATGTGAAGTATATGAGGCCGGTTTTGGGGACGATTCCAGTCTGGACTTGCATCGGCTGATCATGGGGGTGCTTTAACACAGTTTTGGATCCTAGGCTGGATCGGTCGAGCTCCAGGACAGGGAGTGTCAGCGGCTGCTAAAGAACTAAAAGGGTTTATGGACCAGATGGGGGGGGGGGGGGGGGGTCTGTGGACGATTGGGCGGCCGAACTCGAAGGATTTTCATTGTTTCCCCCACCTGGTCAAAGTGTACTCCTGGATCGACTATTTCATTTTGGATAGGGCTTTGCTGGCGGGGGTGGTAGACACTGAATATTCGACGATCGTAGTGTCTGGCCATGCCCCACACTGGGTGCATTTACGGGTGAGTAAGGAAGAGGGCCAGCGGCCGCACTGAAGATCAGAAATCGGATTGTTAGCGGAGGAGGAGCTGTGTGTGCGGGTGAGGGAGGCCGTCCGGAGTTATGTGGAGATTCATGATGCAGGGGAGGTTTTGGCAACAATGGTTCGGGAGGCGTTGAAGGCCATTGATAGCGGGGAGTTTATTTCGAATCGGTCACATAGGGAGAAGGTGGAACGGGCATAGATGGACAGATTGGTTAGGAAGATTCTCCAGGCAGACAGGAGGTATTTGAAGACCCGGAGGTGGGGTTGTTGCAGGAGCGGCAGAAGCTGCAGATGGAGCTTGGCCTTCCATCTACAGGGAAGGTGGTGGGGCAGTTGAGAAAAACAAGAGGGGCGGTGAATGAATATGGGGAGAAGGCCAGCAGGATGTTAGCACATCAGCTTTGGAAATGAGAGGCGGCTAGGGCTATAGGGAGAGTTAAGGATAGAAGGGGGTGCACGATCCTGGATCCAGCGCGGGTGAACGGGGTGTTCAGAGAACTTTACAGTCGGCTTTACGAGTCGGAGCACTCAGGTGGAGAGGATGAGGCGGATTTTGGAAGGATTGGAGTTTCCGATGGTGACAGAAGAGTTAGTGGAGTGCATAGAAGCCCCGATCGGTTGTAGTGGAAGGATTTGAGGCTATGCAGTCAGGCAGGGCCCCGTGGCCGGACGGATACCCAGTGGAATGTTACAAGATGTTTTGCGGAGTCATGGGGCCCTTGCTGGTAAGGAAGTTTAATGAAGCTAGGGATCGAGGTGTTCTTCCCCCAATTATGTCAATTATGCCCTTCATTCTGAAGCAGGAGAAGGACCCAGAACAATGCGGCACATACAGATCAATCTCACTTCTGCATGTAGACCCCAAATTGCTGGCCAAGATGGTGGCCTCGAGACTGGAGGATTGTGTGCTAGGGGTGATAGGGGAGGGATCAGACGGCGTTTGCAAAAGGGAGGTAGTTAATGGCCAATGTCAGGAGGCTCATAAATGTGGTCAAGATGCCCTCTGAGGATAGGAAGTTGGAGGTAGTGGTCGCTATGAATGCGGAAGAGGACTTAGACCGCAAGTGGGAATACCTGTGGGAGGTACTGGCATGGTTTGGGTTTGGACAGGGCTTTGTGGGCTGGGACTGGTTGTTGTACCAGGCATCAGTGGCGAGCATGTGGACCATCCGAGTGAGCTCAGAATATTTTAGGATGCACCGGGGGACGAGGCAGAGATGCCCACTCTCCCCAATGTTTTTTGCCTTCGATATAGAGCCACTTACGATGGCGCTGAGAGCCTTAAAGGACTGGCAGGGATAGCCCGTGGCGGCTAGGGTGGGAGGGGGGGGGGTGGAGGCGGTGAGCACAGGGTCTCCTTATCTACGGACGACCTATTTCTATGTATTTCTGACCCGTTAGTGGGTATTGGGGAGGTTATGTGATAATAAGGAAATTTGGCCGGTTTTCCTGCTATAAATTGAATACGGGCAAGAGTGAGGTCTTTGCGATACAGGTGGGGGCAGGAGAGGCCATTAGGGGAGTTGTCATTCAAAGTGATGTGAGGGAGTTTTTGAAACTTGGGAAACCAGGTGGCGCGGGGGTGGAAGCAGCTACATAAATTAAATTAGGCCCGGATGGTGGAACAGATGAAGGAGGACTTTCGAAAGTGGGGCATGCTCCAGTTGTAACTGGCAGGGAGCACACAGACCATAAAGATTATGGTTCTCCCGAGATTTTTGTTCAAAGTCCAGCGGCTCCCAATTTTGATTCCAAAAGCCTTTATTAAGAGGGTCAGTGCGGTGATTTGTGAATTTTTGTCGACTTATAAAACCCCGCGAGTAAAGAAGGTGCTTTTGTCGCGGAGTAGAGAGGCTGGGGGGGGGGGGGGGGGAGGTGGGCCGACCGAATTTTAGGAACTATTATTGGGCGGCAAATATAGCTCTAATCAGGAAGTGGGGAGAGAGGGACGGATCGGTGTGGGAGCAATTGGAAGCGGCATCATATAAGGGCACAAGCTTGGGGTCCCGGTAACGGCACCTCTGCTGTTCTCACCGGCTTGGTACTACACAAGATGGTGGTGGCGGCGGCTTTGAGGGTAAGCGGATAGTGGCGGGAATATATATGAGTGTGGGAGGCGGATATAACGGATTGCCAAGGAGCGTTGGGCGTTTTCAGGATATAAGTTACATTTGTAAATAAAAGTGTGTTTTTTGTGTTTCCACCAGGGGTCGAAGTAGGTTTGGGGGCTCAGGGCGATTGCCATTTAGGGTGGCTCTATTCAGCTACCTGGGAGTGCAGGTGGCTCGGGATTAACCCAGCACCAAAATCTGAATTTTACGAGTCTGGTGGGCGGTAAAAAGGTGGATTTATTGAGCTGGGAGTGTCCTCCCCTACCTTTGACAGGCCGGTTGCAAGAGGTCAAGATGAACATTTTGCCGCAGTCTTTATCTTTATTTCAGTGCAAACAGGACTTGTTCAGAAGCCACATTGTATGGGGTTAGAATGATTCCTTTTATCGTTCGTGTGGGCAGGAAAGGTGGCCAGGACCTGGAGGACGGTACCTCAGAGAGGGCGGAAGACAGTAGGCCTGGCCTTCCAAACCTGTTGTACAAATGTTGGGCGGTGAACGTTGAGAAGGAGTGGGGCTGGAGCAGGGTGTCAGATGTTCTGTGGGTGAGGATGGAGGCAGGCTCTTGCAATGGTTTGGGATTACGGGCGCTGGCAAAGGCGCCACTCCCGCTTGCCCCAGAAGTATAATTGGGGAGCCTGGTGGTGATGCCCACGTTTAACATTTCGGCAGCACTTTAATTTGAAGGCGGGGTCGAAGTTGATCCGAGGGAACCATGGGTTAGAGCAAGCGAGGATGGATGCTAGGTTTCAGGGTTGGGAGAGGTCAGGAGTGATAGATATTAAGGACTTATTTTTAGAAGAGTGGTTTGCAACTTTGGAGGAGTTGGCTGACTGGTTTGGGGTCCGAAGGGGAGAGTTTAGGTATATGAAGAAGCGGGATTTTAAGAAAACGGTTTTTCTCACATTTCCGGTGGCACCACACTCCTCCTTACTGGATGTAGTGCTGTCTGCCATGGGCTTAGGTGTGGGGCGGGGCGGTGTCAACTCGTCCTTCTCTGGGCGGATGTTTACAAGGATATGGCCTCTCTGGAGGGGGTTAAGGCCAAGTGGGATGAGAAGCTTGGGGTGGCGTGAGAGGAGGGGCTGTGGTGTGAGATGCTGCGGAGGTTGAATGCCTCACCTTGAAGTGTGAGGCTAGGCTGATACGGTTAAAGTTGATATATAGGGTAGCACGGTGGCGCAGTGGTTAGCATTGCTGCCTACGGCGCTGAGGACCTGGTTTCGAATCCCGCCCCTGTGTCACTGTCCGTGTGGAGTTTGCACATTCTCCCCGTGTCTGCGTGGGTTTCACTCCCACAACCCAAAGATGTGCAGGGTAGGTGGATTGGCCATGCTAAATTGCCCCTTAATTGGAAAAAATATTTGAATACTCTAAATGTATTTTTTTTTTAAAGTTGATTCATAGAGCGCACCTGACGAGGTCCATCATAAGAAGGCTAGTTGAAGAAGTGCAGAATACACGTGAATGGTGTGCTAAGAGCCAGGCCAATGATGTGCATATGTTCTGGTCCTGCCCGAAGTTGGATACATTTTGGAGGTCGTTCTTCAGTTTCATGTCTGCGCTCTTCTCCGTGGTTTTAGAGCCAAGTCCTCTGGGTGCCATATTTGCCAGAGGTGCAGACGCGGTTGGGGGCAGATATGTTAGCCTTCGCCTCATTGATTCGTAGTAGGCGGGATGTATCGGCGTGGCGTTTTGGTCCGCCACTCTGCCTCGTTGAAGCTGGGGGACCTAATGGAGATTTTGTATTTGGAAACGGTGAAAATTGGTCTGTGGGTGGAGAGTGCTGGGTTCCACAAGAGATGGAGTTGATTTCTACTATATTTCAACCGCTAACGGGGGGTGGGGGGCAGATGGGGGGGGGGGGGGGGGGATGGCGTTCAAAAACTGCGATGTTTAAACGGTGGAATGGGGTGGGGGAGCTGGTGTGGCTGGGCTTTTGTGTTGGGTTTCTTTAGTCATGGTTTGTGTTTCAAATGTTAAAACGTCAAAAACCTGAATGAAAATATTTTCTGAAAAAAGTATTTATCTTCCTGTCTTTGCCCCTCCTGGGCAGGCAGACTGCTTGTGGTGCCAGCTGCCTGGCTATATTCGCACTCCCTGGAGTAACCAGCCTCCAAAACGTAATACTGATTTGCGAGCGGACCTCCGGGTGCCTCCTGAATTACCCGCCTGTTTCTCTTGGACTGCCTGCTCGTCACCCATTCACTTCCCTCCACAAGTCCCTGCAGCTGTGGTGTGACCACCTCTCGAAGTGTGCAATCCGTTGTCCCCAGGCCTCCAGGAGCTGCAGCGGTACACACTTCCTGCATGCATCCTGGTCCCGGGACGAGGAGCAAAGCATGGCTTTGAGTCATGGCTAAACCAATAAATTTTAACTTTTAAAAGAATAATATATTTTTAAAAATAAATCAACTAAATCCCTAACCTTGTTAAAACAATGACTTACAATTCAATCTAGTTTGAAAAATACCTACCAGGAACTACTCACCAGTCAGCTCCTTTCATTATAGACTCTCGGCTCCCGTCAGGCTATCTGAGGAAAGGTTGGAAATGAAAGGAGCTCCTCACTCCCACCTCACCTAACTCTTGCAGCTACAAAACTCCAATTTCAGCGCCCAAATGCAGACCGAAATCAATAGTCCAGTGCAAACGCAGTCAGCACTTTAAGATTGCTCATTTTTATACCGTCTGAATCTAGTCTCTTAAAACTGATTAAGGCTGGTTATCTAATGAATAAAAACAGAAAATAGTGGAGAATCTCACCAGGTCTGACAGTATCTGTCGAAATAAACGGGGACTAGTGTTTCGAATCTGGATGACTCTTTATTAAAGAACAGTTCGCCAGGCTCGAAACGTTAGTTCCTTTTGCTTTCCACAGATGAGGCAGCAGTACTAACCACTGCTCCCCCATTTAGCAAACTATACATTACAATTACTTCGAACTAACGGTTCCGTGCTTTTCATTTTAATGAATGAACATAGTGGAACGGATGATTTCAGTTTCCGACATTTTCAGAATCCCATTAGTCTCCTGTTTGTTAGCCTTGTGTTTCTTCGTGGTGTGCCAATCCCTGGCGGCGGCATTCTCTCTTCCAGCTACTTGTCAAACGGAATTCCCATTTTTGCCAAAATATTTATCTACGCCACCTGGAATCCCACGGACGAGTATGCCTTGCCAGCGAGAGGAGTGAATAACAAAGAACAAAGAAGAACAAAGAAACGTTCAGCACAGGAACAGGCCCTTCGGCTCTCCAAGCCTGTGGTGATCATGCTGCCCATCTAAACTAAAATGTTCTGCACTTCCGGAATCCGTATCCCTCTATTCCTATCCTATTCATGTATTTGTCAAGATGCCCCTTAAACGTCACTATCGTCGATGTTTCCACCACCTCCTGCGGCAGCGAGTTCCAGGCACCCACTACCCTCTGTGTACAAAATTTGCCTCGTAAATCTCCTTTAAACCTTGCCCTTCATACCTTAAATATATGCTCCCTCGTAATTGACTCCTCTGCCCCGCGAAAAAGTCTCTCAATATCCTTCTGTCTATGCCCCTCATGATTTTGTAGACCTCTATAAAGCCGCCCCTTAACCTCCTTCTTTCCAGTGAGAACAAACCGAGTTTATTCACCCTCTCCTCACAGCTAAATATCATTCCAACGTTGGTTGAATTATTTCTTTTGACATCTCTTTATTGCCATTTTTCATATTTACAAAAAAATGTTCATATACGTCACATTTTTCTTACCTGTGTTATCTTATTTTCTTGTACAGAAAGTTTTATCCTGTCTTTTTAATTGACCCGATATATATTTCACGGACCTCTAGTTCGGTCAAGGTCCCTCCCATTCGATGAGCCAGTTTGACGCGATAGATCGTAGGGCCTTATTTGCTTGACCTTTAAGTCCGGCTTTGATTGTTGGACTCAAGCTATATTGTTTGAACATGGAAAAGACGTTACCCTGAAGTACATGTCGCCAGGCCTGGGGACTTGAGAGGGAACTCATGCCCCAGTTTTCTTCATAGCACTTTTTTTAAAGGACTGTTTTGTAGGCACTATGTGTCCGACTAATGACGCCATTGAGGGTAGCACGATGACGCAGTGTTTAGCACAACTGTTTAGCAGGTTGTCCGTGTGCAGTTTGCAAATTGTCCCCATGTCTGCGTGGGTCACACCCCCACAACCCAAAGATGTACATGGCAGGTGGATGGATCACACTAAATTGCCCCTTGCTTGGAAAAGTAAAAACAAAATTGTCTGCCAAATGAGCATCAGTCGGTGGGTATCATTAATTAATTATCTTCATAGGCATACAATGCAAAGCTCGTGGAACAATCTAAAAAGCAAGAACATCAGTAACGATGTAACAAATTCTTGCACAGCGATGGCAGGAGACAAAGTAATTTTGTTTCCTTACATTTAACGGTAAATCACATTCAGTCCTGTATTGTTACTCTTCCACTCTTCATTGTTTCCTCTCTGAATTAAATGCATCAGGCTCGTGCGTACTTAAATAATTCCACTGACACGCCTGAGCTCTTTTTTTTGTATCATTTTATTTTCTATCTCCCTTTTCATCCTCATGGCCCCGGTTCACGTCCCTTTCACCTTTTATCGAATGGGCCGTCTCTCTTCTTCAACGTTTTTGGCTGAATGGTCATTGTAGACCCTTCCAGTATTAAGTTCAGCCAATTTAGACGTTTTACCTGACCTTAATCATATCTCTGCTAGCGCAGCCCTTCTGCTCAAATGACAATTCTTAATCAAATGTAAGTGAAAATGCTGGAAAATCTCAGCATGTCTGGCAGCTACTGTAGGGAGAGAAAAGCGCTAACGTTTCGAGTCCGATTACTCTTTGTCAAACCTAACAGACATAGAAAGTGGGAAATATTTATACTGTGGAGTGAGAATGAATGATGAGTCACAGTCACAGAAAGCCAGGGAAACCGGGTGCTAATGGCCACAGAAACCAAGGGGAAAGAGTGCTAATGGCAGTCCACAGAGAGGACAAAAGATGCGAAAAGTCAAACAGCAGGGAAACTAGCATCACATCATTAACTGTAGGTGTGGAGGGAGCGGAAGGGGGAAGCAAGTTGGAAAAAGGTGCAAGAAAGGTCGGTAAGATTAAACGGTAGCTATTTGCTCTCCCTACAGATGCTGCCAGACTTGCTGAGATTTTCCAGCATTTTTTCTCTCTTTCAGATTCCAGCGTCTGCAGTAATTTTCTTTTATACAGTGTTTAACTCACTACCACCTCTCTTCCAGGAATTCCTACCCTGAAGAAGTACTCCTCTTCTCTCCGACCGGAACTCCGGAGGTAAGTTCCTCCCTCAATATCCAACTTCACTACTTTCCATTTCTCTCTTAGTGTCAGACAAGGTATTTACCAAGACTCGCTTCCACAGCTGTATCTCCTTCCTGAGTGACTGTCTTCGTCTCCGAATTACCTCACGGGGATTTCAACGTAAATTCCACCCTGCATGTCACCTCCAGGATTACAGGTACCTCCAGGATATACAACATTCTTCCAACTGCTCCTGTCGCCGCATCCTGAAAGCCACACTCAGTACCATGCGCCGGCACAGGAAGACACTCGACATCTCTCTCCAGCAGCACCGCTTAGTCCCTCTTAAAACAGTTTCATTTCATCCTTCGCATCATTGGACGTCATGACAAGAATATTTTCCTGTTTCTTACAGATGGTAAGGAACGCAAGCTTCAACAACTCATCAACACGACAGCCCACCCCAGGCCCTCCACCAGTCCCAATCCCTCGTTCTCCATTTCTCCCAATATCAACACAATTGCCCATCCCAGGCCCTCCACCCCTACCAATCCCTGGTCCCCTATTAATGCAAGTATCAACACCGCTGCCGATACCAGGCCCTCCACCAGTCCCAATCCCTCGTTTCCCATTTCTCCCAACCCCAGCCCTTGCCGCATGTTCAACATACCCTCTGACCTTCCCCTGTCTGAGGCCGAGCGTACTTTTCTCAGCAAAGGATTCAGCTTTGTACACTTACGTCCCCACCTCAATGAATTCCGGGCTCCACGTCGCCTTTGTCTCCGTGCCCACCTCCTTGGGCCAGGATCCTCCTCCCGCTCCACTGATCCTTTCATGTGCCTCCAACATTCTGCCTCCAAATGGATCTCGAGCCCCCCCCCCCCCCCCGCCCCCTGACTTTGTCATCAAACCTGCCAACAAAAGGGGTGCTGTTGTCATGTGGCGCACTGACATCTATCTCGCAGAGGCTGAGCGCCAACTCTCAGATACTTCCTCTTACCTCCCCCTGGACCATGACCAGACGACTGAACATCAAGCCATTATCTCCAACACCGTTATTGACCTCATTTTCTCCGGAAGCCTACCCCGTACGGCTTCCAACATCATAGTCTCCCAACCCCGGACAACCCACTTTTACCTACATTCGAAAATCCACAAAAAGGACTGTCCAGGCAGGCCCATACTGTCAGCATGCTTTTGCCCCACCGAATTTATTTCGTCTTCTCTTGACTCCATCCTCACCCCTCTGGTCCATTCCCTCCCCATCTACATCCGGGATTCCTCTGATGCACTGCGTCCTATTTTCAGCTTCCAGTTCGCGGGACCTAACCGCATTCTGTTCACCATGGATGTGCAATCCCTCTACACCTCCATCCCACACCAGGGTGATCTTAGAGCTCTTTGCTTCTTTCTCTAAAAGAGACTGGGACAATTCCCATTCACCACCACTCTCCTCCGCAAGGCTGAACTCGTTCTATCTCTCAACAACTTCTACTTTAACTCATCTCACTTTCTCCAAATCAAAGGTGTAATAATGGGTGCCCGCACGGGTCCTAGCTACGCATGCCTTTTTATGGGTTATGTGGAACATTCCTTGTTCCAGGCCTATTCGGGCCCCTTGCAACAACTCCTTTATCGATACATTGAAAACCGTTTTGGTGCCGCGTCATGCTCTCGCCCGGACCTGGAAAAATTCATAAACTTTGCTTCCAGTTTCCACCCCTTCATCACTTTCAACGGGTCCATCTTAGACACTTCCCTTCCCTTCCTTGACCTTTCTGTCTCCATTTCCGACAATAGACTATCCACTAATGACCACTACAAGTCCACTGACTACCCCAGCTATCTGGACTGAAGCTCTTCACACCCTACACCCTGTACGGACTCCATCCCTTTCTCTCAAATACTTCACCTTCGTCGCATTTGTTCCGATGATGCCACTTTCCAAAATGGTGCTTTGAAAATGTGTTCCTTCTTCCTCGACCGTGATTTCCCACATACAGTTGTGGACAGGGCCCTAAACAGTGTGCGGTCCATGTCGTTAGCTATTTTCTGTCCCTCCTGATATGCCAGACTTGCTGAGATTTTCCAGCATTTTCTCTTTCGTTTCAGATTCCTGCATCCGCAGTAATTTGCTTTTATTTTAATCAAACGTTCTCTCTAAAGGGTACTTTTTTCACCTCGCCCATGTGTTTATCACGTTTATCAGGCATACGGTAGCACAAATGGATAGAACTGTGGCTTCACAGCGCCAGGGTCCGAGGTTCGATTCTCCTGGTTCACTGTCTGTGCGGAGTCTGCAAGTTCTCCCCATGACCGGGTTTCCTCCGGGTGCTCCGGTTCCCTCCCACAGTACAAAGATGTACAGATGAGGTCGATTGGCCATGCTAAATTGCCCTTAGTGTTCAAAAAAGGTGATGCGGTTGAAGCAAGGGCTTAAGTGGGTAGGTGCAGACTCGATGGGCCAAATGACCTCCTTCTGCACTGTATGTTCTATGTTCTAAGTGCTGGAGCTACCAACGTTTGCTTCTGAGTTTTACTGAAATCTTGATGGTTAAGTGAACTCCCGTGAACAGGGTGCATGATTTTTTAATTTATCTTCAGCCTTTATTTAATAGTGTCACAACCGACAATCGGGGAATTAAATTGTCCAAAACCCACTACTGTTTTGTTATTCCACCATGTCTGACACAGTGGGAAGCATTGCTTCCTCAGAATGCAACGGAACCAGTTAGATTCCAGCCTTGAGTGACTGTGTGCAGATTGCACTTTCACCGCGTGACTGCATGGGTTTGCGCCGGTTTCCTCCCACAGACCAACGATGTGGAGATTATATAGATTCACTGTGCTATAACTGCCGTTTAGTGTCCAACATTTATGCCGGATTACAATGATAGGGCGGTGTGTGGGTACAGGTAGGGTATTTTGTATATGAGTCGCTGCAGACTCATTGGGCCAAATGGTCTCGTTCTGCACTGTCGGGGTTACATAATTCTATATTGCACTTAACTCTGTGATTTATTGCATTTCTCCCGGCCACAGACGCACTCTGACTCTATCTTACTCCCATTTCTCTCTCATTACACAACAATTGTCACTCTGATTCTTTCTATCCCTTCCCTCAGCTTCTCTGTCACCTGTTTGCTATCTCTATGGATTATAGAATAACCGCAGGAGAGTGACAATACCCGAATTGCTTCACTACACAAAACAGGTCGGTAATGTCCTTGCTGACCAAGGACATACTTACATAGAACAGTACTGCACAGAACAGGCCCTTCGGCCCTCGATGTTGTGCCGAGCAATGATCACCCTACTCAAACCCACGTATCCACCGTATACCCGTAACCCAACAACCCCCCATTAAACTTACTTTTAGGACACTACGGGCAATTTAGCATGGCGAATCCACCTAACCCGCACATCTTTGGACTGTGGGAGGAAACCGGAGCACCCGGAGGAAACCCACGCACACACGGGGAGGACGTGCAGACTCTGCACAGACAGTGCAACTGTTTAACTCTTCGTGGTTGGGAACTGCAATGTTCATTCTTTTTTTTCTGCCTGTCTTTTAAGAACACTTTTGGTGTTAAATCGTCAACATAGAGTGTTCAGAACAGTTCAACCAGGGTTTTGTTACTGCCGCTTCAGCATACAGGGGCTGGTTTAGCACACTGGGCTAAATCTCTGGCTTATAAATCCAACCAAGGCAGGCCAGCAAAACGGTTTAATTCCCGTACCAGCCTCCCAAAACATGTGCCGGAATGTGGCGACTAGAGGCTTTTCACTGAAACTTCATTGAAACCTACTCGTGACAATAAGCGGTTTTCATTTCATATTACCATATGGCTGATTATGTTTGTAACTCACCAAGATCATTCACCCTCTAAACGCATTGACAGACATGCATTCTAGATTCGTATTCTTTTCGATTTCTTCAGATGTTTCCTATTTAATAATGTATTACTTTCTTCTTTTGACTAATAAAACCTCATGGACTTTAATAAGAATTGTTTACTTCCATATGCTGATCATCATCCCTTGTCAATTCAATTCAGAGCCTATCAAATCCAAGGCAGTGAAGATTTCCATTATCATGTGTCCCAGTCCAGTTGCACTGCAATTCTTCTCGTTTATAAAGGCGCCTTCCCCTCCAGAATTGGTCGCAATGCAGCAATATTCGGAAGCAGTCCCGTCTGCGCAATTATGAAACCATACATTCAATCTACATGCATGTATTCTTTTGACGCTCGCTGGTTGGTGACACCGGGAGAGATTATCAGACTGTATAAATTCAATTAGGTCTGTAAGCAATACGTTCAAATTGATTATTATTCGGATGTCCAAAATTAAACATGTGGAGTATTTAAGTCAGAGATTGTGAAGCCGGGAGAGTGTGGGCCGGTTCTCCGGACCCCCAGTAGCGTTGCGCCGTTTACTAGCAGCGGGATTCTTTATTTCTGCCGCTTTTATGAAAGCCACCCCAGGCCGCTCGAAATCCGCGGGTGGGTGAGGACTGAAGGTGGGAAAACTGAATCGCCATCGACTCAGAATTCTGACCAGAGATTGGGTGCTATATCCTCTTTGTTCCATTGTGTAAGGAATGGAAGTTCCAGATATTTCTAGAGGAGCCTGGGTCATTAATCTCTTTTATGCTGCCCTGGGTTGATATTTAATGGCCTCACTGGCAATTCACAATTACATTTCCTTCACCGCTTGCAGCAGTCGTGAGGCGGGCTAGCAATGGGGAATTCCAGCAATGCTGGGATTGGAAATGAATTGGTCTGGTCTTCAGACTGGCCAATATAGTTTGATTGAAGAACTATCGCAATATACTCGAATCCCGGGACAGTTTGGATGTCAGGAATTGCCTTTTTTTGCTCTCCTGATCCTCTAGTGTACAGGATCGCAGAGATACATTCCCCAGGCTATTCTGGAATACCACGAACTTCCATTCCTGACAGTGTGGATGAAAGGGTACATAGGGAGGCGTAGACAGGACAACAATCTCCCAGATTGATAGACACCTCACCCAGACAGTAGGTTTCGTCAAATGAAGAACAAGCAGCGGGAACAGTGCATGTGGTCATGTGAACAGTAATATTGTCCTCAAGAATAAGAAATGTAATTTCTCACACTTATGATTTAGGTCATGTTTCTCAAGCACGGTTGTGAAAACGATCCATGCTACCAGGGATTGTGGAGCTGGCAAGTATCAAAGAAGCAGACTGATCAAGGGGCAAATCAAGTCAAAAGCATCATTATCATTGTTTAATTAATTTTAATCCATAGATATTTTCAGCGCATTTCCAAACGCTTCTACGAATTTTCTCAGGGTCCCTGCATAAATAATTTGGTTGATGCAGGAACTCAATATCTGAAGCATTATTCCGATTTCTTCCAAATATAATAGAATTCATTGAAATTTGAACCAGAGAAAAATGTGGCTCTGGGAAGCCTGACATAGAGGCAAGTTATTAGGAATCCAATCCAGAACAAGATAAATCTGCCCGACATACAGAAGAGTAAAACGATAGACTTTCTCGTGTTCTCCATTTCTGGGTCACTCGGATTCTCTCCATTGCTATGGCCCCGGAGTCTCGTGCTCTATTGGCCACTAGAATATATCTAACAGTTCGTACAATAAAATGAGAAGAAATCGAGACAAGACATCATGTTGTGCAGGATCAGATCATTTATGATCAGATCATAAATGGTCCATGCAGGTGAAGTATTAAATGTTTTTTTACGCTGCAGAACCAAGGAGTGTTGATAATTAAGTACACGGGGTCATATCTAAAATACAGGAATGAGGATGCAAACCAATTCAGCGTAAAAACCGTTTCGATAACACAAGTTGCCATCTTCTCGGTGCAATATTTAATTTTCAACTTGTGCCAACGAATGGCTACAAATCGATCAGAGGTAAAGACAATCGTTGACCAGCAAGAAGTGCGAAAAGTGACAGATTTCAGAACGGAACGGAGACTGCAGAGTGTTGTGATCGACAGCAGACAAACTGGAAAGTAAGTGCCGCAATCCTGTTCAAGATCACTCGGTAATAATGACCAAAAGGTCAACCATTGCCATGGAAATCAGGTATCGAGTGATGCACCCGGAGAGGCCACACCTTTCTCGGGCGGGGTCACCATTGATACGAGATTGGCTGTGGCAGAAGTGAACGAAAAGGAGAGAGATTGATAAAAGAGGAAGAATGTAGATGTATGAGAACGAGAAAAAAAGTGACGAATTCGACATCAGTGGATTAGTTTCAGTGCTGTTTACAGATTTACAAGTGATCGTGAGTTATAGTTCTTTTTCGCCTGCGACAGACTCTGTTCATGTGAGTAAAATATCCATTCATGTTGACAGATTAATTACATCAGAATGTATAATAATACAATGAGAAAGCGGCATTGGAAAATCAGGAGGGGACGGCAAATTTATCAAGCGGTATGAAGGGCCCCAGGAGTATAGCGTTTAGATGGAGGATCATCAGTTTCATATTGAAAGTAGAAGCGGGCTGGATGGGTCGAATACCCTACGTCTCTTTTATTTTCTGTGTTTCTAATTTAGTTCATTGAAACAAATGCAAAGTCTGCTCTCAAAAAACGATACATCCCACTAAGGGTCTGGCGCGCCCTCCTGCGATGGACACACTTTAAAGTGATTCTCTTACGGCCATAAACTTGTTCGAGACCACCAGAGAGAGAAGAGAACGGATAATTACCAATACTGTTACATTGTCAGTGGAAGTTGGCGAAGACCAACGATAACTCCGAACGCCTGTTTCCATTGACGGGTAATTTGCCCAGAGGGCAAGTCTGACAGTCGGGGGACCTGGGTTAAACACCCTCCATTGAGTGGAGGGCTTACAATTGCTGTCAATCATTCTGAGATCGAACGCCAGTCCAAGAAAGCGTGCAAGAAATCACCATTGATTGTCGTACATTCCAACACATTCACAAACCTCCCTTTCGAAAGGACACCTGTCATCCTTACTTGCTCTGGTCCACATGTAACTCCAGGCGCAAGAATATGTGTTTATCCACTAGTTGGACGCGAGAACTATTTTCGTTCAGGATTACTAGATTTGGAAATTATGTTTCAGGATTGACCAACAGCACTCACATTTTATGATAAAATAAACAACCTCCAGTATCGATATGGACCAGAAGAAGCAGCAAAGGAGAAGAAGGTCTAATGAGCGACATGCCTCTTCTGCAATGCACCATCTGCCCAACAGTGTTCGACTTTGTACGGAAAATTATTCAGCCTAATCCTTGAGTGGAAATTGAAATTAATCATTCTCAAAATAAAAACAAAGTACAATGAGTATTGCAAATCTGGATGAGAAACATAACGTGCTGAAGAGGATCACCAACCTCTTCAATATGATTTTGGTGCTGAACAGGAAAGATTTTGCTCACCAAATGGCAATTCTATCCCTCCAACCACAGAGGCGACGATACCTGTTGATCTTTTCCAACGCTTCTTGTTATTAATACGTATTAACGCGCATAGGGAGTCGTTGAAAGTAAACTGTTAACTGTCCCAGACCTTGAGAGGTGCTGGGAATAGGACGAAGGCCAGAATTCAGCAGGGATGTAAAAATGTACCGCGGTTGACTTGGTGAAACATTGATTAAGAAAATTGATTATTGTTAAATTTTTATATTTCATGTATTCATCCCAGTCGAGCAATAATAAATGTACTCATTAAGTTCAGTCGTAAATATAAAACGCTTGAATACTATCTGGTAGCGAAGCATTTGTAGAAATTAATCTTTGTCAAATTAAATACCACAAGAGAGCTATTTGTTTTACATGGCGGTATCAGTGTGTTAATCCCCTCACTGTAGAAATATCCATTAACTAATACACATATCTATGAATGCCGAGAGGATTACGGGACAACGGCAATCAATGCTAATCTTTGGAGTCTTCGTGCGACCCCAGTTGGAGTATTCAGAGCAGTTTTGATTTCCATTTCCATGGAAATAAATGCGTGCCATGGACGGAGCGCAACGGAGATTCAATAAATTAATAACTGGCATGAAGCAGATATTAAATACACTGTGATTTCCTAACTGGAGTTTTGAAGAAAGAGTGGTGATCTCAATCAAATGTGCGCAGTTTTTGGGGGCTCTGCCGATTAAAAGTAGGAACAATGTTTCTACTGGGTGGTCTGGTGGAAGGGGGCATTTGCGAGGGGTCTTATACAAGTGGTCACGGTGTCTGAATTAGGGGCAGGTTATTTAGGACAGAAATTAGGAGGACTTTGTTTGCTCAAAGTGTGATGAATTTTTGAACCCCCAGCCCGAGAGGGGTGTGCTGGCTCAGTCGTTGGGTATTTTCAATACTGAAAGCAATAGTTGCTACATATTAAAGCTGCTACAAGATACGGGGATAGTGAAGGAAATGGTCTTGACTTGGAAGGTCAACCATGATTTCAGCAAATAATGGTGCGATCTCGAAGGTCTGAATGTCCAACTCCATCTCTTATTAGTCTTTCTGTCGAAAGACAATGTTTTACCCGCAATGTGAATCATGTTAAATGGATTGAAAAGAGTACGTTGAAAATGAGATAATGCCTCAGTAAAATAAGTAATTTAAATGCATAAGATTGAGAAATAAGAAACAATATCTTAACGTGGTAACAATGATTCTTTAAATGAAACAGAAAAGGAGAATAACTGTTCAGTTAAAAATTAAAATGGGACATCACTTTAAATTCGATAAATAATATTGTACCACGGAAGAGTGATGATGATAAATGGGAACATTGATACATCTATACAGTAATCTTCAAAGTTAATTCCTACATAGAATATTTAACCTAGAATACAAATAGCGGCAACGGCAGGACAGTAAATGGCAAAGACCAGGCCTTTTGGAGATCCATGCATTTTTGTCGGAATACAGTTCTGAATTAAACCGCAAAATAGCTATATTAATGCTGACGTTATGCCTCCAGGGATATGGTTAGAATTATGCTGCATTGTTTTCATTGAATGCACTGATTTAAACAAAGGATTAACGCAGCTGCTGCCAGTTGTGTCTTTGAGTTCTGATGGAATGAATCTTTTTCAAATTTAGGGATCGGTTTAAAAGTGCAGTCTCCGTAGGCTATTGTGCCATGCCAGGAAAAGTCAATTTAGGAAGGTAGTGGAAGATTTAAACGGCAGATGCAATTGTTAATATGAATTTGTACCTAATGAATTCTCGGTTCTATACTTATCGAAGCTGTTTTCCCCAGTCTCAGCACAAGGTATAACTGACAGAACATATATAGGTCGTTAAAAAGCCACTTTCTCCACCTGATTATTGTTCAATCATGGATCGCCTTTCACATGTAAAGCATTGCACGTTACGTAGGCGCATTCTGAATATAAACTTGCTGAACTGGACATTTCCGCATTGAATGCAGCCATAACACAGGAAATTACATGAGAAACAAAGTGGTATAAATAAAAAGGAAGCCATGTGGCTTCTCCAGAGTGTAAACTGAGTTTACGTTGCAGATGTACAAAGAACAAATAAAATATGTTACTTTCCAGCAGATCTGCAAATGATTAAATATACGGGGGCGGATTTCCACGTTTCTGAGACTAAGAGTGCAATTCTCCGGAAAAATTTCCAAGTGCTGCAGCGCGCAGGAATTGCGGCGTGATTCACACCGCTGGGCAAGGCGAGGCCTTCATCAGTATTCAACGTTAATTGGTCTAGTGATTCCCCAGGACCGCGCTCGCCAGCCTCCCGCTGAGAACGTCGGGCACTATTCAGGCTGCACTTGCACAGAAAATCCCAAAGTCCGCAACAATGGTGCCGAGGAGACTGGCCTCAAGATTCGGGGGATGCTGACTTGTGTGGTCGCCGGCCGCAGTGGAGGCTCGGTGGGAGGCCCTGTTCCCCCAAGAATCCCGGAGGGTGAGCCACTAGGCAGCCAGTCCTGCCTCGGACGAGGTAGCCAGCCGCATGCCTCCACCTCTGAAGTGCATCCTGGGGATACAATGGAGTGGTAGATCTAGGAGGGCAATGCTCATCGAGGATCACTGAGGGCAACGGGCAGGAGGGGGGACGAGGTAGGCAGGGGATGACGGATGGGTGGGGGGTGAGGGGCGGCGGGGGAGATGCTACAGCGGGAGAGTAGGGGCATTTACTGAACAATAAACACACTTGCGCACAACCAGCAGGAAGCCGTAATACATTGACGCGTGCAGGTGATGAGTGTGAGCGAGCAATCAGGAGACAGGCAGGGGTCAAACTGTGGCATTCAATGAGGAGCATCAGCGCCCATCTGGCTGCGTGTTATAATCACGTCCCTGCCCTCGACCTTGACCCCAGACGATCACGACACAGTCACAGCACCCTGGAATGATGTAACACATACCTTGGGAGGCTGGGAAACTAGACGAATGAACGTTGAATGGCAGGTGGAAGCGAATGTGCTAATGGACCAGGCCACGTCCTAGGTAAATCAGGCCAGTATTGGGGAATCGAAACCGCACCTTGAGGAGTCGGATGCACCGCTCAATGACAGACCAGGTTGCTGCAGGGCTCTCGATGTACCGAGTCTCCGTACTAGGTCCGCAGCAGAAATCCCTTATCCCCCAAGAGCCAAATGTCCATGCTGGGGTGCTTCTCGAAGAGGGCAGGGATGACCGAGTGCCCCAGGATGTAGCTGTTGTGCGCACTCACCGGGAAGCGGGCACACGCGTGAATTATCTGGAAATGGTGGTCACACACGAGCTGTATGTTGAGGGAGTGAAACCCCTTTCAGTTAACATAGAGCACCCTAGATGGACCAATGAGTGCAGAACAACATGAACAAATAACAAAGAACAAATAAAAATTACAACCCAGGAACAGGCCTTTATTGCCTCCATGCCTGCGCCGGTCCAGATCCTCGATCTAAACGTCAATTGGGATTTACCTAAGACGTGACCTGGTCCATTATCGCATTCGTTTCCACCTGCCTATTCAACGTTAATTGGTCTAGTGATCCTCTATCTAAAATTGTCGCCTATTTTCTTAGGATCTGCATCCCTGCCCATTCATGTTTCTTTCTAGATACATCTTAAATTGCGCTACCGTGCCCGCCTCTACCATCTCCGCTGGCAATGCGTTCCAGGCAACCACTACCCTGTATGTAAAGAACTTTCCACGCATATCTCCCTTAAACGTTTCCCCTCTCACCTTGAACTCGTGACCCCCTGTAATTGAGTCCCCCTCTCTGGGAAAAAGCTTCTTGCTATCCACACTGTCTGTACCTCTCATGATTGTGTAGACCTCAATGAGGTTTTACCAGCATTGCGGTTTTTAGCGGAGCTATTTTGGGAACATTCCGACAAAGAGACAAATCATAGAATCATAGAATTTACGGTGCAGAAGGAGACCATTCGGCCCATCGAGCCTGCACCGGCTCTTTTAAAGAGTACCCTATCCAAGGCCACACCCCCACCCTACCCCCATAACCCAGTAACCCCACACAACACTAAGGGCAATTTCGGGCACAAAGGGCAACATAGCATGGCCAATCCACATAACCTGCATATCTTTGGTCTGTGGGAGAAAACCGAAGCATCCGGAGGGAACCCACGCACTCACGGGGAGAATGTGCAGACTCCACACAGACAGTGACCAAAGCCGGGAATCGAACCTGGGACCCTGGAGCTGTGAAACAATTGTGCTAACCACCATACTACCGTGCAGCTGGTTCCAGGAATTTACTCTGTGTGGGAATGTTCCCGAAATGACTCCGTTGAAAACCGCAATGCTCGTTAATTTTTGTTGGTGGAATTGCGGATAGCGATGAGGACTGTCAGAGGATAACGCAGGATTTAAATCGTTTGGAGACTTGGGCGGAGAGATGGCAGATGATGTTTAATCCTGAGAAATGTGAGGTAATGCATTTTGGAAGGTCGAAAGCAGGTAGAGAATATGCAGTGAATGGTAGAACCCTCAAGAGGATTGAAAGTCAGGGAGATCGATGTGGACAGGTGCACAAGTCACTGAAAGGGGCAAAACAGGTGGAGAAAGCAGTCAAGAAGGCATATGCAGCTTGCCTTCATTGGCCGGGGCATTGAGTATAAGAATTGACAAGTCACGCTGCAGATCTATTGAACCTTAGTTGGACCACACTTGAAGTATAGTGTTCAATTCTGGTCGACACACTACCAGAAGGATGTGGAGGCTTTAGAGAGGGTGCAGAAGAGATATACCAGGATGTTGCCTGGTATGGAGGGCATTAGCAATGAGGAGCGGTTTAATGAAATTGGTTTGTCCTCACTGGAACGACAGAGGTTGAGGGGCGACCTGATATATGTCTACAAAATTATGAGTGGCATAGACAGAGTGGATACTCAGAGGCTTTTCCCCAGGGTAGAGGGTTCAATTACGAGGGGCATAGGTTTAAGGTGCGAGGGGCAAGGTTTAGAGGAGATGTACGAGGCAAGTTTTTTTCACAGAGGGGAGTGGGTGTCTGGAACTTGCTTCCGGAGGAGGTGGTAGAAGCAGGGAAGATAGTGACATTTAAGGGGCATCTTGACAAATACATGAAAAGGATGGGAATAGAAGGATAGAAAGGAATAGAAGTATTCGGAATAAAGTAAATGAGTTGATGGCACAAATCATCGTAAATGACTATGATTTAGTGGCCATTACTGAAACATGGTTAAAGGATGGTCACGACTGGGAGTTAAATATCCGAGGGTATCAAACTATTCGGAAGGACAGAGTGGATGGTAAGGGAGGTGGTGTTGCTCTGTTATTTAAGGATGACATCCGGGCAATAGTAAGGGATGACATCGGTGCCATGGAGGATAAGGTTGAATCCATTTGGGTGGAAATCAGGAATAGTAAGGCGAAAAAGTCACTGATAGGAGTAGTCTATCGGCCACCAAATAGTAACGTTATGGTGGGGCAGGCAATAAACAAAGAAATAACTGATGCATGTAGAAATTGTACAGCAGTTATCATGGGGGATTTTAATCTACATGTCGATTGGTTTAACCAGGTCGGTCAAGGCAACCTTGAGGAGGAGTTTAGAGAATGTATCCGCGATAGTTTCCTAGAACAGTATGTAATGGAACCTACGAGGGAACAAGCGGTCCTAGATCTTGTCCTGTGTAATGAGACAGGATTGATTCATGATCTCATAGTTAGGGATCCTCTCGGGAGGAGCGATCACAATATGGTGGAATTTAAAATACAGATGGAGGGTGAGAAAGTAAAATCAAATACCAGTGTTTTGTGTTTAAACAAAGGAGATTACAAGGGGATGAGAGAAGAACTAGCTAAGGTAGACTGGGAGCAAAGACTTTATGGTGGAACATTTGAGGAACAGTGGAGAACCTCCCAAGCGATTTTTCACAGTGCACAGCAAAGGTTTAAACCAACAAAAAGGAAGGACGGAAGAAAGAGGGAAAATCGACCGTGGCTATCTAAGGAAATAAGGGAGAGTATCAAATTGAAGGAAAAACCATATAAAGCGGCAAAGATTGCTGGGAGATTAGAGGACTGGGAAATCTTTAGGGGGCAACAGAAAGCTACTAAAAAAGCCATAAAGAAGAGTAAGATAGAGTATGAGAGTAAACTTGCTCAGAATATAAAAACAGACAGTAAAAGTTTTTACAAATATATAAGACAAAAAAGAGTGGCTAAGGTAAATATTGGTCCTTTAGAGGATGAGAAGGGAGTTTTAATAATGGGAAATGAGGAAATGGCTGAGGAACTGAACAGGTTCTTTGGGTCGGTCTTCACAGTGGAAGACACAAATAACATGCCAGCGACTGATAGAAATGAGGCTATGACAGGTGAGGACCTTGAGAGGATTGTTATCACTAAGGAGGGAGTGATGGTCAAGCTAATGGGGCTAAAGGTAGACAAGTCCCCTGGCCCTGATGGAATGCATCCCAGAGTGCTAAAATAGATGGCTAAGGAAATTGCAGATGCACTAGTGATAATTTACCGAAATTCACTAGACTCTGGGGTGGTCCCGGTGGATTGGAAATTAGCAAACGTGACGCCACAAAAAGGAGGTAGGCAGAAAGCAGGAAATTATAGGCCAGTGAGCTTAACTTCGGTAGTAGGGAAGATGCTGGAATCTATCATCAAGGAAGAAATTGCGAGGCATCTGGATAGAAATTGTCCCATTGGGCAGACGCAGCATGGGTTCGTAAAGGGCAGGTCATGTCTAACTAATTTAGTGGAATTTTTTGAGGACATTACCAGTGCAGTAGATAACGGGGAGCCGATGGATGTGGTATATCTGGATTTCCAGAAAGCCTTTGACAAGGTGCCACACAAAAGGTTGCTGCATAAGATAAAGATGCATGGCATTAAGGGTAAAGTAGTAGCATGGATAGAGGATTGGTTAATTAATAGAAAGCAAAGAGTTGGGATAAATGGGCGTCTCTCTGGTTGGAAATCAGTAGCTAGTGGTGTCCCTCAGGGATCCGTGTTGGGCCCACAATTGTTCACAATTTACATAGATGATTTGGAGTTGGGGACCAAGGGCAATGTGTCCAAGTTTGCAGATGACGTTAAGATGAGTGGTAAAGCGAAAAGTGCAGAGGATACTGGAAGTCTGCAGAGGGATTTGGATAGGTTAAGTGAATGGGCTAGGGTCTGGCAGATGGAATACAATGTTGACAAATGTGAGGTTATCCATTTTGGTCGGTATAACAGCAAACGGGATTATTATTTAAACGATAAAATATTAAAGCACGCCGCTGTTCAGAGAGACTTGGGTGTGCTAGTGCATGAGTCACAGAAGGTTGGTTTACAAGTGCAACAGGTGATTAAGAAGGCAAATGGAATTTTGTCCTTCATTGCTAGAGGGATGGAGTTTAAGACTAGGGAGGTTATGTTGCAATTGTATAAGGTGTTAGTGCGGCCACACCTGGAGTATTGTGTTCAGTGTTGGTCTCCTTACTTGAGAAAGGACGTACTGGCGCTGGAGGGTGTGCAGAGGAGATTCACTAGGTTAATCCCAGAGCTGAAGGGGTTGGATTATGAGGAGAGGTTGAGTAGACTGGGACTGTACTCGTTGGAATTTAGAAGGATGAGGGGGGATCTTATAGAAACATTTAAAATTATGAAGGGAATAGATAGGATAGATGCGGGCAGGTTGTTTCCACTGGCGGGTGACAGCAGAACTAGGGGACATAGCTTCAAAATAAGGGGAAGTAGATTTAGGACTGAGTTCAGGAGGAACTTCTTCACCCAAAGGGTTGTGAATCTATGGAATTCCTTGCCCAGTGAAGCAGTTGAGGCTCCTTCATTACATGTTTTTAAGGTAAAGATAGATAGTTTTTTGAAGAATAAAGGGATTAAGGGTTATGGTGTTCGGGTCGGAAAGTGGAGCTGAGTCCAGAAATGATCAGCCATGATCTAATTGAATGGCGGAGCAGGCTCGAGGGCCAGATGCCCTACTCCTGCTCCTAGTTCTTATGTTCTTATGTTCTTATGATACGGAACAAGGAAGTGTAGAAGATTTCAGTTTAGTGGGGCAGGATGGTCGGCACGAGCTTGGAGGGCCGAACGACCTGTTCCTGTGCTGTACTTTTCATTTTTCCATGTTCTTTGTTCCCCCCTCAACCTCTATCTTTCTAATGAAAATGATCCTAATCTACTCAACTTGTCTTCATTGCGAGCGCCCTCTATCTTAAGCAAAATCCTGGTGACCATCCCCTGCACGTTCTGCAAAGCATCCACATCCTTTGATCATGTGGCGACCAGAACTTTACACAGTATTCCAAATGTGGCCGAACCAACTCTTTTACTGAATTCCCCTTCCGATGAAGGAAAGCATGCCGGATGCCTTTTTGACCGCTCTATCGACCTGCACAGCCACTTTACGGGTACAATGGACCTGAACACCCAGATTTCTCTCTACATCAATTTTCCCCAGGGCTTTTTCATTTACCGTATAGTTCGCTCTTGAATTCGATTTTCCAAAATGGATCACCGCGCATTTGCCCGAATTGAACTTCATCTGCCATTTATTCGCCCAACTCTCCAATCTATCTATATTCTGTTGTATTCTCTGACAGTCCCCTTCACTATCTGCTACTCCACCAATCTTAGCGTGATCTGAAAACTTGCTAATCAGACGACCTATACCATCATCCAGATCATTTATGTATATCACAAACAACAGTGGTCCCAGCACGGATCCCTGTGGAAGACCACTAGTCACAGTTCTCCATTTTCAGAAACTCCCTTCCACTACTACTCTCTGTCTCATGTTGCCCAGCCAGTTCTTTATCCATCTAGCTGTCGATTCCTGGTTAATTTGCTGTCAGTCTAGATTCAATAAAATCTGAGATGGATTTGCAGGTATCATATCATTTAATAATAACTAACTTGCAAGGCCGACTCAATCCATAGGACCTCAGGACACACACACTGTCTTCTGAGAGCCCAGAATAAAGAGAGACAGAATACAAAGAAGCTTCTGCTGATATATTCAAAATCACAGTAAGATTCACATATAAGCTTCCCATTGGTCATTCTATACACCTCCTGACCTGGCCCTATATCCTAATTGGTCACTTTGCATTGTAACCCCAGCATCTTTTTCAAACTTCTGACCACGAGGTTACCATCCCCCGCGAGCCATGAAACTTCTGGTTTCCTTTGTTCTGTCTGTGACCGCAGTGCCCTCAGGGTCCTAGTGCCTAATTTTATCACATTCATTTATTCATTTCCTCATTCCCTCCTTTTATCATTTCATGATAAACTATCGGTCCAAGCCGCAGTCACGGCCCCTCATCTAGGAAAACTTGTTGCTGCATTTCTAAATCCTACTGCAGCACCTCATCGGCCGCTGCATGCTCGTGGATCCTAACAGTCAAGACTCTGGCGGCGGGTATCTGTTCCACGGCACCATGCATTTTACCCATCACGCATTTAAGGATGATCGTGCCCACAAAGATGCAGGCGAGATAGTCAAGAGCATAACGGTTCTGCATGACAAACAACCTGAGTTGAGATAATTCCCTGGTTAGTGCCCCAAGGGCCCCTAAGGTCTCGTTTCCCAGGATGGTAAGGCCGCAAATAAAATACTTCCTATCGTTGACCGCCAAGGAACCCCCATACCCCCCAGTGTCAAGGCGTTCAGAATTCCCCATCCGGCTGAGTGGCCCCGGTTGGGTGCTGGAACCTGAGGTTTCTTCCAACCTTCGCAGAATTCGGCTGAGACTGACCGACGCGCCAATTTATGGTGCAGTATCCACTCAGTGGGGCAGGGGACTGTGGTGGGGACTAGAGTCCCGATAGAAATTTGGCAGGGAAATGGGAGTGACTAAACATTGGCCGCTGTACCATTAAAGAAAAAGTAGTATCCTTGCTCCGTGTACCGGCTAGCATCACAATTAGTGTATTGGTTGAACAGGGAAACCCCAGTAGCCCATTTCATCCAGCTTTGGAACGCCCATTCGGGCCTCATAGCAATGCAGAACGCCCTAGACTCAACAGTGATATGAGAGACATTCGCCCAGCTACAAAGGAGCTGGATGCCTAGCGTCAACGGGACACAAGTGGCATTGTAACAGGCACATTGACCTGATGTCAGGGTTATGCAACACTTTGGATCAGTACAAGTGGAGGACAGACATGTTATATTCATTTTCATCTCTACCAGCAAACAGCCGTACCTCTCACTGCTGAAACAATTCTCATATGACCGGGAATCTCTATTGGGAGTGAAGGGGCTAGATATATATGCCCTCCACCGTTGAAGCTTATCCTAGTGAGAGTGGGAATTATCCCCAGGAAGGGGAAGGCGAATAGCCGGTGGGCCGAACCTGGCTCGGAAGGAAGAGTAACTTGCGCGGGCGGTGGCTCGGAACTCTGACAATGAACCACAGTTTGGGGAGTGCCCCAAAGCGGTGAAACAGAAAATAACCTAGACACCGATGTGGGGTTTGGGTAGCAGACAACCCTCCCCTGGCCATACAAGCGGTGGTAAATCTAGAAGAGATTCATACCGTCCAGGTTTCCCTCATTCCGGATCCTAAATAAATTAAGTACATCTCCTGATAATCTACATCTGGTTGTACCTCCCCTCTTACACAGCCCTTCCTCTGTCTAGTCTCTCTTTCTCTCTCACAAACTCTTCCTACCCCCTCCTCATAGTCTGATTTTACCTGTAAGGCATCAAGGTTAACACATCCAAAATCAAATTTACATATGCTCCAAAAACAAGGCAATGTCCATGCAGTCTTCCCTTCCCATCGTTGGGACCGGTGCAATTGCGTCATAAGTCCTGAATGGTCCGTTAACCGGATGACCTTCCATGAGTCGATACCACGTCCTCGTATGTGGGGGCAGCGAAGAACGTCATCTTTGCAGAGGTGGAATGTCCGGGTACTTCGGTTGGGGTTACAGATGTAGATGATATTCCCCTGTTCCATTACCGCCGCCGATGTCACTCTAAGCGAGGCGTTGCCCAAGATCACACAGGCGGCGTGTAGCCACCCCATCATGCTTCACACCTGTAAAATAGCGCTGGGGAAGGGAGGCAGGTTAGTGACCGACCTTTTACAGTGGTGGAGGTGGACCCAAACACTCCACCCCTCCACTTTAACTGCAGTGGGGATGGTAAGGAGAACTAGGAAAGGCCCCTCCCATCGTGGCTCTAACCCTTTCCGAGTCCAATTTTTGACCATGACGTAACGACCAGGCTGCACTTAGAGCAAGCTATGTGATAGGGACGGTGACGAGTGAGCTGCACGGTACTGGCCATGGAGCTCCTTGAGGGCGTTAGTGAGGGCTAGAACATAGTTAGTCCTTTCTTTAGTCAGATGGTGAAACTGGACCAATCTGGGAACAGGCAGGTTCCCGGGAGTTCTAATGGGCCTGCCGGAAAAGACTCGGCAGGAGAGAGCCAGTCCGATCCTGCAGGTGTGACCTACAGCTGAATGAGGACACCGGAGAGCAACTTAAGCCATGTCGGCCCCGTGTCCGCTCTTAATTTAGCCAATTTAGTTTTGAGGGTCTGATTATGTCTCTCAACCAACCCGGCTGACTGCGGTCTGTCCACACAGTCTAACTGCTAACATATCCCCAACTGGGAGCAGAACTCCTTGTTAATCTGTCCAATCAAATGAGGCCCGTTAACAGAACTTAACTGAGCCGGTATTCCGTACATAAACACCTCATCACATTTTTACAGCCTTTGGCTCTCCGTCCTCTTCCGTCTGGTGTCATGGTCACCAGTGACGAGATGTCATCTTTGGTGAATAATGATGGGCCAAGCCTATCGGCAGCATCCGAGCCCTAGCCAGCGTACAACACATATTAAAGCATCCAATGATTGTGCAGTCTACAATTATAATAACAAGTATTATCAATCCATGCAGCAGGTAAATCCCCATGACCAAGCTATGAGAGATAACCCCGAACTGAATCTGACTAGATAGATAGCCATCCTCAATACTACTGTGTTTCCCTTAGGATTTATATCCTTCTTATAGTTATACTGACTAGCAACTATCCCTCAGCCTCGTCATTCGTGTTTACATGTCAGGATTTGTAAACTGTGCAGGAAAATCAATGGTAAATGCATCCATCTCGCAGACCAGTGTCAATAGACCCTTTGTGAGGTGCTTTCCTCAAGTCCAATCACCGTGAACCATAGCTGGCGCCACTCAGGAAGGTAACACAATAGCCATTCCGGTTGTTCCACTACCTCCAAGGCATCTGACTACCTCGGGGCAGTAGCACCATAAAAGCGTCCTCATGTCCCTTAGAAGCAGCCCACAACTCAGTCCATCAGCGACCAAAAGGTCCTTATCCCTCACTGGGATTTTTTGTAGGAAGTGCTTTCCGTTTCCCATAATAATGGTAATTGCTGATATTTTGTATCATGCACTGATTATCTTGCTTTATTAATTGCAGGAGCGTCAACCAATCCTGTTTCTCTCCTTCTGACTTCCTGACTCTGACGTCAAACATTGTACTGAA
The DNA here is from genome assembly GCF_902713615.1 of Scyliorhinus canicula. Lineage (NCBI taxonomy): Eukaryota > Metazoa > Chordata > Chondrichthyes > Carcharhiniformes > Scyliorhinidae > Scyliorhinus > Scyliorhinus canicula. Next base: position 109,790,635 of record NC_052162.1, on the reverse strand, counting down.
TCATGTAGCCCGCCAGCCCTGGCTTACTTGAGACAATAGCTCCGTTTTCTTCAACCCCCTGTTGTCTGTTATCATTTTCCTTACGGCATGGAGTGTATACTTGCCATTATCTGTTTTTTCTTAAACACCACTCACGCACTTAGTACAGGTAACTTCTTGTGGTTACAACCCAATTGAATTTATACATAACATTCCCAAACAACTTACAGGACATTTAGTCTGTAACAACTGTTATACTCTCCAATGCTATATTGGTTACAAATTTCCCCTCGCGGCAGCAAGCTGCTAATATTCTAGACCAGTGCCTCTCAAAGTGTGGTACGTGTACGCACCGGTACGTGGAGTGTTTCCAGAAAAGAAAGAGACAGTAATCCTGGATTGGCTTGTTTCGCTCACCGGTCCCTGGCACATTGGGAAAAAACTGCCGGTACGCCACATCAGATAGTTTGAGATGCACTGTTCCAGACTACTGTCATTTAAAATATGGGGGTTCCTCGTCAGTCACTGCTGTCTGCCGAGACCCTTAATAACTCCTCCGCGTAATACGTCCCTCTTGGAGACCACAGATCACCCATCAGCTAACGTCCCGTTAGAGATGTCTGACCGGAGGTTTCAGTATTCAGTAATAATTTGATATTTTGATTTGTTGCTAACCCGTAAGGTTTTTCTTCCGGGCTCTATCATTCAATTCCCTCAAACATGTAGCCAATTGTATCATTAGTTTTTTCCCATACTGTCTGAAACATTCTTCTGCAGAGTGTTGTTCAGGTTCTTCATCGGTATGATCGTTGCTTGATCTGAAACTAAAACGAACAGGTCAAAGGCGGAGAGGGCCCTATTTCTTAATTTGTATCTTCCTATCCGTGCTTGGATATTCCAGAAGTACCATCTAGCATAGCCCACGTACTGCCTCACAAATCGATACCATAAGTCTGTCACTTGTCTACAAGATTGCACAGTATCTGACCGTCTCCTGGATTTCATATGACTACTACCAGTCCAAACAATCGGGCTACAGAATGCCCCACAATCCAGACTTGTGGTTTCCTGATACTCACTGTGAACCATTTTAAACTGAGGGCCATTAATCACCGCCCTTGTGGCCTGTTAAGCCTCCTCCTTCTGATATTGCACCCCTGAGTGAGATGCGAAGAATCTCAAACTCCTCCCCTTTTGCTCACCCAGTGATCCAATCTGGTAAAAACCTTCCCTTGATACATTCCTGATAGTGCTACTGCATTTACTTTAATTACTTTATGTTGATGACGACCGGATTTGTATGAAAGTAAGATCGGATTTGTATGAAAGTAAGATCCAAACATGACATTTGAACTTGATCAGCTGTCCAATCAATGCTGCTAACAGGTTTTAATTCACTGTCTTCTCCCCCATTGGATCATTTGTTTTAAATGTGATACAATTTCATTTGCTCCAGACACCATGCTGCCCTAATTCAACTGTATGTGTACTCAGAATCTGAACTAATCTTGTCTTCACATCTTACAGCTTCACGGATGATGTTCCCTGAAGTCTTAGTTGGTAGCTCTACCCAAACTTCCTCTAAATTAGCAATTGGTTTTAATATCTTAATTTTTCTGCATCAATTTTTTCATTAAATATTTCCCTGCAATCAGATTCTCATTTCCTGATACTGCAATTAATTCTCTTAATCTAACTTCTGGTCCAATATCTTTATTCTCCAAATCTCCTTCTTCAATGTCTATAACATGCTAAACATCATTATTTCTGCAAGTGACTTTTCATGCTCGTCGGGCACGAGGGCCCTGCGGAGCCATGCAGTACAGCTTACACAAAGCTGTCTGCTTGAAATCTCTTTGTCCCGAGCACATTGCTGTGCCGGCCATTTATAACTTCTAATTGATGTGAAACTATTGTATTTATTTCCCTCATTTTATTTATTATTTTTTCAGCCAAGACTATGCCGAGTTGCAACTAATCATTTACAAATCCCAATTTATACAGTTTGATTTCACTTTTTGTTTTCTTCTTGAGAATTATGTTTAATTAACATCATTATTACTAAGGTTCTGAAGAACTTTCAAATACTTACTCCGTTTTAACTCTCACTTTAATACCTCCTAAAACACAACATTTCACAAAACTAGGAACAGAGGTTATCACATTCTTATCAAACAGACTCATTCATTCATTGGAGATCTCCATTCAGACAAAGGAATTCAAATCCTTATAAGGTCATTCATCAACACACAAGTCATTTATAACCCAATTCTGTTTCATTCAAACAACCCATATCTTCGCGAAGCTATAGTTGAACGGCATTGAACTGTCCGCAAACATTCCATCAGCGATCCTTCCTTCACTGAACTGTTTCGCGACATCACATCAACCCGGTACGGACCTTAACCAATTTTTTCATCAAATTTAAAATTGAACGGAATTGAAGTGTGTGCCAACATTCCATCAGCGGTCTTTTACTGAACTGTTGCGCGATATCACATCAATCCGTTAAAGACCTTAACCGAATTAAAGTATAATTTAATAGAGCCAATTTTTAATTTGCTACTCACATGCAACCGAGTAACCAGGCAACATCTCATCAGACACCAACTGAACTGTTCGCCTCATGCAACTGAGTAACCAGGCAACATCTCATCAGACACCAACTGAACTGTTCGCCTCATGCAACTGAGGAACCAGGCAACATCCCATCAGACACCAACTGAACTGTTCGCCTCATGCAACTGAGGAACCAGGCAACATCTCATCAGACACCAACTGAACTGTTCGCCTCATGCAACTGAGGAACCAGGCAACATCCCATCAGACACCAACTGAACTGTTCGCCTCATTCCAAAACTTAACTATACCTGCAGTGACTGAAATAAAATCTTTGAATCCATCAGACTGACCTTTGATTTCGTCGAGGCAATCGAACCTAATCAAATGCGAGTGATTAGACTGTTAGCAGAATACGAGACAGAGGAAAATCGATATAAAAACATCGTAGGGCCCATTGTTCCTCTCTCCCCGTCTGCAAGCATTCCAATTCTGATTTCGCAGATGAAAGGCAAAATTGTCGAGAAATCCGGATTTCGGCACCAAATGTCGATTCCTGGTTAATTTGCTGTCAGTCTAGATTCAATAAAATCTGAGATGGATTTGCAGGTATCATATCATTTAATAATAACTAACTTGCAAGGCTGACTCAATCCATAGGACCTCAGGACACACGCACTGTCTTCTGAGAGCCCAGAATAAAGAGAGACAGAATACAAAGAAGCTTCTGCTGATATATTCAAAATCACAGTAAGATTCACATATAAGCTTCCCATTGGTCATTCTATACACCTCCTGACCTGGCCCTATATTCTAATTGGTCACTTTGCATTGTAACCCCAGCATCTTTTTCAAACTTCTGACCACGAGGTTACCATCCCCCGCAAGCCATGAAACTTCTGCTTTCCTTTGTTCTGTCTGTGACCACAGTGCCCTCAGGGTCCTAGTGCCTAATTTTATCACATTCATTTATTCATTTCCTCATAGCTAGTACACCCTGGACTCCATGAGAATTCACTTTCTCCATCAGCCTCTGTCGTGGTTCCCCAGGACGACAATTTGTTTGTACCTATTCAAATATTAAAACACAGAGAGTCTGAGGAGCGATCTTCCAAGCAGTGAACTTTATTTTCCTTAGCATGAGAAAAACAAAGCTGAGATTGTCCGGAGCAATCTAAAAAAGCTTCAGGGCTTACCGCCTTTTATGTACATTTTAACTCCATGATTCAAACTCTTATCTTAATTTACAGCCCTCTTATCTTGCTTTCCTTACTTTGGCCACCACTGTTTATAGTGAGCCTCTATCTGTCTCAGTCAAGACTGGTCGTTTCTCTCTCTGCTTCGTCAACCATGGTAGCCATAAGTCAGTCCTTATCTCGTCTCTGTAAACTTTCCTGCTTGTTGGAACAAGCGTGGTTTTTGCTGACCAAGGCCGAATGTATACAAAAACAGGCTTCCTTCATTCCTGTCTTTTTATGGCCCTTATTTATGGCCAACCATTTTAGTTAAGCCCTGAGCCGTGTTCATTGTTTTCCCAAGTGACTGTTGTATTTTAAATGTTAGGTAAAGCTATACTCTTTTTCTGGGTCTTCTGCTTTAATCATATTAACTATACTTGATTACATTAGCTATACTTGATTACCTTAGCTATACTTGATTACATTAGCTATACTTGATTACATTAGGTCACACAAAGTTACCCTGGGTTACACACTCATCTCAATACTCACCTAAATCTACTTTATCATTTCACTAAAACCTATGATTCTAAACTTGGTACCTAACTCATACAATATCCAGTACAAATTCCCTTACATGTCCCCCCTTTGAGGCTATTCCCTAGCCTCACACAAGTTACCAAGCTCAAATAATCCCCTTACTGGATCCCATTTACAATTTATTTTAAACACTTTTTGCAGGCAATGTGGAGGAGCCGAATACTTTGGGCAGGGAACAATGTCCCTAATTCTTCTTTATCATAATTCATCTATCCAGGTTCTAATTCTCGGGTCGCTCCCCCAGATTGCTTGCTCCTGACAGTCATCAGCCAAAAACCTTCCCACCCTTGTCAAGGGAAGGAAAAAAGATTGATTCCTGTGTACAGACTAAGTTCTCCAAGTCTCTTGCGAATTTCAGTCAGGTGCCGTTGTTGGTACAAAGCAATCGTCCATTATTATAGTCCTTTCACAGAGTGACAAGTTTCCATCTCGACCAGGGTCATGGTGAATCCGCTCATCGGAGGCAGCTCAAGGTTTTCCCGTTCCTCTGTTTTTCCTCGCGAGCGTGAGCTGCTTGTAACCATCATCTGCCGTGTTGCAACTCTGGTAAGGAAGGATCTCAGGGCGGGTAGAAAACAACAAAATATGAGTCCTAGAACGGTTATGATTGTGATTGCTACAGCTCCAGCTTTGGCGAACCATGCCCCCCATCTTCCGAACATCCTATCCAACCAATTCCAGGCTTCATGCCCAAACCCAGCATTTTCTTTCACTTCTGCCCTAAGATTCTTCAACTTATTCATGGCCCGTGTAAATGACCCCTCTGGATCAGTGTTGTTAGGGATAAATGTGCAACACTGATCTCCAAACATAACACAGACCCCTCCTTTCTCCGCCAGGATCCAATCTAATGCCTGTCGATTTTGCCATGCCATCTTACTGGTCGCATCCAACTGCTCTCCCAATGCTTCCAGGGCATCATCTGTATAATTAATAAACCTCTGCTGATTATAATAGATGTAATTGATCCACTCAGTGTTTTTGCTGGGTGTGATCCAAACAAAGATGGATTCAAACCCCGCAGCTATCTCGTTCCTAGCTTTGAACTCATTCGGGATGCCTCGGGGCTGTCCGATTGCGTCCAGTTGTACCCTAGGGTCAGGGGTATATGCCCTCTTAACTTTTCGGGTTTTAATTTCTTCTTCCACCGGCAGTATTACAGTGCTCTGGGCCAACATAACTCGGGCACACAGTCCCCTCCAATCCAGTGGTAAGTGTGCCAGTAGCCCTTTTTCCGGGCCACAAAGCCACCAGAGGTCTGCCAGTTGGTTTACTTGATATTCTAATACATAAGGAGGGGGTGGCGATCCCCCATTAACAGGAATGATCAGACTAAGGGCGTTAGTTATATTCCAAATCCGTATACACTCTCCTGTGTAGTGTCCCACACTACTCCCCGTGCTGCTTACCCTCAAATAACAATCTTGGATTCGTAAGTTAGGCTGTACCCTCCATTCCTTCGGGACCGCGTCCATCGCCGTTCTTGGCCAATTTGGACAATTGTGGGCGGGATTGTACATGCCCTTTTTTACCCCAGCAAACAGGACACAATGGTACTGACACCTCGGCAGCCTCCCTTTACAAAGGTCAATACATGCGGATCCTGTACAGTCTACCGTTTCATACGTGAATGTCCGATTCCCTACCTTATATGTCTGTGTATATGTGGTGTGTGCACGGCAATTTTCCTTTTTCCAGTTTTGCCGCATGGTTCTACAGTCTTCTGATCCCCACGGTACATCAATTACTTGGGTATAAGGGTTCTCTGATGCACATACCACACAATCTTTCCCCTCACTGTTTTTCTGACCTGTATACTCAGCCCATTTCCACCATCTGTTCCTTGTTGCTTTCTCCCAAATAGTATCCGTACTCACTGATCGCCTACGTCTTGTTTGTCTTAATACTCTACCTTCCTGATTCCGCACCCCTATATCATCTGCATCCCGCTTTCCCTTGTTACGGGTCAAGGAAGTCCCCCAGGGAAACAGTTTCCAAGTCCCATGTGGGGAACGAGGCCCTTTCCCCGTCCTCACCTCCCTCGGCACCGTGACTAACAGGCTCAGGCTGGGCATTTGTATCATCAGCCAGCTCATGCACAGAACCACTCTCATCATCATTTATTATTTCTGCTGTACTTTGGCTCTGCTCCTCCTCCTCACGATTCTCCTCGTGTAGTTCTATCTCTTCCTCGCTGCTACTTCTATCCGCCCTACCTCTAACTTCAGTCTCCCTTCTCTCCCCTACCCCGGGTACCGTTCTGGTACAATGGTTCAAGTGATACCACAGTGTACTGCCTTCTACTTGCAACGCCGTGGGAGATACTCTGGTGACTTCAAACGGCCCTTCTCGTCTGGGTTCATGCCAACGTCTCCGGAACTTTCTGATGTATACTTGATCTCCCGGTGTGATCTGGTGTTCCGTGGCAGGGCTCTCCTCCTCCTTGGCCTTTTCCTGTTCAAAAATAGTTCTATGTATAAAAGTTAATTGTCGTACATACTCTCTTGCATCCTGATCTAAACACTCCAATGTGGGGCCCCCGTTCCCCCGATCTTTGGCACCGGCATTACTCTTCCTGTCATCATCTCATGCGGGCTTAAATGTGTGATTCTGTTTTCCTGACTCCTGTACTGCATTAAAGCCAATGGCAGAGCATCTATCCAGTTTTTTCCTGTCTCACTACAAATTTTGCTTATTTTAGCCTTGAGGGTTCCGTTTGCTCTCTCCACCATTCCTTGGGATTGAGGATGATACACACATCCAAACCTCTGCTTTATACGGAGTGCTGAGAGTGTCTCTCTCAGTGCCCTCCCTATAAAAGCAGATCCATTGTCTGAACTTAATTGCATGGGTATGCCAAATCTTGGGATAATTTCTTTTGACAGGAAGTTAATTACCGTTCCAGATCCTTGATCTTTGGATGGCTTTGCTTCTATCCATCTGCTGAATCTATCAATAATCACTAGCATGTATCTTTTTCCTCTTACCACCTTTCCCATATCCACATAGTCCATGCATAGATGTTTAAACGGCCCTTCTGGAATGGGTATGTGCCCTATTGGGGCAGTAATGCCTTTCCTGATATTATTCTGAGCACACACCTCACACAGACCCAGTATGTAGTCAATTGAGTTCTGCAGGTATGGTGACCAGAATCCTTCTTTCTTAATCTTCCTAGCCACTTCTCCTCTCGCACAGTGATCCACCCCGTGTGCTTCACTAATTAGTACGGTTAGTAACGATGTGGGTGCTATGATCAACCCTTCCCCATTTCTCCATATTTTGTCATGTTGTCCCTGTAATGCTCCTCTCTCTCTCCACGTTGTTTTTTCTGCTACAGGGGCTTCTTCCTGTAATTGTGCCACATCTTCTAATGTGATTTGAGGTTCGATATTCCCCACACCTGGCCCTGGGTGCGGCCTTGCTATTTCTACTGGGGCTATCGTAGCCTCAATGTATCCTGATGCTTCTTTAGCCGCCTTGTCAGCTTTGGTATTTCCCTGTGTGATGTTATCTGTTCCCTTTTTATGCGCCTGACACTTAATTATGGCTAATTCCCTTGGGCCCATCATAGCCCTTATTAAAGCCCTGATTTGAACTTCGTGTTGAATTGGTCCTCCTCCGCTTTTCATAAATCCCCTTTGCTTCCATATTGCCCCAAACAGGTGACAAACCCCGTGGGCATAGGCCGAATCAGTATAAATTTCCACTGCTTCCCCGTTTGCTAATTCACATGCTCTGGTCAGTGCTTCAAGCTCCGCTAACTGGGCTGAGCATGGCTGCTCACATTCTTTTGCCTCCACTACCTCAAATGTTTTCCCTTTCTGTTCAACTACTGCATAGCCAGCATGATTTCCCCTATGATCCCTATGGCACGAGCCGTCAACATACAACGTTCTCTTTTCTTCTGTGTTTAACCTATCTGCCTTCAGATCTTTCCTCAGTTTCATAAACGCTCTTGTCTCTCTCACACACTCATGCTCCTCTCCCTCATGTGGCAATGGCATATAGTCAGCTGGGTTGGCCCTATTGCACTTTACTATCGTAATGTCCGGGAATGTGGTCAGCATTTGAAAATGGTGAATTCTAGCCGGCGTCAGAACAAACTTCCCTTTTTCAATCAATTCAGCTATTTTATGGTATACATGTATGTTTATCGGATATCCCATTGTGACCGTAGCTGCCTTTTCGTACGCCCACCAAGCTGCTGCCAGGCCTTGATAACACGGCGGGTATCCCATTGCTACGTCATCTAGCTTGGTACTATAATATGCTACAGTCTGCCTTCGCCTTCCCTTGCAACTTTCCTGTGTTAACACTGCTGTAGCAAATCCGGCTTCTCTGTTACTCACAAATAAATCAAAGGGCTTGTCATAGGTCGGTAAAGCCAATGCTGGTGCCTGTGCCATTTCACTCTTTATATTCTCAAATGCTTCTAGCGCATCTTTGTCCCATTTTAGTTTGGCTTTTAATTCGTCACACCCTGCTTCCTTCATTATCTTTCGTAGTGCCTGCGTTTTTTCTGCATAGTTTTCCACCCATTCTGAACTGAAGCCTGTCATTCCCAAAAATGTCATCATTTGTCCCACCGTCTGTGGTTTCGGAATTTTCAGTACTGCTTCTATTTGCTGTGAAGCTATCCCCTTCTGCCCTGCGGATATTTCTCTCCCCAAGTATTCTACCTTTCTCTGGCACAGCTGCAGCTTCTTCCAGGATACTTTATGACCCCCCTCTGCTAGTCTTTTCAAAAGTTTTAAACTATCCTTCCTGCATTGTTCTTGTGTCTCTGTGCCTAATAGTAAATCATCCACATACTGTAGCAGTGTTCCTTCCAACTGTATTCCTTCTAAATCTGCTTTCAACACCTGATTGAATACATGTGGGGAATGTTTAAATCCTTGGGGCATTCTATTGTATGTGTATTGTTTCCCCTCGTACGTAAATGCAAAGAGATACTGACTTTCTGGAGCTAGTGGCACACTAAAAAATGCTGAACATAGGTCGATTACAGTAAACCATCTACTTTCAGGTGGTATATTTGTCAGCAAGGTGTAAGGGTTTGGAACTTCTACGGGCATATCTTCCACTACCTCATTAATTGCCCTTAGGTCATGCACCAATCTCCATTTTTCTCCGTCCGCCTTCTTTACTGGTAGGAGCGGGGTATTACACCTACTCCGGGTTTCCTTTAATACCCCTGCTTCTATCAATCCCTTAATCGTTTCTCTAATTCCTTCAATTGCTTCTGTCTTGATTGGGTATTGTGGTCTATAGGGCCCCTGGCGTCCTGTCTTTAATCTGACTTCAACTGGATTAGCGTTTTTAACCCTCCCTACATCCGTGTCCTGTCTGGACCACAACTCCTGTGGGAGGGAGTTCAAATCCTGCTCTAAGCTCTCTCTCCATTCCCGCTCCTGTTTCTCACTTTGCACTCCTATTGTTATCTGCTTTGGTGTCCCAAGCATCCTAACATCCAAAATTATTTTCGTCATTTGTCCATCGCTGGACGTCCAAATATCCGCACTGTCTGTCTGTACAAATTCTAAGTCTTGCGCTCTTAACACCATGGGTCCTAGGTCCTTTGATCTATATCCCGGATTAACTTTCAATGTGACATGTGGCTCCGCCCCAGGTACAGAGAACCATTTGTCAATCCATTCATTCCTAACGATTGCGAGGGCCACTCCCTCTAGTCCAATTAAAATACTTCCTGACTTTATTTCCTGTTCTCGTCCTGCCTCCTTTTCCCATTTCTCTTGTATTTCAGGTGCCTGTCCTTCATCAAATATCATTGTACTATGTAATTCTGTTCTCGGCCACTTGGCTTGTGGAACCCAAGTGTCTATAAGTTTTCCCCAGACTGTCCAGATCTGTTTTTTAATTTGTTCCTCTATATCTCCCAGCCAATATACATTAACCCCTTCCTTTCCTGGTACCTCAAGTGAATACATTCCCATCAAATCAATTCCTTGTTCGGTACATTCTAATTTCAGTCCCAGACCTAGGATTGCGTCCCTTCCCAATAGATTTAAAGGAGTTTTATCATATACTAAAATAGGTACATGGGTAGTTTTATTTCCAATGGTAATAGGCACCGGCATCGTCATTTGAGCTAGTGTTATTTTCCCCGAGAACCCCACAGTTTTTACAAACCGGTTTGACAATGGTAGGTGATCCGCATATTTCGTTTGTATGCACGTACAGGTGGCACCGGTGTCTATCATCATGGGGACCTCGATCCCGCCTACTCTAGCATTAACTATAGGTTCCTGCTCTGCGGTTTCTGTTATTTGTACGTACTGTCCTACCATTTCGGGGTTCTCTGGGCCTCTCTATGCGAAACTCTGATGGTTCCCCGGCCCTTGAAACATCGGGACGCTGTTCGGCGACCCTTGGATCAGCTGTTGGCCTGCCTGTTGCTGGTTTTCTCCCTGTCTGGTGGAATTCCGCGGGCAATTCCTTTTTATGTGACCTGTCTCCCCGCACCCCCAGCACACACCTGGAGGGCCAGGCAGTGGTCCCTGTCTCGGAGTTTGATAATTAACCTGTCCCTGTCCTCTCTGATTCTGAAAGGGTGGCCTACCACCTCCCTGTCCTTTCCCATTTTTATTCCAGTCAGTCTGATTTTGTAGGGCGTATCGGTTTTGATAATTTAGGCTGTGGGCTTCTGGGTTTATGGGCAGTGGGAAGGCAGAAATGTTATAGGTTACGATGGGCTGGCCTCCATCTCCGCTTCCCCCTATTGTTAGTGCAGGTATTTCCCCTGGCTTCTGTTCCACCATCATCGGTGCTATTTTTCTGGGTGTGAGATCTTCTTTTGCCTTTAGCTTATCTTTGTTTTTGATCTCCAATTGTGCCTGAAGGAGTTTACGTTGTATCTCCTTCAGCTGTTTGTCTGCATTCTTTTCATCTTTGCGATGTCTTTCTACTGCATGGGCAACATAATCCACAAACTCCCGGTAACTTTTTGAGTCCAAGCCCACTACATCCTCCAGTTTTGTTTTAGCTGAGACTGGCAGGCCCTCTAGAATTGCAGCCCGGAACATGGAGTTGGTCAGCGGGTCTGTTAGAATGTCCCTCTCCGTGTCCCTTTTCTACCTTTTTAATTGATTTTCCACATACACAGCTGCATTCTCCTCCTCTCCCAGTAGCTCTCCCCTTAGGGTTTTTACATCCATTCGATTGGGGTACATATTCCTTAGTGCCTGCCATATGTCTTGTCGGTACGGGTCCATTAGTGTCCCGTCTACGTTTGGGTCATGAGCTGCGGTCTGGATGCCGGCACGTCTCATTACTTCTGCCATTTGGTCCATTCCTAGCACTTTTGTCAGGAGAGCTTTGATGTCACCCAGTGCCATCCTTTTTCCCACCATTCCTGCTTCCAACTGTCCAATCCACCTTCCAGCCCCATCCAAAATATTGGGTAATTCATTAATTAGATTAGGCAAATCCTGACCTGACCAAGGGATATACTGTGCTCTGCCACCTTTCAGAATCACCGGGAACACCTTTTTCTTTCTTTTTTCCACCTCTGGAAACTTTACAGTTTGGTGTCTTACCCGCGTCGATTTTCTTTGTTCTCCTAACACTGATTGTCCCCCTTCGCTGTCACTACTTTCTCCTGTCTCTCCTTCCGTCTCTTCCTCGACTCTTACTGGGTGCTTCCACGTCCATACATCCCCCTTTTCTCGTCTTTCTGCCTCTTTGCGCCTTTTCCCACATGTTTCCTCTATGCTTCTTCTTCTTTCTCTTTCCTTTCTGCTGGCTTTGACCCTCTTTCCTTCTATTTTTCCCTGTGACGCCTCACTTTCACCCTCGCAAGGATCAGGACTTGTTTTTCCCTCATCTTTTCTTCTATCATTCTTTCCCTCCTCTTCTCGTTCCTTTTCCTTTTCCATTCCCTTTTTTGCCCATTCCAAAAGGTCTATTACATTTACTTCGTCCTGCAACTGCTTTCTCCTTCGGCTTAACTCATCCAACTCCTCTTCTGTTTTCCTTGTCTCTTCCTCTACACCTTGTTTCTTTTCTAGCTCCCTTTGTTCCCAATCCTCCGTCGTCATCTGTTTTGTATCAAATGCTCCCTCAAAATCCATCGTGCCTGATATAACTGGGTACAGTCCCGTGGAACCCTGTTCCTCTGAGTATGGGGGCGGGGCTACATTTGGATCTTCTAATTTTGCTTTTTCCTGAAGTTGCACTGGCATTTGCATCCATATTTCCCTCCATGCCCTTCTCCTTTCTTTCCCTTCCTTTTCAAACAATGCCAGTATCTCTAGTTCCTTTTCTCGCTTCTCCTCTCTTTTCTTAGATTTATCTTTTATTTTGTAGTTCTTTATCATTCCCTTCTGGTCCTCACATCTCTCTACGCACCATGTGCCTTCCTCCGGCCACGGTGTATTAGTTTTACTTGTTCTTTTGGCCCATTTTTTAGAAACGTGTTCTATGTCTCCCCTGAGGGCTGGGAATTTATCCCCTAATGTTTCCACTGGTGTTTTAATTTGGTGTGCCATTACTTGTCTTTTCGGATTACTGTCACAATTTTTATCACTTAATCCGTCAGAGTTAGGTGTCACAGTGATTATTACTTGCTGTGTCGTTTTTCCGTGTTCAGTCCCCTGTTTACCTTTCTCTTGGGTGTCCCTTGACAATATCTGTAATTCTAACCGGGGTCTCGATATCCACTTCCCCGTAGTCCCCTGTCCCGGCTCTATCTTCCTTTCCCGGGCTAGAGGGTAGTAGGTTTTTACGTGCTCGTCTATGTCTATAGAAACCCTATATCGATCAGATTCCTTTATTAATTTCCCTAGAGTTTCCAAGTTTATTTCGTCTATCCAATTCCTATCGGCTATTCTTTCCCACTTTACATACGGCCACTCGTTCTCTACCTCTTTTAAGTTAGTTATATGTGTAATTTCTCCCCAATCCAGTGTTGCTTCCGTTTTTGTTATTTTCCTTTCTTAATTCCCTGACTAATCTTCCTTCCCAATCGATTATACCACTCTTTCCGCTAGGCGGTTTTGTCAGTGTGACCTTTCCACGTTGTTAGTTATTACCCTACCTGTGTTCCGACTCTCCTTCTTATTTCTGTCCTCCACGCTGCTGTCTCAGACCAGTTTGTTCAAATTGGTCTTTTACTTTCTCTATTCTAGCTGTTAATCCCCCCCTCCGGGGTTAGGTTCCCCTCCTATGCTTTTGACTACCGTATTAGGTCAGAGAGTGATCTCTCACTGATCTCTCTCCCTCTCGGCTGACGTCCGTTACCCGAGGTCCTGGGTAGGTTTGGACTGGCAGATTTTTCCCACACTTACTCTCTTCTGGGCAAGTCGTATCCTGGAAAAACCCGCTCCAAACCGGTTGACTTAACCTAATTGCATTACATTAGCGTTCGGCCTTTTTCTCGTCTCCCTTTTTACCCACTCACAGACAATACAGTATTCACAGTGCGCTTTGCATGCAAAACTCTACTCTTCAGATCAGACTCAGTCTCTCAATACTATTTTACACAATTTGGTTTTAGTCACGCAGGATATCTTTGTGGTTGGGGAGATTCAAGACCAGCAAAGAGCTGAGTGCGCCGGGCCTCGAGATCCCTTTTCTGACAACAAGGATTTACGTGCAATACAAATCTGCTTACCTTGCTGTCAGAATGCCGGCTTTGGGATGTCCAGCCCCGGTCGGACCTTCGCCTACGCCACTCCTTCCAGATGCTTTTCTGGGCGATCTCTCACCAACCCTGCTCTCGCAGCGCCAATTTTGTCGTGGTTCCCCAGGACGACAATTTGTTTGTACCTATTCAAATATTAAAACACAGAGAGTCTGAGGAGCGATCTTCCAAGCAGTGAACTTTATTTTCCTTAGCATGAGAAAAACAAAGCTGAGATTGTCCGGAGCAATCTAAAAAAGCTTCAGGGCTTACCGCCTTTTATGTACATTTTAACTCCATGATTCAAACTCTTATCTTAATTTACAGCCCTCTTATCTTGCTTTCCTTACTTTGGCCACCACTGTTTATAGTGAGCCTCTATCTGTCTCAGTCAAGACTGGTCGTTTCTCTCTCTGCTTCGTCAACCATGGTAGCCATAAGTCAGTCCTTATCTTGTCTCTGTAAACTTTCCTGCTTGTTGAAACAAGCGTGGTTTTTGCTGACCAAGGCCGAATGTATACAAAAACAGGCTTCCTTCATTCCTGTCTTTTTATGGCCCTTATTTATGGCCAACCATTTTAGTTAAGCCCTGAGCCGTGTTCATTGTTTTCCCAAGTGACTGTTGTATTTTAAATGTTAGGTAAAGCTATACTCTTTTTCTGGGTCTTCTGCTTTAATCATATTAACTATACTTGATTACATTAGCTATACTTGATTACCTTAGCTATACTTGATTACATTAGCTATACTTGATTACATTAGGTCACACAAAGTTACCCTGGGTTACACACTCATCTCAATACTCACCTAAATCTACTTTATCATTTCACTAAAACCTATGATTCTAAACTTGGTACCTAACTCATACAATATCCAGTACAAATTCCCTTACACCTCCCATGGGGAACCTTATCAAATGCCTTACTGAAGTCCATGTATCTCATATCTACATCCCTTCTCTCATCAATCAACTGTGTCACTTCCTCAAAGAATTATATTAAGTTGGTAAGACATGACATTCCCTGCACAAAACCATGTTGCCTATCACTGATCAGCCCATTTTCTTCTAAATGGAATAGATCCTACCCCTCAGTATCTTCTCCAGCAGCTTCCCTACCACTGGCGTCAAGCTCTGACACTAAGTGTATCCCAATCAATGTTGGGAAAATTAAAATCTCCGATCACCACCACCCTGTTGCTCCAACATCTTTCCATAATCTGTTTACATATTTTTACCTCTATCTCGTGCTCGCTGTTGGGAGGTGTGTAGAACAGCCCCAACATTGTTACCGCACCATTACTGTTTCTGAGCTCTGCCCATATCGCCTCACTGCTCGAATCCTCCATCCATCCCTTCTTCAGCTGTGATATCCTCTCTGACCAGTAATGCAACTCCTCCATCCCTTTTACCTTCCTCTCTAATCCGCCTGAAGCATCGATATCCTGGGATATTTAGTTGCCAATCATGCCCCTCCCTCAACCAAGTCTCAGTAATAGCACTAACATCATATTCCCAGGTAATAATCAAAGCCCTAAGTTCATCTGCCTTACCTACTACACGTATTGCATTAAAGCAAATGCACCTCAGACCACCAGTCCCTTCGCGTTTATAATCTTGTCCCTGCCTACTCTTCCCCTTAGTCACGCTGACTTCATGATCTAGTTCCTTACAGGCTTTAGTTACTACCTCCTTACTGTCCACTAACCTCCTCATTTGGTTCCCATCCACCTGCCACATTAGTTTAAATACTCCCCAACAGCGTTAGCAAAAGCAGCCCCAAGGACATTGGTTCCAGTCCGGCCCAGCTGTAGTCCTTCCAATTTGTAGTAGTCCCACCTGCCCCACAACCGATCCCAATGCCCCAAAAATCTGAACCCTTCCCTCCTGCACCATCTCTCAAGCCACACATTCACCGTATGTATTCTTTCAGTTCTACTCTCACTACCACGTGTCACTGATAGCAATCCTGAGATTACTACCTCTGAGCTCCGACTTTTTAACTTGGCTCCTTACTCCCTAAATTCTGCTTGTCGGAACTCATCCTATTTTCTACCTATATGCACCATGACATCTGGCTGTTCACCATCCCCCTTCAGAATGTTCTGCAGCCGATCTGAGACATCCCTGACTCGTGCACCTGGGAGGCAAGAAACCATTCGGGGGTCTCGTTTTCGACCACAGAACCGCCTATCTACTCCCCTCACAATTGAATCCCCTGTGACTAAGGCCCTTCCACTCTTTTTCTTGTCCTTCCGTACAGCGGAGCCAGCGATGGTGCCATGAACCTGGCTACTGCTGCCTTCCCCTGGTGAGCCATATCACCAAGAGTATCCAAAACGGTATACTTGTTTTGGAGGGAGATGACCGCAGTAGACACCTGCGCTGCCTTCCTGCTTTTTCTCTGCCTTTTGGTCACCCATTCCATTTCTCCCTGAGCAATCCTAATCTGTGGTGTGACCAATTCGCTAAACGTGCTATCCACGACCTCCTCAGCATCGTGGATGCTCCTCAGTGTGTCCATCCACAGCTCCAAGTGCCGTCATGCGGTCCAACAAGAGCTGCAGCTGGACAGACCTCCCACACGTGAAGGAGCCAGTGACATCAGGCACGTCCCTAAGCTCCCACATTGAGCCAGAGGAGCATAACACGGATCTGAGATCTACTGCCATTTTTAATCTTAATATCAAATAATAGATAAATGAAAAAGTGGGAAAAAAGAAAAATTGATTCCAATCACACGATAAAAAATAGAAATAGAAAAACCTCACCTTATCAACACACCTCAGGGAAAAGAAAAACTACTTACCAGTCACCAGCCAATCACTTACCTGCTGGCTGTGACGCCACGGTTCAACTTATTTCTACTTCTTCCTGCCCTCGAGTCTCCCCCTTGATCTTTACTTGGCTGAGAACCTTAGTGATTTTTTGTTTACACTGATGCAATTTGGCCGGCAACGGCCAATTGGCGGCCCCGCTCTACTGCCCTTTGCTGGATGCTTGCCTTCTCTTGAACACGGAGGGTGTCTTGTTCAGGTACACCTTCTGGATGCAGTGACCGCAATGCACTGATGCAAATCTTGTTCGCAACAGCCAATCAGCGGCTCGGCTCTGCTGTCACCTGCTGGATGCTTGCCTTCCCTTGAACACGACCGGTGTCTTGCTGAGATACACCTTCTGGATACAGTGACCGCAATTCATGGCATCTATGACCAGCTGGACCTGGAGCATCCCGACGATGGCGGGAAAACCCGCTTCCTGAGCATGCTGTTGGGCCTGGTGTATGTCAAAAAAATGTAGTCTTCCGCCCGGGCATGTAGGCCATTCATAGTCTGCCGGACTTACCGATGGGCTGTGGCCTGCGAGGGACAATACGCGTCCCTACTCCAGGTCTGTAATGACCCCGTGGCATAAATTTTCATGGCTGCAGTAACATTGACGGTCTCCGGGGCGGTGAACGCCTCCTCTACGTGGTGCCAATTGCCTGAGAATATGGCACAGGTGTCGCATCTTCTACTTCATGAGGTGGAGACTCCTGCTTCACGCGCTGTCCGTTATTTGTTCAACTGACCAGCGGCGTCTGTACACCCTGGACAATCAAGGGACAACCTCGCTGCGTCCCTCCCTGGCTTGATCGTAGCCGGGTCCTCAGGGTGTGTGGCGGGACCTGGTACAGTTGCCTCGAGCATGTGCAGATGGTGCTGCGGCTGCCACCTTTTCCGACGTCTGGCAGCATCACGGAGCACTTGCATCACAGGTCTTGCTGAACGCAGAAAAGATCGTTGACCGAGTCGAGTGGAAGTACCTTATTTCGGCATCGGAACGGTTTCGGTTTGCTGCAACGTTGACCTTCTGGTTGAACGTACTTTACAGTGCTCCCATGCCGAGCATACGAAGAAACCACACGAGCTGTAAAGACCTCCAATTGCATAGAGTCACAGGGATGGCTGCTATCTCCACTGCAGTTTATTCTGGCGATTGCCCTCAGAATGGTGAAGGCGCGGAGGCATATCCGAAATGGGTGGCAGAGAGCATAGAGTTTCATTCGACGAGGACGACCTGGTCCTCTACACCTCTAATCCCCAGATCAGCATGCACGATAATGAAACTCCGAAAGGAGATTAGAGCCTTCACGACTCACCACGTTTTTTCAAATTAAGGAGCAATTTAGCGTGGCCAATCCACCTACACAGCACATCTTCGGATTGTAGGGGTGCGACCCACGCAGACACGGGGAGAATGAGCAAATTCCACAGCAGAGTACCCCAGGACCATGAGCGAACAAGGGTCCTCAACGCCATGAGGCAGCAGTGCTAACCAGTGCACCATGGTGCCGCCTCGTGTGACAAGCTTAGGCTGAGCAAGAGTGATATCTAAATAACACCTTCTCCCCATTGGCTCCAAATCCACGTTTGTGGATGACACGACCATAGTGGTTCGGATCTCAGACAATGATGATCCTGAGTGAAGGAGGGAGATAGACAACCTAGTGGAGTGATGTAACGACAACAATCTCTTCCTCAATGTCAGCAAAACTAAAGAGCTGGTCATTTACTTCAGGAAGCTTGCATTAATGGTGCTGAGGTGCAGATGGTTGAGAGCTTCAAATTCATCAGCATGCACATCACCAAAAATCTGCCCTGTTCCACCCACGTCGATGGTACGAAGAGGAAAGCACAACAGCTCCTATTCCTCTTCAGGATACTGAGGGAATTCGGCATGTCCACATTGACCCGCAGCATTTTCTGTCGAAAGTATCATATTTGGCTACATCACAGAAGGGTTCGACAATTGCTCAGCCCAAGACCATAAGAAGCTACAGAGAGTCGTGAACACAGCCCTCTACATCATGCAAACCCACCTCTTCACACTTTGTCTTTACTGAGCAATACTGTACTCCGTATGCAAACGTATTTACATTGTGCATTAATGTATGTCCTATGTTTTTTCATATACGGAATGATCTATCTGGACTGTAACCAGTGCACCATGGCGCTTCATGTTAAAAGCTTAATATGAACAAGAGTGATATCTAAATAACACTTGCTACCCATTTGTCCTCAACAATGGGGCCCCGCAACGCTGCCTCTTTAGCCCCCTACTATACTCCATGGACACTTGACTGTGTGTCAACATTTGGCTCCCACTCTATCTGCAACTTTGTGGATGAATGACCATAGTGGGTTGAATCACGGACAATGCTGATTCAGAGTAAATGAGGGAGACAGACAAACTAGTGGAGTTGTGTAACAACAACAATTTCTCCCTCAAAACTACAGAGCTGGTCATTGACACCAGGTAGCAAAGTATCGTACACACCCTGCCTGCGTCAGTGCTGTTGAGATGGCGATAGTTGGCAGCTTCAAAATCTTAGGTGCGCATATAAGACGATAAGGTCATAAGAGATAGGAGCAGAAATAGGCCACTTGGCCCATCGAGTCTGCTCCACCATTC
Source organism: Scyliorhinus canicula (assembly GCF_902713615.1). Taxonomy (NCBI): domain Eukaryota; kingdom Metazoa; phylum Chordata; class Chondrichthyes; order Carcharhiniformes; family Scyliorhinidae; genus Scyliorhinus; species Scyliorhinus canicula. The sequence continues at coordinate 109,771,224 of NC_052162.1, read as the reverse complement.
AATCATTGCTGATATTTTCTCATCCCCTCTCTCCTGCCTTCTCCCCATAACCCCTTATCCTCTTATTAATCAAGAACCTAACAATACTGACATCACCAACAATCTCGTCTGGTCCACCCACGTCGACGCTACTACCAAGAAAGCACAACAGCTCCTATATTTCCTTAGGAAACTAATGCAATTCGGCATGTCCACATTGAACGTAACCATTTTTTTGTAGAAAGCATCATATCTGGCTGCATCACAGCCTGGTACGACAATTGCTCTGCCTAAGAGCGTAAGAAGCTGCAGAGAATCATGAACGCAGCCCACTGCATCATGCAAATCCACCTCCTGTTGATTAAATCTACACGTCGCGCTGCCTTGGGAAAGCGAAAAGATTGGCTAGGCTAAAATTGCCCTTAGTGTCGAAAAAGAAGGCTCGGTCGGGTTACTGGTTTACGGGGATATAGCTGAGGTGTGGGCTTAGGTACGGTACCCTTTCCTCGGGCCGATGCAGATTCGATGGGCCGAATGGCGTCCTTCTGCACAGTAAGTTCCATGATCCTATGAGCATAATCAAAGACCCCTCTCCTTGGTTTATGCACTCTTCCAACTTCTTCCTTCGTGCAGGAGATCCAAACCTGAGAAAACGCACTTACATGTTCAAAAAAGCTTGTTCCCTACTATTACCAGACTCCTGACTAATTCCCTTATGGACTGATCTGATCTCTTCACACATCTTCTCAACTGAGTAATACTGCACTTCGTATGCTCACCCGTGGCCTGTGCCTATGTATTTACATTGTGTATTAATGTTTTTTGATATCCTATGTTTTTACATGTACGGAATGATCTGCCTGGACTGAACGCAGACGATAAAAAACAAATCCAAAACAAATCCAAAATCCAAACCCAACCCATCGTCCATGTGAGCCCGCAAGGAGGCGGCACAAAGCTACACTGACAACCTTTCTGGTAAGCCTGGACCAGGCATTTTCAAAGTCGGAGTCGCGACCCGCAGGTTTATTGCGGACGTGTGTCGGGAGGGCCACGGAGCCAGCCATGGCAGCTTTCTCGATTACGGGAATTCACGTGCAACAGCCGCAGTAGCCAGCTTTTAACAATGCAAACTGCAAGCAGCTTTAAAAATGGCGGCCACGACCAGCTAATGAGATGCGGGCGCTATGCGCACGTGTATATGCTCATCAGTACGCATGCTGCCCCGGAGTGTTTGGACCTGAACCCGGGACCAAGGTGCGATCACGGCATGGCGATGACGGCATGGTGATCAACAATGATGAACAAGGCTATGATCTCAATCCGTTTTTCATCCTTAAACATTACTCAAATGATCTAGAGAGAGTATATATTCCTCATGGTTTAATCATGGACAGAACTGAACGTTTGACAAGGGACATAATAAAAGCCATGAGCAATCATCACATCGTCTCCCTCTCTGTACAGAAACGTAGCTGTAAGTTTTTTGCTCACGTTTTAGACTACATTAAAGCACTGAATCGAAACAGTGACCAGTCAATCGCAATGACGTTGGGCATCATCCGCTTGAAGATCTGTTGTAATGATCAGTCAACAGGGGAGCTACTCAGAGCTTACAAACTGAGGTAGAAAAGCGATATTTTCCTTCTCGAGAAATTGTCCTCTCTGGCAGATTCGTTTCCTGATGAAACTTGGATGCTAACTATGTCTGACCTTGTAGACATCTTTTCAATTCGAAATGAATTGAACCTCAAATTGCGAACTTCTACAGATGTGCCATAGAGAGCATCTTATCCAGCTGCATCACAACTTGGTATGGCAACTGTTCAACCCAAGATCGCAAGAAACTGCCGAGTGTGGTAAACTCAGCCCAACACATCACACACGCTTCCCATCCTCACATTGATTCGGTATACACTTCCCACTGCTTGATGAAGGCAGACACCATTATCAAAGAACCCAATCAGCTAGGATTTACCTTCTTCCAGACACCGCCATCAGACATAAGTTATAAAAGTCTGAAAACCCACAAATCCAAACATAGGAACAGCTTCTTCCCCAGAGCTGCTAAACTCCTCAACGACTCGCCCTCGGGGTGACCTGTTCCCCATAAGAACACTATTCACTCTGCCGTGTGCTGCTCTTGCTCATGTATTTGCTTTGTTTGGCCCCTTGTTCCACACTGTAACCAATCACTGTTTGTCGATGTACCATTTACCAATGTATTCTGTTGATTATTCTTTTATGTCTACTATGTACGTAATATGTATGTTTCCCTTAGCGCAGAGAACTACTTTTCACTGCACTTCGGTACATGTGATAATAAATCAAATGAAATAAAATCAAGGGAAAGATAATGATTTCGGCAAAGTGAAGAAATCGCAGCTTTCCGAAACTCACTGAACGTTTGGCAAATACGAGTACAAAGCCAAAATTACTACATGTTCCCCACACTGCTATGACACACCGAAGAAGACAGCGTTGGTAAGAAACTGCAAATGGACTGGCAAGCCTGACTCTAAATGAAGCTGTCTAAATTCCTGTGCCTCAGCTTGGACAGCAGATTAAAACACGGCATGATTTAATGAATCCATCAGCATTCTGGAGTAGCATCTCTGAGGAGTCCCGGAGCTGAGTAAAACAAACATATTGTTGCTTTTGACCATCAAAACGACCTCCATGTGCGAAGTTGACTTTCCGTTCTCACAAAGATGAAGATTACACAAAGGAACCAGCTGAATCCTCCAGCGGAAATGTGCAAAGCCCTCTTCTCCTGTGGACCTGATTGTAGTGAGATTGTGAGGACCAAGCAGGTTCACCTCTTACATTAAAGGTAATAGAAAATGATATTTTTGAACGTCGGCCGGGGTGGGTACCGAAGTTTGACAAGTTTCGTAAAAATAGGTCCCTGGAATAAAAATTGAAAAACACTGGCCAAGACCATATTCCGCTACCTGAGGATCCAAATTACCCACGATTAGATACGTTTCAGGAAATGGAGCCGATGTGTGCGATGGAGGAAGTCAAACAGGACTTGCAGCGCTCGGTCCAATTCCCACTCTTCTCGCAGAAGGAATGCAGGCGATCAAAATCAACATGCTGCCCAGGTTCTTCTTCCAGTTTAGATCCCTGCAGGCATACATTCCAGGGCCTCTATCAACACATTCGAAAATCTAATCATAGCGCCCGTGTAAGTGTATGTGTGTAGATGTTTGTGTGTGTGTGTGTGTGTGGGGGGGGGGGGGGGGGGCGTAAAACCCGAAGAACTAGGCGCAGAGATGGGGAGGACTCTGGATTGAAGCATTACACAGGGCGAACTTCAGCTCCACGTGCACAGGACTGAGCGTACCACAGATAGCGTTGGTACATAGAGCTGGGCATCGCCTTACCAGAACCCGAATTAATGGGTTACATATAGATACATCGAAGATAAAAGCAGGAGGAGGCATTTTGGCCCTTCGAGCCATGATATCACAATCATGGCTGATCATTCAACTCAACAGCCTAATCCTACTTTCTCCCCATAGACTTTGATCCAATTCTTCCCAAGTGCTATATCGAACTGCCTCTTGTATATATTCAATGTTTTAGTATCAACTACTTCCTGTGGTAATGAATTCGGCAGGCTCGCCATTCTTTGGGTGGAAAAATGTCTCTCCATCTCTATCCGGAATGGTTTGCTATGACTCCTCAGACTGCAGCCCCTGGTTCTGGACACACACATCTTCCCTGCATCTACCATGTCTAATCCTGTTTCTCTATGAGATCCCACGCCCTCAATCTTCAGAACTCCAGCGTCTTTCTGGACGGCCTGGAAGGCCCGCCAAACCACAGCCACATGTTCTGGCCTTGCCTCAGACTTGTTGGGCATTGGACGATCTTTTTGAGGCAATATCCAGGGTTGGAGAGTGAGGGTGGAACCATGCACGAAAGTGGCTGATTTGCGGTATCAGATCAGCCAGAGTTCTTCATCGGAGGGGGGGGGGGGCGATGCTTAGCTGGCAATAAGCGGTCCCACCCTTTCCGGCACGGCAAACCTGCGCCCCCCGCCCCTCCGCCACCCAAGCACAAAATCACAACCAGCGCCTGGACGCCAGACGCGATTCTGAAAACGAAACCAGTGGCGAGGACGCAGGCAGAGGCAGCCACTTACCTTGAACAAGATCAGACTTCCCTCATCGAATCCTAGGACCATTCTGATGTAGCGGCGGACAGAGCAAGTGAGGGAAACATGGCAATCTGTAGATGAGACTAAAACAACACGGTTTCAAGTCTCCTCTCCTCAGCAAACTCCTGGCAAACGTCCAAGCGATCGAAAACAAGCTGGAGGATCTTAATGCTAAACTTTCCTCTCAAAGGGAAGTAAGAGACTGATGTGTGCTCTGTTTCACGGAGACATGGGTCACCCCTGCCGCACCAGTGTGTGCCACAAACCTGACCGCTTCTCAATACACCAGATGAAACGCATAATAACATTGGCTGAAGTGAAGGTTGGAAGGGTTTGCCTCCTCATTAATCCCTCCTCGTGCTTGCATGTACGACCCGGCGGAAAGACAGAACCTGGAATACCTGACTCTGAAGTGCCTCCAGTACTACCTTGCAAGGGAGTTTCTTTTTTGCCATTATCACGGCGTTCTGCATCCCATCCCAGGCGGACGTGAAGAAGGCGATTGACAAATTGTAAATAACAATGAAACATAATACCCAGAGGCGTTGTTCATCGGGGCCAGGGACTTCAACCAGGCCAATCTCAAGAGTGTACTGCCAAATTTCCAGCAACTTATCTCCTGCTTGTTTCGAGCAGGATATCATCAAACCATTACAAACTGGGCCTGCAGCCTCGGACACATTCCTTACCTACCCCCATACCCCCACAGTTTGCAAAGTGTAATCGGTCTTCTTGAAAGTGAACCCTCGGAAAGCGATGGGTTCTGATGGGGCCCTGGTCATGCACTCAGATCCTTCTCGGACCAACTGCCGCATGTGTTTTCAACACCATAATCCCAGCCAAGCACGAAAACCTCGGACTTGATTCCTCCATCTGCAATCAGGATCCCTCTCCCTCATGATCCTTGACTTCCTGACACACGACCACAATCAGTAAGTACAAACATCAACACGTCTTCCACAATTATCCTCAATACCGGAGCACGACAAGGCTGCGTATTTAACCCGCTACTAAACTCACTATAAAGGCAGTACTGTGTGGCACCATTTGGCTCGAACTCCATTTCCAAGTTTCCTTATGACACGACCATCGTGGGTCAGATCTCGATGAATGATAGGTCAGGATACAGGATGAAGATAGATAATTTAGTGGAGTGATGTAACGAGAACTATCAGTCCCTCGATATCAACGAAACTAAAGAGCTAGTCATTGACTCGGGAATAAAAATTTCGTACACAGCCCAGTTTGCATAAATGGTGCCGAGGTGGAGGTGGTTTACAGCTTCACATTACGAGGTGTGCACATCAACAACAATCTGTCCTGGTCCACCCAGTCGACCCTACGACCACGGAAGCAAAAAAGCGCCTATCCCTTCTCAGTAAACTAAGCAAATCTGGCATGTCCGCATTGACTCTCACCAATGTTTACAGATGCACCATAGAAATTAACCTATCTAGCTGCTTCACAGCCTGGTATGGCAACTGCTCGGTGCAAGAACCTAACAAACTGCAGAAAGTCGTGAACACAGCCCAGTACATCACGCTAACTGGCCTCCCATCCATTGACCCTGTCTACACATCCCGCTGCCTTGGGAAAGCGGCAGCATCATCCAAGACCCCTCCACTCGGAATATTAACTTTCCAACTGCTTCATCAGGCAGGAGGATAAAACATTCTGAGAACACGCACTAACAGATACAAAAACTGTTACTTCTCTGTTGTTATCAGACTCCTGAATGACCATAGTATGGAATAATCTGGTCTCTTCACACGTCTTCTGTCCTGAGAAGGAGTGTCGCCCTGTATGTTTCGTTCGATTCTTGTGTCTATGTATTTACATTGAGTATTTACGTATGCCCTATCTGTCTCGAATGTGCGAGAACAGTACCTTTCAATGTACCTCGGTATACGTGACAACAAAACAAATCCAATGCAAATCCACACAAATCTGTAGCTAGATATCCGATCTGGTCGAATTTCTCAGGCAGGAGAAAATAAAACTTGCAATCAGGTGGTCGTAACAGAGCTTCCACAGGACGTGCAATCCGTTCACCAACTTCTTCCAAGATCTGTTCGTAGCCAGCAAACAGTACACGAAGGGCGAGGGAGGAGGCGATGAGTGGTGGGGAAGGGGAGAGAGGGAGGTGACACAAAGGAGCTACCGGACAAAGAGGAAAACGAAAGAGGGAGCGGAGAGTGGAGGGGGACGTCGGCGGTGTATGGGGTGAAGGCAAGCAAATAAAATGAGAGGGACAAAGGACAAAGCCGCAGGAGACTGGTCCGAGGGAAAGCTGAAACGCAAACTAAACTGTAAACGGACATCTGTAAACACGTGCTCCGGCCATACTGGGATTGGCACATGTGTATGCTGACGGAAGGGTGGGTCATGGTCAGAGCGGGAGAGACGGCAATTGTCTGCGTCAGTATGATTATATATCTACATATATGCTGATTATTACCTGTTTTTTACAGTTTCCTTTTTGGCGCCGTTTTGTAATATATAACTGATGATTGGTGAAACATTAGATAGGAAAGCCCTTGAATATTTAGAGATGCTGCTAATCGGAGCGGCCATTGTACGTTGGGCTGTTAAGTAAGATACCGCTATGGACAGATCTATGAGTAATGGTAGAAGTCAGTTCATTTCAAAAATGTCAGGCATTATTCCTGCTCCAGTGAATCACATGCACTGCGAATCTGAAGACACCGAATTCAACATGGAACATTATTATTGAACGACCATATCAGGCGTAAGTACGCATATTTATGTACAATGATTCGCAGCGAAATTACGTGCCATCAAATGAATGAGAGGCGAGAGAAGAAGATGAAGAGGGAAAAGGTTGAAACCGTGAGAAACGTTGAAATATGTGCAGGTTGACCCTCACATCTGCACAAATATTCAAAATACATGCACACAATCAGCAACACACATGTGCATAATCTTCAATTTACAATTTTTAATTTTGTGTAAAGCTCGAAGGTTCAGACATTGAACACGGCTTTGAAGTAACTTTGTACTTGAATCTATAGCAAAGCATTTAAATAATCGAGCCGTCTCAAGATTTTCAAGGGACGTTTAAACGAGCATTGGGCAATTACTATACATGCAGAGATTTTATTGTTGTTTGCGATAGAAAATCTGACGTATTGTGAACTATTTTGAGAATCAATTGGAACATTTTCAATGATCAAGCACTCAGGATGCGAAATTATTCTTTAAGGCAGTGAGCATAAACTAATTTAAAAGTACGATTAATGTACAGCACAAAAATAATGTTGGCATTTATTCAGCGAGATTTGAAATATATCCAGGGCTGTCTACCTACATCACAAAGTTTGCCGATGAGATCTTGCAAACCCCATTATTGGCATTGGACAATCTATTGAAAATAAAGATGCGGCTGTCTAATTTAGAATTAAAGATCTGTTGAGCTCTTTCGCCACGTGGAATAGATGAAATATGTCCCTTTGACCTGGACGTGTTTCTGTTTCAGTTGGTTTAAACAATCGTGTATAATTGCTGCTCTAGAATAGGCAAATGAAAGCTCTCTAGCCTGTGTCTCCAGGTTGAAACTAACATCTGCATCATGCAGGTGTACCAGCTGTCACATGTATGGGCACTGCGATAAATGGCAAAAGAGAAGAGGCAAGCTAAACAGTGGGCGAAGGTCGGCCAATAGACTGAGCGCTGCTTCAGGACGTGGACAACGCAAAATCGCCCAGCAGAAACTTACAGCCATGTTCCGCACACATGAGTACGGCCTCAACCGGGACCTTGGATTCATGTCACATTACATTCATCCCCCAGCATCTGGCCTGGGCTTGCGAAATCCTACCAACTGTCTTGGCTTGAGACAATTCATACCTCTTTAACCTGGAGTTACCCCTATCTTTTGATCTGTAAAGACTTAATCACCTGACAATGCTCGCATTCAAAGCATTTCCTTGCATCTTTGTCTTTGTCTTCATTCACCTGATGAAGGAGCAGTGCTCCGAAAGCTAGTGATTTAAAAAACTGTTGAACTTTAACCTAGTGGTTAAATGACTTCTTAGTATGTACGTATGAATGGGTCAGAAGGTGGAAAGTGTGAATTACGTAGCATTCATACTGTTGGTTACTAATGGTCACACAATCACCCGATCGCTTGTACCGTTTGATGCCTCAGCAGTTTGGAACGACTTTTTTTTTCATGCACATCGGACAACTGCTGTGGTTGCGCAGGTGATTAGCAGGCCGGTAAACTACCTCCACAAAATCCAACGGAAAATTGACCTGAATCAAGCGCACGAAATATACAGCACCACAGAGACCTCATTTCTCGCGGGATTGGCTGGACCTTCACAGATTGCCACAGAGTCAGGATGCCCATCTCCCATCTTCGTGAATCTTCAAAACTGTCTCAGAATCTGAGGCTAACTTTGACACCATGATTCTCTGTCCCCCACCTTCGTCTCACGGCCCTATCAAATTCCCGGCCCTTATTTCATACAATTCTCATCAATTGAATTCCGAAGCAAATTTATAAATTGTGTGGTTTAATGATGAGGCAGTGGTCGTGGTTCTTTTATTAATCGAGGAGGGCTGACTAGTGTGGTACCGCAGGGATGTGTGACAGGACAAATGTTTGCACTATATATTCATGATTTGGAGGAGGGAACTAAATGTACTTTCTCCAGATTTGGAGATGATACAATGTTGGGCGGGAAGGTGAACTGTGTTGAGGATGCTCAGATGCTCCACCGGGATTTGGACTGGCTGAGTGAGCGGTCACATTCATGGCAGCTGCAGTATAATGTGGATAAATACGAGGTTATCCACCTTAAAGTATAAATAGGAAGGCATATTATTTTTATTTTAAAGGGGGCCAATTGAATAAATTGGATACTCAGCATCAGTCGCTGAATGGAAGCACACAGGTACAGTAGAAAGTATAGAAGGCAGTTGGTCTGTTGGCCTTCATTGAGTATTTGAGTATCGGAAAATATGTCTTATTGCAATTGTACTGGGCATGGGTGAGGCGATACCTGGAATATTGTGGGGAGTTTTGATGTTGTCATCTGAAGAAGGATGTTCTTGGTATGGGGGAGTGCAGCGAATGTTTACCAGTCTGGTTCCTGGGATGGCAAGACTGTCATATGAGGAGAGACCAAGCCGGTTAGTATTACATTCTTCGGAGTTTAGAAAAGTCAGAGGGGATCTCATAGAAACTTACAAAATTGCAACAGGATTAGTCAGGGTAGATTCCGAAAAAAATGATCCCGATGGTGGGGAGCCCAGAACTAGGAGTTGGAGTTTGTGGATAACCTTTTAGGAGTGAGGTGAGTAGGGCAGCACGGTAGCATTGTGGATAGCACAATTGTTTCACAGCTCCAGGGTCCCAGGTTCGATTCCGGCTTGGGTCACTGTCTGTGTGGAGTCTGCACATCCTTCCCGTGTGTGCGTGGGTCTCCTCCGGGTGCTCCGGTTACCTCCCACAGTCCAAAGATGTGCAGGTTAGGTCGATTGGCCATGATAAATTGCCTTTAGTGTCCAAAATTGCTCTTAGTGTTGGGTGGGGTTATTGGGAGAGGGTGGAGGTGTTGACCTTGGGTAGGGTGTACTTTCCAGGAGCCAGTGCAGACTCGATGGGCCGAATGGCCTCCTTCTGCACTGTAAATTCTATTAATAAAAAATGTTCACCCACAGAGTGGTGAATCTGAGGAATTTGCTACCACAGAAAGTAGTTGAGGCCAAAGCGTTGTGTAATTTCAAGAAGGAATAAAGGGACTAACGGATCAAGAAATATGTGGGATAGGCGGGCTCAGACCATTGAACGTGATGATCAGCCATGATCACAATGAAGGATAGAGCGTGGCCGAAGGTCCGAATGACCTCCATCTGCTTCTATTTTCTATGTTTCTACGTGACAGTGTCGACCAGTCAGTTGCGGACGGGAGAAGGAAATAAGATTGCTGACTTGATTGCTGCCATATTTGAATGACAGCCCGTTCTTATTCCAGGTGCAGTTCGGCCGGTTACAGAGCGAGAATGCGCAACACTGCAGAAGGCAGAGGGAAATTGCGCTCCATTCAATGAATGCAACCCCGATTCCTTTTGCCAGGCTTCAGGTGCCCCGAGGTGCATCCTGACGAGTTCGACGAGCCAACAAAGGCAGGAAACAGAATTTGCTCCCGGCAAATCTGGAAGCGATAAGCCTTGATCTTGTACCAGATAGCTACCTGGCTGCACTGCTGCAAGAGGGTACAATCATAGAAGAATCATAGAATATCGAATCATTTCTGAAATCGCCATTCGCCTTTCGAGTCTGCATTGACACTCACAAAGAGCACTCTACATAGTTCCGCAACGACCGCCAACCCAATCCCGCAAGCTAATATGAAGACCTTTGGGCACCAAGGGGAATGACCATTGCATCCACCCAGCACATGTTTGGACTGTAGGAGTAAACTGGGGACCAGGCGGATGCTCATGTAGACACAATGTGACCATACAAACTCCATTCGGACCGAAACTGAACCCTGGCGCTGTGAGGAAGCCCAGTGTGTCCCAGTGAAATGGAACCTCAGAAATGATGCAGCATAGAAGGGGACTATTAAGACGTTAAAATGCATCACTCGTGGGGTATTAGATTTACTAGGAGGAACATTGCTGGGGCATTCATTGGTCATGCGCAGTCAGTGTTGAATGGTCGCATGTCGAATACCATAATGCAGTACCGCCAGCGCAGAAGTGGTGTGTGTCTTGGTTGGCAGGGATTAGAAGAGGCACTGGATCTGGGAGGCGTCCAGGCTGGGTAAATTACTATAAATGGTACAGAAAACGCAGAGCTCAGAAAAAGAGAGGAACGCATCGCTGCAGCACGAAGAACTAATGGTTGGAATCACACCAGTTTGCAGTTTCCATGCCGCTTTAAATATCGCCGTCATTAAATATAGCGGTCATTAGTCGGTCGAGCATTATTACTTCTCTGTGCAGTAGGACGTGAACGCGAACAGCCAGGTGCAAAATCCAGAAGATGTGCAACATCATTCAACCTAGAAGGAAGAGAAATAGATCCCCGGCGTGACTGCCAATTAATTTAAACGAAATGCTCCACCATTTTTATTTCATTTTCATTTCAGTGTAGATCCATCTATGTTGTGTGAGCTGGTGTGCAAGGAGTAACAAGGTTACAATCCAACTTAGGCAGACCAAGGCATAAGTGAAGACAGAATACTAGCTCCCCAATTAATGATTGACGATGGGTGACGATTCTGTCTTTGACTGGAACATGCATATTCTATGTAAGAATCGAAATTCTTCACCACAGGTTGCATTTCTACTGTTCTCCAGCATCTTCAAATCTTGAATAAGTGCTGTTTTTGTCCCAGGCAATAGAGCTGCAAAAGATGTGCCAACAATTGATTTATTGGGCTGACTAATTAATGTAGCATTCCTTACATGTTTTCAAGTTCATAAATTGAATAATTATTCAAAACATCTTGTAATGGGGTCTCCATGTTACAAAGTTAGGATAATGTCATGCATGTGGGATCGTCTTTTTTTTACAACTGTTAAATATTTTATTAAATAGGTTAAGTGGATATTTCAACCAAGTCTTTAATTCCTCTCTAATTTTATTTTGGGTCCCTGCATAAATAAATGGGTTGATGCAAGAACTGAATAGCTGAAACATATACCCAAATTGCTGGAGAATCGATGCGGCATTAGTGAAATCGGAAACAGAGGTATAAATAACATTCGAAGTTTGGACGTAAATGATGTTTACGAAAAACATAAAATATGACAGAATGAATGTTCCCGAGATGGCGAAGAGTAAAACTATGGACTTGCGGCGCTTCTCCAGCTCCGGGTCACTCTTATTCTCTCCGTTACTCGAGTTCCGGAGTCTCCTGCGGGCTCTGTTGGCCGCCAGAATGTGTTTCACAGTCAGAGCATTGAGCAGTAAAATCAGAATGAATGGCAGACAAGGAGTTAAGATTAAACGTATCCAGTCATATGCAGTCCATGCTGGCGATGTATAATATATATCTCTTATGATGCAGAACCAAGGTACATTGTTAATGACGTATCTCGGTTCAAATTCGAAATATATGAAGATGTTTTTAATGCATGTCAGTATGCACACGGTAACTATTACACGTACAGCCATCTTCGGTGTGCAATATCTTATTTTTAGCTTCTGACAGGAAATAGCCACATATCGATCAAAGGTGAATGCGACCGTTAACCAGGCAGAGCTGTCAATGACGGCAATGTTTAATGCGGCACGGAAACTGCAAACTGGTGTGATAGACAGGAAACTGGATGGGAAATACGTTCCAACAATTCGGTTTAATATTACAGCTGTCACCATGACCAGGAGGTCCGTCAATCCCATGGATACCAGGTAATTAATGATACATTTGGAGAGACCGCTTTTTTTTCGACACAGGATCAAAATCACTGCCAAGTTAGCTGAAATCGAGAGAGAGAAATAATTCATGTTAACCATTCGGCTGCTGACAAAATCACGAGATTCTCAGAACTCTGAGGAATATTTAAAGATTCTTGACATGTTCCTATGAGCACAGAACAATATCGCACAGGACATGTCCTTCGGCCCTGCAAGTCTGCTCGTTCCATGTTATCTACCTGAAGTAAAACCATATGGACTTACGGAGTCGGTATCCTTCCATTACCACCCTATTCATATATTTGTCCAAATGCCCCTTCAATGCGGCGATCATACTTTCTCCCACCATCTCTCAGGCAGCACGTCCCACACATTTATCACCCTCTTTGTAAAAACCTTGCCTCGCCCATCAGTTCTAAACTTTTTTCCCATGCGCTTTCAACCTATGTCCCCTACTACTTGAATCTCTTACCTAATGAATGAACATCTGAACATCCACTTTGCCCATGGCACTCAAATCTTGTTGACCTCTATCAGGTTCCAGTGAGAATAGACCCAGTTTATCTCACCTCTCCTCATAGCTCATGCTCTCCATTCCAGACAACATCATAGCAAACCACTTCTGTACCATCTCCAAAGCATCGTCACCCTTCTGGTAGCGGGCGATAAGAAGCGTATACAAAATTCCAAATGATGCCGAACTAAGGTCCTGTGACATGACAGCTGCAATGTGAATTGCCAATCTTTATATTCAATGCCCCGACCGAAGAAGGCCAGTATGCCGAATGCCTTCTTCATGAGCTTATCCATATCCGTTGACAGTATCACTGATCGGTGACCATGCTCCAGATTTCTCTGCCTGTCAGTACTCGCAAGAGTTCAAAAATTTATTGTGTAATTCCTGCATGCATTGGAACTTCCAAAGTGGAATGCCGCACGCTTGTCCGGATTAAACTCCATCTGCCATTTCTCCGCCCAAGATTTCAACCAATTGGTATCGTCCTGTATCATGTGACAATCCTCTTCACTATCTGCAACACCATCAATTGGTGTGTTGTTTGCGAATTTACTAATCAGACCAGCTACATTTTCGACCAAATCATTTATATACACCATGAACAACAAAGGCCCCAGAGCTGATCCCTGCGGAACGCCGCGAGTCACAGCCTTCCGTTCAGAAAAGCACACTTCTATGGTTACCCTCTGTCTTCTCTGCCCAAGCCAGTTCTGCATCCAACTTTCCAGCTCTCCTCTGATCCCATGTGACTTCACCTTCTGTACCAGTCTACCATGAGGTAACTTGTCAAAGGCTTTATTGAACCACATGTATGCAACACGTACTGACTTTCGCTATCTTTCATCTTTGAGACTTCCTCGAAAAACCCGATATAATTAGTGAGGCACGGCGTCCCCTTCACAATACTGTTCATCACTAATAACTCCATTTGTTTCCAAATGTGAGTAAATCCTATCTCATAGAATTTTTCCAATAGATTCCCTACGACTGACGTAAGGTTCACCATCAGAAAATTTCCTGGATTATACCTGCTGCAGTTCTTAAACGATGGAACAAGATTGGCTACACTCCAGTCCTTTGTAACTTCACCTGTAGCCAATGAGGGGACAAAGATTACTGTGAAAGCCCCAGAAACATTCTGTCTTGCCTCCCTCAGTATTCTGGGGTTGATTCCATCAGGCCCTGTGGACGTATCTACTTTAATGCCTTCTAATATGCTCAAAACCTTCTCTTTATAAATGTTAACATGACTCCGAATATCTACAAACTGTACCCTATAATCCTCATCCACAAAGTCCTTAGCTTTGGTGAATACAGAGGCAAAGTATTTTGTATTTTTCCCATTTCTTCTCGTCCCATACAGAGATTCCCTCCAATATCCTTGAATGGACCATCCCTTTCTCTGGCTACACTCTAGCGCTTTGCATATGTGTAAAATGCCTTCGGATTTTCTTAATACTGCTTGCCACCTATATTTCATGACCCCTTTTCGCCAGCCTGACTCCTACCTTAAATTCCTTCCCACTTGCTTCATATTCTTCAAGGGCTTCAACTGTCCCAAGCATTTTAGACCTGAAGAATGCTTCCTTTTTTTGACAAGATTCACAATATCCCTCGTTATCCAAGCTACCCTATAGTTGCCACCTTTATATCCCGTCCTCGTAGGTACATGCGGGTCCTGAATTCTAATCAACTGACGTTTGAAAGACTCCCACATGCCAGATGTTGATTTCCCCTCAAACAGCCTCGCTCACTCAACACTCTCCAGATCCTGCCTAATGCTATTGTAATTAGCTTTCCCCCAGTCTCACACCTTCACATCAGGAGCACTCTTGTCGTTTTTCACATGCAGTTGAAAACGTACGGATCACATTTAATTATGATCACATTTCCCGAAATGATCTCCAACTGAAACTTCGATCACCTGGCTTGGCTCATTTCCCAGCACCAGGTCGAATTTAGCCCCTTTCAGAGTTGGGCTATTTCCATATTGTTTCAAATTCTGCTCCAAACAATGCCTCAAGCAGAAAGTGTGCCCCAGTGAATAACGGGAAATTAAAAACCACCCAACACATTGAGCCTATTTTTTTTTGCATCTTTCCAAGCACTGGTAACAATCCCGAGATGACTATGCTTGATGTCCTACTTTTTAGTTTATCTCCTAACTCGCTCAATTCAGCATGTACGACCACATCCCGTTTTTTTTACCTTTATTGTTGGTGTTTAGATGCACCACGAGAGCTGGCTGTTCACTCTCCCCCTTAAGAATGTCTTGCAGCCACTCTTAGACATCCAGGACCTCTGCACCGGGAAGGCAACATGCCTTCCTGGAGTCTCGTTCACGTCCGCAGAAACACTTGCCGACTCCCCTTTCAATCGAATCCCCTATCACTATAGCTCTGCCGCTCTTTTTTCCTGCCCTCCTGCGCAGCAGAGCCAGACATGAACGGTGCCATGAACCTGGCGACTGCTGCCTTCCCCTGGTGAGCCATCTCTCTTAACGGTATCCAAAACTGTATACCTGTTTGGGAGGGAGATGACCGCAAATGACCCCTGCACTGCCTTCCTACTCTTTCTCTGTCCAGTGGTCACCCATTTCCTATCAGTCAGTACTCTTTATTTGCTGTGTGATTAACTGGCTAAACGGGCTATCCTGGACTCACCCAGCATCGTGGATGCTCCGAAGTGAGGCCAGCTCCAGAGCTCTCAAGCAGTCTAACTGGAGATGCAGCTGGAAACACCTGTTGCACGTGAAGGAGCAAGGGACAGTGGACGTGTCCCTGAATTCCCACATCGCGCACGAGGAGCATGACACGGTTCTGGGATCTCCCATGTCTAAACACTTCAGTTAACTTACTAAACTGGCTAGCTAGCTTGCTGTCCTCCAGTAAGTGTGAGAAAGAAAATCACGAAACAAAACTTTGACCTGACAAAATGTAGATCTGAATGTACTCCGGTCAGGCGTTGAGAATCTACTCGGATGAGCCTAGGAATGAAAGGGTTAATAACACGAATCATCTGATTTATATAGAACCACTTACCATCTCAGACTGAACTCCGGATTTCTCCTGTTTAGTTCTGCTCTAGATGTGAAGGGCGTCCATTTGCCACGACAAAAGCCCATCTGATCAGCCCATCTATCGTCTCCAGTTATGACCCCACCAATTTGCGTACCATCCTCAAACTTACTGATCAACCATCCTACATTCATATCCACATCATTTATATAATCCAAAAACAAGGCCACTAACAATAATCACTGCAGATCACCACTGGACTCATGCTTTCAGTCAGAAAAGCACTCTGCCTCCTGCCCCTCAGTCAGTTTTGGATCCAATTTGGCAAATATGTGTCGATCCCGTGTGTTCTCATCTTCCCTATCAGTCTATCTTTTTAAATGCCTTGCTGAATTCCAAATAGATTATGGCAAATACATTTCCCTCATCTACTCGCCTGATCACCGCAATCAAAATTTCAATCAATTAGGTCAGATATGACCTCCACTTATCAAAAATATGCTGCCTTTTCTTGATAAATCCCTGCCTCTCCAAATGAGATTAATTAAGTCTCTCAGAATTGGTTCCAAAAGTTTCCCCACCATTGCGGGTAGACTGAGTGGCCTATAGTTTCGGGGTTCATTCCTCCCTCCCTTCTTTAATTATTCTTCGTCTTTTGGCGGGCTAATTCGCGCTGCCAAACCACCTACCCTGCACGTCTTTAGGTTGTGGGAGTGAAACACACGCTGAGACGGGGTGAGTGTGCAAACTCCACATGGACAATGGCCCGGAGCCAGCTTCCAACTCGGGTCCTCGGTGCTGTTCCCTTCTTTAATAGTGGTACCACATTGTCAGTCTTCCTGTCCTCTGGCACCTCACCTCTTGCCACAGAAAAATTGAAAGCTATTGCCAGCACTACTTCTATTTCCTCGCTTATCTAACTCAGCAGCCTGGGGTATATTTCAACTGACCCTGGATATTTGTCTACTTTTGATCCTGCCAGACCAATCAGAACCTCCTGCCTGTCTCGTAATGTATTTAATGTTATTACAGTCCTTCTCCTGATTTCGATATCACACTGTTCCCCTGACGAGTAAACACTGGCGCAAGTTATTAATTTAGACCCCGACCTACATTCTCCGGCTCCGCACACAGCTGGTCCTTATTGGACCCTGCGCTATCCCCAGTCATCATTTTACTAAAAATATGTTTGTAAAACAACCTGGGAATCATCCTTTATTTTTACTTCCGCTGTCATTTTATGTCTCATTTTTGCTCTCCTAATTTCTTGTTAAGTTCCGTCTTGCATATTCTATATGCCTCAAGAGCGTCCGCTGTTTTGAGCACTCAATGTCTGCCACAAGCTTCCCTTTTCCTCCTGGTCCAGTGCGGTATATCCCTCAATACCCAGGGTTCATGGATTTTTTAGTCCGACCCTCTTTCTTGATCGGAATGTCTTGGCCCTGCACTCTCCCTATTTCCTTCTTTAATTTGTCCGAATGTTCTGTAAACGTGCCTGCTCTCAGTCAACTCTGGCCAAATCATATCTGATAGTAGGAGAATCGGCCTCCCCGCCTCCCCCCGCCCCCCCCCCCCCCCCCCCCACCCCCGCCGCCGCCGCTCCACCCCACCCCGCCCTCCGTTTAGAACATGGATCTCTTGCCACTCTATGTCGTTTTCCGGACGTTTGGATGAATTAATTGCGCTCCAAGTTAAAACCCAATTAATGTGACACCAACCAATAAAAATAAACAGCTTGTTTGGTTGCCACCTCATCCTCCATATTAAACTTTCACTACATCCACGTTCCGAGACGCATGGAGGCAGTAGTGTGTACGACCAACAAGATAACATACAGAAAATCAGCAAGGTTCCTTCAACGTTACGTTCGAAATCTGGGACCAAGAACACCTCGGTGGTCAAGAACCGTACCTGCATTGGAGAACCACCATCTGCAAGGTCTTTATAGCCTGCTTTTGTGCTATTCTTTTGCTGTCACTGTCTAAGGAAACTAGAATTACCTTCCTAACAACACTGTGTGTGTACCTATCTGACTTGCAGTGGTTCAGGATGATGGTTTACTTCCACTTTCTGAAAATAGATTCAGGATAGACAATAAATGTTGGCTATTCCGTGACGTTCACATCCCCTGAAAACATTATAACAGAAATACACTGCTCGCAAGATCATTCATTATTGGGAATGCCAGCTGACAATTTGATCAAAATATGCTGTTTTTTTTACTTACCCAAGTCAAATGAGAACCAACTCCATGTAAAATAATGCCACTCCACATAAAACACGATGGGTCCCCTGTTAACCTTTTGATTTTTATTTCCACGTTACAGTGCTATTAACACAATGCCACTTACTGTACATCATCATGACAGTGCGGAAATTCAGCACCATGGGCTCTCTCTCTCAATGCCATCTGAGAACTTACTTTAAACCAACAAATGTCTTTATAGCATTCAATCATAGATGCATCGTCAATGAAATTCCATATACCCAGCCAAAACAGCATAGATTTTATTCACTTTACCAATGCCAATAAAATTGAAAAGCATTTGCATGATAATATATTCGCAGAAAATGGGAAAAGTGCTTAATTAAAGCCACGAGCTTCCACCTGCCACAACAAATAGTTGAACATTAAAAACGGCAATGAATACTGTATCAATATTAAGAATAAAATATGCTGGGGAATGGATGAAATCACAACATTAAATGACACGAAGTATTGCGATAATATCGTTGAATTGTGTCAGAAAATCGAAGTTATCCTAATGTTAAGCTGTAGTTAAACACTGGCAAAGTGTTCAGTATTGTAATCGAGGTTAAATTATTCCCTTTCAAAGAAACACTTCTTTGCGTTGGACAGGAAGTTATATTTCACTTAACGTGAGGAAACATATCCGTAAAGTAGAGATGAGCTACTGCTAAAATTAGAGAATGGCTAAATAACAATGCACGCAGTTACTAAATACCCACAAACCTGGAACGCCAATTGCTGCAAGCACGGGATAATAGATTGCAAAAACAAGACCTTTTGGTATCGCATGCATTTGTGTCAGCAACTCTAAGCGTAGTCTGATGCTGCCTGAAAATGGTCGCTATTATATCGTATGCCAGGCTCCGGAGAGCCAATTAGTTGGCTACTCGTTTTACCTTAATTACATTGAATTAATATTTAATTAAAGTGACTGTAAATCGCAGATTAGTACAGCTGATCTTCGTCTGTTGTTTTTGTTTTGACGAAATTAAATGTTTTTTTCATGTGACCAGATACAGTTCGAAAGTCAAGTACCAAGAGAAAATGAAGCAACATTTTGTTTATAAGAAAAGCAATGACTGTCACACTATTGTTTTCTGGATATTGAACATAGTTATAAATGTAAATCACTCCCGGAAAACACAGCCAATGTCTCACCACTGAAAATTATTGTCCGCCTGTGGTCACTAGTCGGCTGCACCTTTGTTTCACTTCCATTGTGAGACTGTATTCCCACGTTACCATCAATCTGTGCATGGTCATTTTGACAGGGACAGTTTAGTCATCTTATATCCGTGGTGCATTTGCCCGTGTCGCATATACAGTTCGACTTCCCCAGTTCACGGCCGTTTTATTTCATGTGGAATTATCCAGATCACCCTGAGCTGTTCAAGCACAACAGTTACGTTCAGTGTAAGCATGTGCAGTTTAACAAGGTACATTCGTTTTCAGAATGTCCCCATTAATGCCTGCAAAATTAGTGAAAATAGGACTTCTAAAGCATAAGTACATTTCGTGTGTACAATTCGAGAGCACTATCGTTCCATTCAATATGAAGCAGATTAATTCAAGCATTCCCAACTTTTCCCAGGTAGGTTAAAGGTTAAATTGTTGTTGCCAGGGCAGCACAATGGCGCAGTATTGCTGCTTCACAGCTCTGAGGTCCACGGTTCGATCCCGGCTCTGGGTTACTGTCCGTATGGTGTATGCACATTCTCCCCGTGTTTGCGTTGGTTTCGCCCCCAAAGATGTGCAGGGTAGGTGGATTGGCCACGCGAGACTGCCACTTAATTGGAAAAAATGAATTGGGTGTTCTGCTTTTATAAATTATTGTAGCCAGGTGCATTTAATTACTATTTTTGCCAATACAGCCAGATCCAGGGCCAGTTCCACTTACTTATATTCAGTACAGTTAGAACAAAAATGGCAGACTTTTATGAAAATTGTGAATGACTCACAACAAATTTCTATCCCAGTAAGGAGGAAGGATTCGATAAAGTGGGAAGATGACCATAGTTGGCCAAGGAAGTTAAGCAGACTATTTAACTGAAAAATGAACCTAAAATGCGGAAAAGATTAGTGCTGAGCCAGAGAATTTCAATGCTTTGAAAACCAACAAAAGATGACCAAACATAAGAGGGAGATCATAAATTATGAAGGAAAAAGCAAGTAGTATAAAAACGGACAGTGAGAACTTCTTTCATCATAATAAAATGGAGAGGAAGGCCAAAGCAATAACACGCGCCTTGTCGAATAATACTAATTAACTAATGATCGGGAACTATGAAATGGCAGAGGAGTTAACAAATACTTTACCTGAGTTTTAACGGTAGAATTAACAAATAACATTCTTACAAAATACGGCAGAAGCAAGGAAAAAAGGCAGGGAGGAAAGAAAAACAATGACAATCATTAGAGAAAAAGGATCCGGAAAATAATTGGGGATAAAGGCAGATGAATCCAAGGACTTAATTGATTCCATACTAGGATATGAAACGAAGTAGCTGCAGAGTTATTAGACACACAAGATCTTCGAAGAATGTTTAAATTCAGGAAAGATCCCCGAGGAAAGCTGTCTGCGTAACACGTAAATAATGAAGGGAGCCATAAAACACGCAACAGTAGGCCAGTTACCCGAATATCAGGCATTGTAAAATGTTACTTCCCATTATAATTAAAGGCAAATAACTACGGATGCTGGAATCTGAAACCAAAGCCGAGCTTTGACAAAGGGTGATCTGGACTCGAAACGTCAGCTCTTTTCTCTCCCTACAGATGCTGCCAGACCTGTTGAGATTTTCCAGCATTTTCTCTTTGATCCCATTATAAATTGCGTAAAACTAGAACATTTAGAAATGCATAATTCGATCAAGCAGAGTCAGCAAGACTTCATGCAGTGGAAGTGATGCCTGAAAATTTATTATTATACTTTGTGGAGCTAACGCGCAGGATAGATAAAAAAAAGGCTTAAAATGTAATATACTTGGATTTGCAAAAAGCGTTTTAAAAGGTCCCGGACAAAATACGAGTGAAGAGGATAAGGTTTCACGGTATTGGGGGTAATATATTAGCATGGATGTACGATTGGCTAATTGAAGGATGACAGACAGTTGGGAGAAGAGGAGTATTTTAACAATCGGAATAGATAACTTGTGGGGGACCAAACAAAGTAGTCACTGGGTCGAGGAAAGGAAATGCAGTATTGCCAAATTTGAGAATGACACAAATCTAGGTGGGAAAGCAAATTATGAGGATGACACAAGGAATCCACAGAGGGAGACAGGCCGGAGATAGTCAGTGGATAAAAACGTGGCATATGATGTTGAAAAATGCGAAGTTATGCTCTTTGGCAAGAAGAATATAGGAGCTGAATGTTATCTAAATAGGAGAAATGACTGCAGAAAACTGCAGGGGGCGATTTCGGTACTTTGTTTATAAATATGAATTAGGCAGCATGTAAATTCAGCAGGCACAAGGAAGCCAACTGGAATGTTAGACGTTATTTCAACGGAATAGAGCATTAAAATCGCGCGCGAATTCGTGCAAAAATTATGAATTGCACAATTTTGGCCACAACTTGTACAATGTAAACATCTTGGTCGCGTTATCTACGGAAAGATACACATGCGTGTCGGTAATTTTCAGAAGATTCACTGGGAGGATTTGTGTATGGAGATAATTTCTCCTGAGTCTGTACTCAATGGAGTTTGAATGACTGAGAGATGACCTTATTTAAGCATATGCGATTCTCCAACGGCTAACAGCATAGATGCTGAGAAGTCGTCTCAGCTTGTGGAAGACTATCGGATCGGAGGGCGTAATCTCAAAGTCAGACGTTGGCATTTTAACACAGAGATAGGGAGCAATTTCTTCTCGCAGAAGGCAGTGTATCCGTGGAATTCTTTATCACACCGTGTTTAGAGGGTCGGTCGTTATCTGTGTGCACGGTAGCATAGTGATTAGCAGAGTTTTTTTTACTGCTCCAGACTCCCAGGTTCGATTCTCGGCTTGGGCCCCTGTCTGTGCGCAGTCTTCACGTTCTCCCTGTGTCTGCGTGGGTTTCCTCCGTGTGCTCCTGTTTCCTCCCACAGTCCAAAGATGTGCGGGTTAGGTGGATTGGCTATGCTACATTGCACCGAGTGTCCAATAAGATTAAGGAGGGTTACGGGGATTGGGTAGAGGCTTGTTTACAGTGCTTTTGGTAAGGGCCGGTGCAGACTCGATGGGCCGAATGGCCTTCTTTTGCACTGTCAATTCTATGGTTCTATGTTCAATGCTGTGAAAGACATTTTTTAATCGGTAAGGGAATCTAGGGTTATGGGAACAAAGCAGGCAAGCGAAATTGAGGACGAACACATCAATCAGTCAGGATCTCATTGAGCGGTGGAGCAGTGTAGATGCACCGAATGGTCTGCTCCTCAAGCCCACATTGTTGGCATGAACTGCAAACCGTTCTACTCCAAGCCACCACCAGACAGTATGCCACAGCGTTGGAATTGGACAAGGACGAAGGACACCACGGGATAATAACAATCTTTATTATCACAAGTAGGCTTACATTATCACTGCAATGAAGTTGCCGTGAAAAGACCTTAGGCGTCACATTCCGTTGCCTGTTCGGGTACAATGAGGGAGAATGTCCAATTCACCAAACAGCACGTCTTTCGGGTCTTGTGGGAGAAAACTGGAGCACCAGTTCCGAAGTAATTCCGAAGTAATAGTACAAAGTATATTGAAAAATGTCAACTTTACTCGCCTAACTTATTTTAAACTTTTAATCGTACACGTCAGGAAAGGTTGGTGACAGAAATCAGGAAGTTATTGTCTGGTCAACTGAACATCGCTTGCAGCGAAATTGATATCCAATATTAAGCAGGACACATACGAAAATCATATTGGTATCAAGCAAAATTAACGTCGTTAATTGAAAGTTAGAGTGCATTTAATTAATTTATTAGAATTATTTCATAACCGAGGGGAATAATTGAGCACATGTCGATCAAGACTAATAGATTTCCAAAAGATCTTTGACAACTTTCTGCAGCAGTGGTTACTACACAAAGTAAGAGCGCTGGCTCTGCCTTGGGAAGCACAATATCATGGACAAAAGCTTGGCTGACAAAAGGGACGGAGCGAGGATGGGTAAATCTATGTTTTGTCTGTCTTTACAAGCTGTGACTAAATGAACGCAGAGTGACATGTGCAGGGGCCTCAACTTTCTGCAACATATAAAAGTGAATTGGGATCGGCAGGCCTAATTTTTCGGAGGTAAATCTGCCGATGGAAAAAAGATAGCTCAGACACAAAGTTGTCACAGGAGGTGCGGAGACTCCAAAGTGACATCGATAGCTCACATGGTGTTGGAGAGAACAATTGGTGTATGATGTAGGAAAATATGAACGTGTCCACTGCATAATATAATGAAAATCGTATTGGAATCAAGCAGAATCAACTTCTGGGATGCAGCGTATACTTTTCATCAACTGGTATGAAGAAAAAATGAGTTCGAAAAAACAATTGGCATACAATAGTATGTTGTCGGAAAATATGAACGTGCCCACTTCGGAGGGTCAATATGAAAGTAGTATGATATGCAAATAGAGGGTGATTCTTGAACGTCGCAGAGGAGAGACATCTGGGTGCCCATTAAATTGAATGAAACAAGCTGGTTGTGAATATATTTGAAGGCAAATGGAATATTGGTGTTTATTGAAAGGGATGGAATATAAAAGGAGGGACGTTTCATTGCAGTTGAGCAGGGCGCTGGAGACACCCCATCTGGGGTACAGCCGATATTTTTTATCCACTGGATTGAAGAAAAAGAATTCATTTGTGTTCGCAGCTTTTGATAAAACATGCACACGCTTCATTCCAGCGATGAACTGTGTACGATATGACAAGAGTTTGACAAGTTTTAGCTGCTACCAAACCAGTGAAGAAAAAATAAGACTACAATCCGATCAGGTAAAATCGAATGGCTTGGTAGAAATGAAGGGCCGGATATCCTATTCCTACACCTATCTATTTTTCGATGTGAGAACAATATATAGCTGATGGAGTATACGCGTTGAAAATTGCCTTTTGAGATGTCACAGTGGCAGCTTCGAATCGGAAGAGGTGCTACATTCCTGCCTAAAACTGGGCAGCAACAAGATAACAGGAATAACGACTACCAGCTTTTACATACTAATGTAATGCAGATTTAAGGTATAAATCATGGATAAAAGCTGGGATGGCGAAACGTAAGTATAAGATCAAAAGTCATTATGTTATTCGGTTAGTGACTATTAAAGATGAATTGGAGAAAGTACACGAGAAGAGATTGAAACCTGATGCCTATCATTGAAATTGGAAGATTATCTTTTGTTGATTAAGAGAGAGCAATTAGCTGAATTAGCATTTTGACTGCGGGGACTAGGATTAAAGAATACTTCAGTTCAGATGGAGAGCGAGGAAGGCAGAGGTATGAGTGAGCGGCTTTCAAGATAAATGCGTGATTGGCAGGGATAGAAAGAAAAAGAAAATGGTGATAACATTATTGATGATGTTGATGATGACGATGATGGTGATGATTGACACTTGAGGAAATAACGTGCAGGGTCGTGGACATAATGTGGGGAGTTTGGAATGACATCATTGTGCTGCAGAGAGGTGGCATGAACTGGATAGTCCAATGGCCTCCAGCATGTTCCAATGATTCTTTCATTGATTGGATCTGTGACAACTGAATCCTTCCTTGCGTAAGGAGAACAAAACAGAGTCCGGCAACCCCATTCTTATAATTGCGGCAAAAATAAGTGCTCTCGTTATCAGACATATTTGTCGTAAAGTGAATAATGACATTTTAAAATCTGCATTCTCAAATCGTCTTCGCTGAAAGAAACACAAACGATGCAGGGAGAATCGTGCTGGAAACAATCATGGCTTATCTGCATAATATTGGCGGAAGAGTGTTGGGCACAAGGAACGAACAAGGGGAGAGTGTAAAAAGAAGAGTGAGTGGGAGAAACAGAGTTAGAGAGAGAGAGATAATGTGATAGACAAACAGGAACAAGCGGAGAGGTATAGGCAGTAACAGAGTCACAAGCAGAAATACAGACGGCTAGATATTCGAAAGAGTCGATGAATTTTGCAACTCCATCGCTTTGTTCATTTATTATCTCTCACGCAAAGCAAGACTTGTATTTGGAGAGCGCGGGTAACTAGTGCAGAACTAGTGAAAAACGGCTGAAAAGGCAAGGCAGAGCTTTTAAAATGTCGTGATGTGACTCTATAGTCACAGCAGTAAAGCTTATCAATTGATGCCTAAATAGTGCCGGAGCAGTTATATATAAATATAGAATTTACAGTGCAGAAGGAAGCCATTCGGCCCATCGAGTTTGCAGCGGCCCTTGGAAAGACAATCCGGCACAAGCCCAGGTCTCAAAACGGCTCCCACCTAATCTTTGGGACACTAAGGGCAATTTACTCGGGCAATCCATCTAACCTGCACATCTTTGGACTGTGGGAGGATACCAGAGCATCCGAAAAAAACCACGCAGACACTGGAAGTTCAAACTTCACACAGACAGTTACCCGACCCCGGAATTAATTCGGGGCCCTTGGAGCTTTGAGGCAGCAGTGCGAACAACTGTGTCACCGTGCCTGCCACATTGATTAATACTTCATATCTTTCCATTTAGACGCATATCCAGCAGGTGTGATTGTTTCCTTTCAATTTCGAAACATTTACTTTCAGAGTTTTTATGCATTCAATTCTTTCCATGGATCTTCTGGTGCCTCAGCTGGAGAACTGACTGCGTCAAGTCATTTCCACTTAACTGGCAGGCGAATGATCGCGCAGCATTTTGGACTCTCATTGTTCAGCAGGCTGGAGAGCTCACTCCACATATTACAAACTTGAGGAGGCTTCCGAATCTAAATTCATCTGCAGTACTATTAGCACGGTGCGATTTATTCCTCGCGGGCGAAGAACCAAAAGTGCTAATTCACTAGCTTTAATCTCCCTACACTCTGCATTGTTGTTCAAAGTTCTTCCTCACACACAAAACCCCTTGGAGCATATTGTCCGCACAATTTGCCCTTCTCCCTGTTTTGGTATCATCAGTACATTTAAAATATCACATTCTGTTCCCTGCTCCAGGTCATTAATGTAAATAGTGAACAATTTAGGGCCAGAAACAGATCCCAGTGGTGGACCACGAAGTACACTTTTCCACACTGAAAATGAACAATTTATTCCAACTAGCTGTTGTCTACATGTCAGTCAGTTTTCAATCCACACTAACACACTTCCTTTAATTCCATGGGCTTTTACTTAATGCGCCAGAGTCTTATCTGGCATCTTGTCAAATAGTAATCTTGCGCAGAACTTCCACATGTAAGGAACTCCCGAGATGATAAAGATTTTACTCATGTTTTGTAATCCCCCTTTCAAGCAGACTTGTTAATTACCGCGCCTGCCACAAATTCAGGATAAGACAACCCACCATTAAGAATTCTCACGAAATGTTCCTTGACTTGTTCTGACGCATTAACATCATTTTTAAAATTCGAGGACAATGCTATGAACACTCCGCAATATATTGTTTCACCAGTGCCCTTCCAGGATCTCTAGTTACCTATTGCACCTGAATTCTGTGAACCATGCACATGGACACCCAGATCCAATGCAACCCACAGCTCTGCAAACTCTCACTATTTAGATGTTATGATGATATTGTACTCTTCCTGATGAAATGGACAATTTCATAATGTCCCAGGTTAAATGCAATTTTTGAAAACCTTGCTGATTCAATTGTTTATACCTGAAGCTTCTTTGTCTCTGGTTCAAAACTTACTTTCCAACCTATTTTTGCAGTTTCAACAAAATTAACAATAAACGTTCTGTCCCTTCGTCCAATTCGTTTATTAAACTGGACATTTTGAGGCACCAGCGCTGATCCCTATAGCACAGCAATCATTATATTCTGCCATCCAGAAAATTACCAATTTATGCCAATCTCTATATCCTGCTGGTTAGCGAATCCCAGATACAGGCCATTGTTTAAGTCCAACGGAATGAGCTTTCAGTTTCCGCAATAACTTGTGACAACTTGTGACATGCATTCTGGAAATCTGTGTAAGGTCCATCCAGCGATTCCCCATAGCCGACGGCGCATGTTACTTCCTCATGTTCTCAATTTGTCCTTTTAGTTACTGCCTGGATTTCACATCTCGTCGAGTGAAAGGCAGGATTCTCATGGTCATAGTTTTTTAAAAACTCATTCAGTTTTAACGATAGGTGCTAACATAATGGGGCCTCTGCATAATGTACTGAAGACAAATTTTCAAATTACAACAGTGCATCTGACGGAATTTAAATGCAACAAGTGAAAGATGGAATTATAAAACTGCTCTCAGAAATACTGACCTTGAAGCCACCATTGTTGAAAATAGATGTGGTTTCTTGAATCATTACATGAAAGTAAATTCACACTCCTGACTCTTGTTCTTCATCTGAATCTAGACACACAGCAATGCGATTTACTTACTCTTACCTGACCTCAGTCCAAGAGCAATAAAAGATTGTGAAGAAATTATACAATTCTGATGGAATCCTACATCCCTGTTAAGAATTTAAATAAAATTAGTAGCCTTGTCTTCGTGCAAGTAACAAATCCGGAACTTCTGTAGTTGGCATTTTAGATATGGAATTTCAATCATGAACGAAATCTTCAGAGGGCAAGAACAGCCATGGATCTGAATTCGTTTTGCAGACGGAGTTTAGATATCAGTAACTCCGACGGGGACAAAAGTGATCCCGTCCATTCAGCATTTGCATTTCTTTATCTTTCAATTCCCTATTCTGTTTTGGAGATAATTAGGAAACATTTTTCAGCTGCTCTATATTTCAATTTAAAAGAAAACAACATGTCCTCCTCCTGAACTATAAACAGGAATAAAATATCGCACCCAACCATTTCTTTGCCGCCTTCCCTGTCGGACAAAATGTATCAGCGTGGATTGGAGCACACTGATCAACACTCATGGTAGCGGTGAAATATAGCCTGTGGACATGGTGTTTCTCCGCAATGAGCAACCGCGCAGATTCATCGAATTATTTACTCTTATGCAAAAAAAAACTAACTGATCTACTAGGGCCAGAATTTAGCAATTCATTTTGCTGCTGCTCAGGATGTTTCATGATTTCTTTGGAGGATTGGTCTCATTCAATGCGCTGTCTTGGATCTGGAGCAGACGAAGAAATCGCGAGGTTCTTCAACCAATAATATTGATTATTCGTCAGTGTTGAGGACTGTAACAGTCCACCTTGTGATGAATCAGGAGTATCTATGGCAGAAAGTTCCAAAGTTATGAATTGATATGTGTATCCCTACCGCGTGGTCGTATTATGCAGTTAATTGCATGTTTATACTGAGCGTTTTTTCAGACACAACACTAAATGGTCTCCTGCTGATGAGCTCCAGGATCTTATTTTGTGAGACAAATAGGGACATCGGCTGTGTTTTCAATGGAAACGATTTGGATGAATTGGGGATCAGTGGAACTGCACTAAAACGAAGCGGCATCATGGAGAGGTTGTCCAGAATAGCTGGCAATTATAGAAAGTGAAGAGCACCATGTGTCCATAGTGCAAATAAGTCGTTCAACAATATTCTCCTGTGTATTTGTATGCTTGTTTCTGTTTGTATGTGTTTATGTATGAGTGTGTGTGCATGTTTTTTTGTGTTGAATGTGTGCCTTTTTGGCGTTGTAGAGCGAGTGTATCTGGTAAGTGTGTGTCCGTGTGTTTGTTTGAGTGAATGAGTGAGTGCGTGTGTTTTGTGTGTGTGCGTGTTTGATTGAAAATGGACGTAGTACGACATGGGCATTTCTTGAAAAGGCGAGCCGTGTTTGAAAGGTAGCGGAGCAAAATTAATTTGCTCAAAAGAGCATGCCTGTGACATTATTGTTTATTATGAACTGTTCAACTAACTTAGCAAAGGGAATCGGGAGATATTACAACGCAGCCCTTCACTGTTAATTGAAAATAAACAATTGGTTAGTCTAAATTTATATTTAAATAAGAATATATTTCAGCATATTCCAGGAACCTGTTTTTGTTTAGCTTTGTGGAATATATACCGGATCAAGGAAATGATTCACATATCATTCAATTCCCACAACCTAATGCAATCAGATCTGGGAGGTTGTCCAACACTTTGTATTTTTAGGCCGAACGAAAAACATCTTCGCTGAAGTCGACTAAACAATACTAGCACTTAATCTGTTTAACTGTACCTGTGCTCGCTGAAGATGACCGTGTTGCATCGGACATTTCTATCTCCAAATTAAATGGCTGTTTTTTCCGTTTCATATATATTTTTTTCATTAAATGAAGTGGAGGAAGGCTATAGAACAAATTCAAAGGACTCTGTTGATGATATATCAGCAAAACTATAAACGTATTTAATAAACAACTCTTTTACTCTTAACTCTTTTACAGAAAACACAAAGTTCGAAAATATCTCAGTGCAAACAACAAAACATGATTCAAATATTCACTACTCATAAGCCCCATCATTACATGTGCTTATAAGTATGAATCAAATCAATTACTTTACAACATCTATCTTATACTCAAACATCCAGTGTATGAATGAGATATATGTGAACTAATAGGTGATCTGTAGTCAGACCCACCAGATTCCAAAGCGAATGGCAGAAACTAGCAAAACAGGTTCCATAGATTTATCGATAATTTCCCTAGACGTTTGTGACATTGTGAGACAAACAGCCTCACGAGGGTATTCAATCACCACGTTTGAGGTTCTTCCTTTGAATTCTGTCCTGAAGTCTCACCCAGTCGGACAGTCCCAAATATACAAATCTCGGTTTATTTCGCATCTTTCACGATTAAATTTCCCTGGATCACTGGGCACACGCAAGCTTCACCTTCCAAGCACTAACTCCGACCCTTGACTGTGGCAATCAGGGCACCACAGCTCCAAGGTCCCTCATTGATTAATTACCGACATTCAGCTGCCTCCTCGGATCTTCATGGCTTTTTTTGTTAAGTCCACTTAACGTTAAGACTGCCGCTTACAACCCTGTATTTATTTCAGTGGCTGTTGTCCTTCTCTCTTCGTTGAATATTAATTAGCATGACTGATTTTACGACCCTATCATGGTCTCGTCTCATTGCTTTTGGGGATCACTTTCTGGTCCATCTCTTCTTCACTCTTGTGACTTTAATCTTTAGCAACGCCCAGTTACAAAGAACAATTAACAAACAAAACGTGCAGCACAGGAACAGGCTCGTCAGCCCTCCAAGCTTGTGTCGACGATGGTGCCCGTCTCAACAAAAATCTTCTACACTTCCGGGGTCCGTATACCCCTATTATTATCCTATTCATGTTTTTGTCAAGATGCCCCCTAAACGTCACCACCGTCCCTGCTTCCACCACCTCCCTTCCCGCTTCCTCCTCCATGGGAGTGCTTTTACTGTATTGCTGTCTTTCAGGTCACCTGAACTGAGGTTCCGCTTCGTTTCACTTCGTTGCTTGACTGACGTTTGAGCAGGAAACCAGGGTCAGTGTCCTGGTCACGCTTTCTTCTCTGTTGTTGCAATGGTCTTCAAGCATGTCCATTTAACGTGAATTACTTTACAACATCCAACTTATGGTCTAACATCCAGTGTATGAATGCGTTATATGTGAACTAGGCTTTCCACCTAGTTGTATGATTCAGAGGCTGGCCATCCCCGCCCTCTCTTGTCCAAAATATGAGGGATTAGTTTGCTTATATCAATAACTCTTACCACTTTTCAGACATTTACCTTTCATCCTTAAGTTTTCCTGGATCCTCAAAAATCTCAGGGTGATTTTCCTTCAGCCTCCATATTATTTTCAGCATCTGGTTCCAACTCGTCAATGTCTGGCTATATATATGGATAACTCTGGCCCATAAGGATCCATGAGCAGTATTTAAAGGTGATCCATCATCATTTCTGGTAACTGTATTTTTCTGCAGCATCCTATCGAGCAAGTGAAATGGATACCCTTTTGTCAGTGTCATGAACAGAGTGACTCGGAATTTGACATTATCTCAAGTCGTTGATCCATCCACCCACGTCAATATTCATCGGCACCTTCAAGGCCTCTTTCCATGGGCACAATCTTCCGAGGAATTCGATACAAGAGTACCACCCACTCAGGTCAATATCCGTCAACACCATGATCCCGGGCCTCAGCTCATCAGGGCCATCCTCCCGGGTCTCTCCATCAAGTCTATCCTCCCCAGCAACACTTCATCATCACTAACCTTCCCGGTCTATTGGTCTAATTGCTCCGGCGAAGCAATGGCGTAGTGGTATTGTCGCTGACCTAATAACCCAGAGTCATGCTGGGTGGATTCTATTCCCACCGTTCCAGGTGGTTAATTTGAATTCAGTAAATCTGGGATTCAAATTCCAAAGATGAACATAAAGCATGGTCGATAGTCGTGAATTCCCATCTGGTTCACTCGTTTCCTTTCCTTAGGTGACTAAAGTTTTCGTTTCGGGAAGGAAATGTGTCGTCGTGATCTGGCCTACACGTGACTCCAGGCCCACAGTAATGTCGTTGACTCTACACTGTCCTCAGGGATGGCTAACATCCCTTGGACGAATAAAATAACAAAACTTAACGGTCTCTCTTCCTTTGAAAAAATCAACCCTCACACCCGAGCCTCCCTTCATCAGTGCTACCCTTCTGGTCTCACCTCATCGTCAACTTCTTTCCGGTATTACTTCATACTGTCTGTCTTCCCAGGCCCTATATTCATCAGCAGCATCCTCCCTGGTCTGTCTTCGTTTGCCTATGTTATGCTGACATCAGTTACTCCATATTTACTCAAGCAAAACATGATTTTGATTATCGCTGATGACCTCTCTTCCCGAACTGCTCTACGAAAAACAATTCTGGTAACTGTATTTTTCTGCTGCATCCTATCGAGCAAGTGAAATGGAAACCCTTTTGTCAGTGTCATGAACAGAGTGACTCGGAATTTGACATTATCTCAAGTCGTTGATCCATCCACCCACGTCAATATTCATCAGCACCTTCTCCAGTCCATACGTCTGAATCCAATCCCTCAGCCATGTCCTCCTTGCCATGAATCTCCTCTTCACCTCCTGCAAGGCCATGACACAAATATAGTATCGAGAATTATGTACAATTCGCCTGATGAGGATTAACCAGTAATTTTAATACATGGACACGACATTATTTCTTTCCCAGCTATATCTCTGTTAATTTACATAACTGTCTTCTGGGCTTTTAAAACACTATTTTTTGGGGCTCTTTCAAAGTCTTGCAGCGCCTCTTTTGCGGGAACCACGTTTACAAGTGTCCCAATTATCTGCAGCACATTCATTTTCACGCCATTTTATTTCCCACATGTCTGATCGTTTCAAAAATCTGTCGGTGCCCTCCCAAATCACTGTATTTTACATTTCCAAATTACATCTCAAAGTCAACCATTGCAAGTACGGTGTTTTGGTTCAAAACAGCTCTAGCTAGATCAGAAAACTGCGGTCCTCCATTGGGCATATCCCGTAATACTTCTATACTGTCTGAATAAAAAATGTTCATAATTTCTCTCTGATTTCTGCCTCTAAATTGAGAGCACACCCACATTACCATTAACCGTAATCCATGGGAATCCTTTTCTGCCACAAGTCCATTCAATGGCATTTGATCTCAGACAGAACAAAACCGCCACTGTGTTCATCAAGTGATTTTCTCTGCCGTCAGCAAATGTTTCCTTCAGTTTTGGTTTGTGAACCAATATGTGCCTCCTGTTAGCTAGAACTCCATTATTTCTACATGCATAAAATATTCCGATTCCGGATTATGACTTTCGGAATTTCCCTCATCACCGAACAATGCTGAATCATCTATTGTTTGTGGTTGACCCTTCTCTGTTTTGTTTCCGCACGGAACAATTTTCCACACGGAATCGAACATTTGCAAAGCTTCAGTATTTGGACACCACTCCGATAGCATAGGATGAACGATGTATTATGGTCTTTGCATCCGCGAAGTCCACCAATTTTGTCCTCAGATATCCTGAGGCGTCCAATCCAGACCGGGGAATTGTTCTCCAACGTTGAGATATGCAAAGCATCGGATTACAAAGCGTTATCTGACATTGTTTGTTCAGGTACTGTAATTAATGTCAGTCTCGATGGATCCCGGCTATGTCACTGGAGGGTTTCCCTCCTCTATTAATAAGATATTCCATTCAATGTGCTATCTGCTGGAGTCGAGCGTCACCTCATCACTGACAGGAATCACCGGCTCCAGAGGGAGGGGGCAGTGGAGTGTTCAGAATCTGAGAGCAAGAGATTGAAAAGTTCCAACAATGGATCAGAATGACAGTGCAATAGATTGGAACGTTACATCCATTTCTCAGAACTTGACTGCAAGAGATTTGACTGTTTCACCAACGGATCAAGATATTAGAACAGTAGATTGGAATATTCCAGCAATGGTTCAGAAAATGAGTACAATAGGTTGGAATGAAACGGCAATTTCTCACAATGTGAGAACGACGGATTGGAATGTTCTAATAATGGATCAGAATCTGAGGACAATAGATTCGAATGTTCCAACAATGGAGAGGAGTTTGTCCTATTGGTTTGAGCGTATTACTGCAGATTATTGGTGGATAACGTTAGCAGACCGTGTTGAATACGCACTTCGCGTTATTCAATTTTTTTACTATCCCATCCTAGCTATTGTTGGTATACCGGGTAAGTCTGTCTATCCAATTCTGAATTAGAATAACTAGATTTAATTGTATTACTGTTCTTGTCATTTACCATACTCTGTTTGCTGGTGGCATTGTTTCTATTGTTGCGCTGTATCTAGCTATGAAGTCGAAAACGTACTGCTGGCTGTTATTATTAAATATAATTCACTCTCTAACATTTACCTCCAGTGGGCTTTCTGTTTCTATATTTGCTATGGTCCATAATTGTTTTCATTGCTGTCCTATGGGTATCGAGGGCAGTGTCGTCAGCTTTGCTCATAAATTCTGTTCACTGCCTGCTGACTCTATCCCTTAATCTGGTCAGTATTTTACGCTGAAACGTATAGACCACAACCTCCACAATCGAGACCATTTAAAACTTGTGTGCCTCCTTTGACTGTGGGACGCTTTCTGACGCTATAGTGTCTCTATTTTCTCCGCTCCCCTTAAATGGAACCTGTCTTCATAAAATCTCCTGACATATCTACTTCGTAATTGCAGACTCGTAAATAATTATACAGTTCGTTTTTCAAAGTTAATTCTGTTTTGTCTTCAGGGATTTGTGTTCAGGCTCAGGACTACAAGAGTTGCAGCTGATTTGAAGTTCATCGACCATAAAGTGGTGTGGGTACTGCTAACGGTACAACAACTGCTTTTCTCCTTGTAGGAGCGAGTGCTTCAGAAGCTTTTCCATGTGCCTTTGAAACTTTCATTTTGTCTGTCCACTGAATTCTTCTGTAGTCACTCCCAGGTGAATATGTGTTCCGCCATGGGAGGGACACACGCTGGTATTATATGAAACAATTAGTTAGCAAATGAGAATTTCAGGGTTATTGACATACCTCTATTATTGGAAAATTACTGACGCGGATGCACACAGAGCTTTTCTCAATACTTTATGTGGCTCTGAGTCGCCCAGGTATTCCCGGGGATAGGGACAGACTCCATTAGTCTGCCATTGCTGTGTGACCATGCGGAATGCATTGTGTTTGTGAATGTTCACTGTCCTGCAGCAGGTATGATACATTCATGCTCAAGCGTTCAGCCATTCTCAGAACCTTTGAGCCTGAATGGGCAAGCAGCTTGCGAATGAAGATTGTGACACAGTTTGCATATAAATAGCAATTAAACCATCAGGTCGCTTGTGGGAAGGCCACAGTTGTGAAGCAGCAACCTTTCTGATTCGGAGTGTAGCTTCCGGTACTGGGAGAATCATATGTTTAACTCTATGGTGTGCCGCTGCACCTGTCATGTCGTTACCGGCAGGAGGACAAATAAATTGTCGCCAGGAATCTAGGCGAGTGTTTCGGAGGAGGGGGAAACGGGGAGCATGGTTTATTGATGTTTTCGCCCTGGACAAGATGTCGGAGGGTGCCTGTGAAGACTTACTTTCCAAGGCAACAACATTTCATTCCCAACATAGATATCCTATTGATCACTTCACAACCATCTGAGATGTCCATCGAACATTCCACTAGACAATCATTCTGTAATTAAACGAGAGACAACGAAATACATTATTTACCAGAGATATCCAAAGAAACATCCACTCATACAAATATAATTCAACTTTTCTCCCTCTGTATTCCCTTGCTGGCCTGTCTAATGGGTGGCCGTAACTTGCCTCGTGCTCTGCTGCTGCTCTTGTCGAGCAGCTGCTGGATGATGGATGAAAGGAGACGCAAAGGGCAGACGACAAAAGTGCGCACCGGACACCTTCGAGGCTCTGCGTGGTTTCGGAGATCATATTGGAATTCTGCCACCTCTACATTGCCAGCTCCAGTCTGTCCTGACAGATGGGTATCTGCAAGGACACTGACATAATGGAAGCTGACGTAAGAGAGTGCACATGGCATCATCGTGAGAGGGGAAACTCTTTTCGTGTTCACTGGTTTCCCTCATACGGACAAAACTTCAACAATTCTCGTATTCTGCTGGTGCAAAAATTGTTGAACTGTTGATACAATCTGCATGTCTCTTTAAACACTGATATACACAGCAATCATGACCACATTCTGAACTTGCATGGAAAGAAATATATTCACCATGCCCGCAGTCTGAGCTTCCAATGGAGCAGTTTGGATGTCGCATGGTTCCAACCTCTACTATCGTGGCAGTGATTTTTTAAAATCTACCGTGTTGTGGGTCCGTTAATGATGCCATTGAATTATTGATCAATACCACAAGTGCCATGAACTTTCCCATCTGAGCAACGTGTATCAGAGCTCATTCGTGCTTTGGGGAGCCGAGGACCGGTCCTTATCACTTTCCATGTGTATTTTGCACAGTTACCCGGTTCTACTTGTGTCCCACACCACAACCGAAAGATGTGCAGGCGGGATTAATTGGCCACGCTAAATTGAGCCATAATTGAAAAAAAATAATCATAAAATTTTTGTGATTCTACTTTTACCCGTACATTTAGCATACCCAATTCCTCTGTTCCAATTTAGGGGCAATTTGGTGTGGCCAATCCACCTACACCGCACATGTTTTTGGGCTGTGGGAGTGATACCCACACAGACACGGGGGGAACGGACAGTGACCCGGGGCCCGGATTGAACCCGTGCCCTGAGCACCATGAGGCAGCAGGACTAAACACTGCGCCGCCGTGTCGCTCGTGAACCCACTCTGCATAGTGCTGTCAAACGATACGAACTTTCCCCTGGCCTGTTGCATATTATTGGTGCTCAGAAACGTACCAAATACTGATTCCGACGCTGTGCAAGCCTGTAATGGGGGCGAGTTTTAGACGAAGTGCCATGGTTACGTTTTCGAGTTGTATCGTTCCTCTCTATTTCCTCCATTTTCCTCCATTGCTCTCGTACCGTATCCCTTCCAACTCCTCTGACCCGAGTACTCCACAATCCACGATCATTCTCAAACTACCCCCCCCCCCCGACTGTTTACTCCGACTCTTTACCAGCCTCTGTTGCCTTAGATTTTACCGTTTTTCTGTCTTTGTTGAGGAATAATCTTGAAAGTTACTCGCACTCTGCTTGAAACATGGATAACTGACTGATTCTATAATTGAGACAATCCAGAAGGAGACCATTCGACTGACGGAATCTGCACATATCCTCCGAAAGATCACGCTACCTCAACCCACTCCCTGTTCTTTAAACGTAACACTGCTTGTTGACCATGGCCAACTTTAGACACTTTTTTTTTCAATTAAGTTGCCAATCCAACAAACCTGCACATCTTTGGCTTGTGAGGTGAACGCCACGCAGACGCGTGGAGAATGTGCAAACTCCACACGGACAGTTCCCCAGGGACAGGATCGAACCCAGGTCCTCAGCGCTGTAGGCAGCAGGGCTAACAACTGCGCCACAGTGCCATCCCTGCATCTTTAGACATTAAGGCAATTTGGATGAGCAACTCCCGTAACCTACACATCTTCAGACTAAATTCATTTGTCCCGCTAATTCCCAGTGTTTGTAGAGAGATATTTCATCACAATGTCAAAACGCCTATCATTCCTTTTTCTTTTGGTGAAAGACACCAACTTATTTGGCGAGTCGCATCATTGAATTACCTGCACATGAGACAGCAGGGGCTTTTCACAGTAACTTAATCGAAGCCTATTTGTGACAATAAGTGAAGATTATTATTGTAAGTTCAAACATTGTGCATTTCCACTCTTGGGAGAGCACTTTCTCCTAGATCGCTACCCACAAAAGTAGTTGAGGATCCTTCATCTTCCACATGAAGGATCCTCATCCTTCATCTGCAAGAGACCCTATGTGTTGGAGACTCCATAGTTAGGGGGATAGATACGAGATTCTGTGGGATGGAGAGAGACTCGCGGTTGGTGTGTTGCCTCCCAGGTGCCAGGGTCCGCGATGTCTCGGATCGTGTTTTCGGGATCCTTAAAGGGGAGGGGGAGCAGCCCCAAGTCGTGGTCCACATAGGTACCAATGACATAGGTAGGAAAAGGGATAGGGATGTAAGGCAGGAATTCAGGGACCTAGGGTGGAAACTTAGATCCAGGACAAACAGAGTTATTATCTCTGGGTTGTTACCTATGCCACGTGCTAGCGAGTCGAGGAATAGTGACATAGAGCAGTTGAACACGTGGCTGCAGAGATGGTGCAGGAGGGAGGGTTTCAGATTCCTGGACAATTGGGGCTCAATCTGGGGTAGGTGGGACCTCTACAAACGGGATGGTCTACACCTGGACCAGAGGGGTACTAAAACCTTTGGGGAGGGGGGGGGGGTTGCTAATGCTATTCTGAGGGTTTAAAGTAGTTCAGCAGGGGATTGCGAACCTGAATTGTAGCTCCAGGACACAATATGATGAGAGTACTGGGGTCATGAGTAAGGTTTCAAAGCTGCAGGAGTGTACCGGCAGGAAGGAAGGTGGTTTAAAGTGCGTCTACGTCAATGCCAGGAGCATCCGGAATAAAGTGGGTGAGCTTGCGGCATGGGTTAGTACCTGGGAATTCGATGTTGTGGCCATTTCGGAAACATGGATAGAGCAGGGCGAGGAATGGTTGTTGCAGGTGCCGCGGTTTAGATATTTCAGTAAGCTCAGGGAAGGTGGTAAGAGTGCGGGAGGGGTGGCATTGTTAGTCAAGGGCAGTATTACGGTGGCTGAGAGGACATTTGATGAGGCCTAGAATACTAAGGTAGTATGGGCTGAGTTAAGAAACAGGAAAAGAGAGGTCACCCTGTTAGGGCTCTTCTATAGGCCTCCGAAAAGTTCTATAGATGTAGAGGTAAGGATTGCAAAGATGATTCTGGATAGGAGCGAAAATAACAGGATAGTTGTTATGGGGGACTTTAACTTTCCAAATATTGACTGGAAACACTATAGTTCGAGTACTTTAGATGGGTCCGTTTTTGTCCAATGTGTGCAGGAGGGTTTCCTGATGCAGTATGTAGATAGGCCAACAAGAGGCGAGGCCGTATTGGATTTGGTACTGGGTAATGCATCAGGACAGTTGTTAGATTGGGAGGTAGGTGAGCACTTTGGTGATAGTGACCACAATTCGATTACGTTTACTTTAGCGATGGAAAGGGATAGGTATACACCAGAGGGCAAGAGTTATAGCTGGGGAAAAGGCAATTATGATGCGATGAGGCAAGACTTGGGATGCATCGGCTGGAGATGAATACTGCAGGGGATGGACACAATGGAAATCTGGAGCATGTTCAAGGAACAGCTACTGCGTGTCCTTGATAAGTATGTACCTGTTAAGCAGGGAGGAAGTCGCCGAGCGAGGTAACCATGGGTTTCTAAAGCAGTTGAAACACTTGTCAAGAGGAAGAAGGAGGCTGATGTGAAGATGAGACGTGATGGTTCAGTTGGGTCGCTTCAGAGTTACAAGTTAGCTAGGAAGGACCTAAAGAGAGAGCGAGGAAGAGCCAAGCGAGGACATGAGAAGCATTTGGCAGGTTGGATCAAGGTAAGAGTAGGGCCAGTCAAGGACAGTATTGGGAAGTTGTGCGTGGAGTCCGAGTAGATAGGAGTGGTGCTAAATGAATATTTTTCGTCTGTATTCACACAGGAAAAAGACAAATTTGTCGAGGAGAATACTGAGATACAGGCTAGTAGACAAGAAGGGCTTGAGGCTCATAAGGAGGAGGTGTTAGCGATTCTGGAAAGTGTGAAAATAGATAAGTGCCCTGGGCCGGATGGGATTTATCCTCTAATTCTCTGGGAAGCTAGGGAGGAGATTGCTGAGCCTTTGGCTTTGATCTTTAAGTCATCATTGTCTACAGGAATAGTGCCAGAAGACTGGGGGATAGCAAATGTTGTCCCCTTGTTCAAGAAGGGGAGTAGAGATAACCCTGGTAACTATAGACCAGTGAGCCTTACTTCTGTTGTGGCAAAAGTCTTAGAAAGGTTTATAAGAGATAGGATGTATAATCATCTGGAAAGGAATAATTTGATTAGAGATACTCAACATAGTTTTGTGAAGGGTAGGTCGTGCCTCACAAACCACATTGAGTTCTTCGAGAACTTGACCAAACAGGTGGATGAGGGTAAAGCAGTTGATGTGGTGTGTATTGATTTCACTAACGCGTTTGATAAGGTTCCCCACGGTAGGCTATTGCAGAAAATACAGAGGCATGGGATTCAGGGTGATTTAGCAGTTTGGATCAGAAATTGGCTAGCTGATAGAAGACAAAGGGTGGTGGTTGATGGGAAATGTTCTGACTGGTGTCCAGTTACTAGTGGTGCACTACAAGGATCTATTTTGGGGCCACTGCTGTTTGTCATTTTTATAAATGAACTGGAGGAGGGCGTAGAAGGATGGGTGAGTAAATTTGCAGATGACACTAAAGTCGGTGGAGTTATGGACAGTGCAGAAGGATGTTACAAATTCAGAGTGTCATAGATAAGCTGCAGAGCTGGGCTGACAGGTGGCAAATGGAGTTTAATGCAGAGTTTAAGTGTGATGTGATTCATTTTGGAAGGAATATCAGGAAGCCAGAGTACTGGGCTAATGGTAAGATTCTTGGTAGTATGGACGAGCGGAGAGATCTCGGTGTCCATGTCCATAGATCCCTAAAAGTTGCCACCCAGGTTGCGAGGGTTGTTAAGAAGGCGTACGGTGTGTTAGCTTTTATTGGTAGAGGAATTGAGTTTCGGAGCCATGAGGTCATGTTGCAGTTGTACAAAACTCTGGTGCGGACGCATTTGGAGTATTGCGTGCAGTTCTGGTCGCCACATTATAGGAAGGATGTGGAAGCATTCGAAAGGGTACAGAGGAGATTTACAAGATGTTGCCTGGTATGGAGGGAAGATCATGTGAGGAAAGGCTGAAGGACTGGAGGCTGTTTTCATTAGAGAGAATAAGGTTAAGAGGTGACTTAATTGAGGCATACAGATGATCAGAGGATTTGATGGGGTGGACATTGAAAGCCTTTTTCCTCGGATGGTGATGCCCAACACGAGGGGACAAAGCTTTAAATTGAGGGGAGATAGATATAGGACAGGTGTCAGAGGTAGGTTCTTTACTCAGAGAGTAGTTAGGGCGTGGAATGCCCTGCCTGCAACATTAGTGGACTCACCAACACTGAACGCATTCAAATGGTCATTGGATAGGCATATGGACGATATGGGAATAGTGTAGACGGACTTTAGAGGGGTTTCACAGGACGGCGCAACATCAAGGGCCGAAGGGCCTGTACTGCGCTGTAATGTTCTATGTTCTATGTTCATTACATATTTTCAAGATAAATATAGACAGTCTTTTGAAGAATAAAGGAATGAAGGGTTATGGCGTTGGTGCGGGAAAGTGGAGCTGAGTCCACAAAACATTAGCCATGATCTTATTGAATGGCGGAGCAGGCTCGAAGGGCCAGATGGCCAACTCCTGCTCCTAGTTCTTATGTTCTTCTGGTTCTACTGAGTGCTCCTTGGGGTCAGACGTTCTATGGTTAACCTCCGGTGAACCGCTCCCATTCCCTTTGTAGTGTACTCCTTACAGATCAAGAGCACCCTTTCCCCACATGAACATTCCCTCTCGTAGTCTGAGATCTTCCACGTCTGTTGCCTCCAGTACGATATATGTGAAATTAGAATCCTCTCTCCTCAACAATATAACATTTACCATGTTCACAATTTCAAAATCAGCTGTAGTTGCCTCCTATGATTTAGTGCAGCTTTCCTTTCAGATGCGCTGGTTGTCTCGAAGCGTTGTATGGATGTTCAAACACCAGTCAGCCTAATACTAAGTGGACCACTTACTGAGCAACAGTGATGCTGAGTAATAGGTACTATTCGTGAAATAATGAGACAGCGCGGAGGTATGTGCACTTCGAGATCAGAAGTGGTACACCATTCACTGGAAAAAAATATTTGTTTTTGATGTTCCTTCCTGACTATCACTCTGGGTCTAATACTCTCCCTCTCTCTATCTCTATATGTCTAGTAATGTACCATTTGCCAAATTTTAATTCATATGAGAATGACAATGCCCAATGATTTATTCAAAATCCAGCTTCCTCTCTGCCACTTGACAAGTGCCGAAGCACGCCTTTCAGAATAATCTGCACAGCCTCACAGTAGGGTTAAAACACGAAGGCCATTGTGTTATTGTTACTTCTTCATCAAAGCGTTATAATTCAAACCAATAAATTCAATTTCCCACCTCATTCCCAGACACGTACACTTTTCCTTTTCAAGGACTTGTTGGATGCATTTTGAAGCATACTATTTCACTGCTTGCAAAATATCTTCGCAATGTGAGTTCTAGGTCGTGACAAAGATAATTCCCCTCATTTGACATCTCGATCTTACTGAAAGCCGTAAATATGTATCGCCGTATTCGAGATATTTAAAACAATTGAACTAGTTTCATCATAATTACTCCCTGAAAGCATTTCATGATATTGATCTTCGAGATCGAATTGCTCTTACTCTTTATGTATATAGAGAAAGTTATAAACATTTGGATCTCTCCATGTTACTGAACTTCACGATACCGTGGACTCTTGCACTTAATTATCTTTAAATCTTCAGTCAGTTTTTGCAATTTTGTCCTGGTTTGGTGATTAGAATTGGACACTAACATTTTGATGTTATATAATTTCTGATAAAGAAATTGAAATATTAAATGCATTCTGCTCCTTTATGACTTCCTGTAAAGCCAAAGGCACTATTAATGTTTGTACAAGCTTTCCCGTCTTACCCTGTCACCTTCAAATGTCTTATGTGTCCCAACGTCAGGTATTATTTTCCTCACGACGGTACTACCGTCCAGAGTCACCAGAATACCTTTTTTTCTTTGCAGATCCGAATATCTGGTAGACAAATGGGCCCACACATTTTTTCCATGTGTGGAAAAAACGGGAAGAGGATCAGTAGAGGTTTTTTCTTCGAATCCCACACGCATATCCACTGAAAAAAGAGTCGCCATAATAACACAAATGGAGGACCATTGTTCCAATCCACAATATTTGTATTTGCTCGTGCATGATTCAGAAGGATCCTGAGAACACGATTTATTCGTCCAGTCCGCAATACGTCTAGCAGGTCGAGACGAGTTAAGGAAATCCATACTGAAACATTCTACTATCCACCCCTCACTTCCTAATCTTTCGAAAGTCAGCACTTGAGGCAAGCGCACCTTCACGAAGGGGCGTGGAGACCCAAGCTTCTGGCCACCGCCAGCCACAAAGATGCCAGAAAATGAACATTCACGAATTCAGGAGTCAGGTACACTTCATCATTCTCTCTCCATTTATGTGTGAAACGGCATTGCCAATTCTAAGTCATAGAATTTTCCGCAACTGTTGCCTGGTTGGCGGTTGCATACATGTAAAGACTCAAGCAGTAGCCATCTTAAAAACAGGGTAATTTATATGTACATGATTTCAGAGTCGTGCAGGAGAAGTCTATGATTCTTCGTAGAAACCGTCTGTGAGCTCTGTTTCTTTCCACAAAAAGCCCTACAGACATCGTCGCACCAGAGAAATGCCGTGCCATTGAGAGTGGGGGACAATACGTCACTTACCCTTAGGACAATCAGCTCCTTGCAAGGGCCAATAACAGTCTGTATAAAATCTCCCAGACAGCTGCATACAGTTACGTGGTCCTCGTGCCCGATGCCTGTCTCAGCAGGGTGAATTAATCACCTCTTCGGCCACTGATACATTATCTCAGACACATGGCGTGGCAGGTTTTGGCTGCAACACTGGTTCTGAACCGACATCGGATGAGGGTGACTTCACTCAGGGTGCGATTATGGCTCCTAGAAAGAAGGCACACAGGTACAGAAACATAAATTAGTGCCATGCTTTGATTTTGTAGCTGATCTGCGAACACCAACCAAAGGAACGGACATTAAGACATATTAACAAAGATGAGGAGAAGGCCATTCATCCCCTCAAGCTTGCTTCACCATTTAATAAAATCATAGCGGATCAGACAGCAATCTCAAGCCTGCACAGTGACTCCCGAGATAGTGAAGCAGCCCATGCCCATTAGCAGGAGAATGCCCTGGACAATGTAAGAGCTTGAGATGAGAATTAGCAAGTAACATTCTCACTACACAAACTCCTGCCAATGCATAGTGGTTAGCACTGTTTCTTCACAGCGCCAAGGTCCCAGGTTCAATTCCGGGCTTGGACCATTGTCTGCTCGGAGTCTGCACCTTCTCGTTGTGTCTGCGTCGATTTCCTCCGGTTTGCTCCCCCAAGTCCCGAAAGACGTGCTGTTAGGTAATTTGGACATTCTGAAATCTCCCTCCGTGTACCCGAAAAGGCGCCGGGCTCTGGCGAGTGGGGCTGTTCACAGATTCTAAACAAAAAGTAACCTCTAGCAACAGAAGAAAATCTATCCTTCACGCCGTGACATGCAAAAGCATTGCAATTTCTGAAAGCTCTACTATCAACGTCCTGG
Source organism: Scyliorhinus canicula (assembly GCF_902713615.1). Lineage (NCBI taxonomy): Eukaryota > Metazoa > Chordata > Chondrichthyes > Carcharhiniformes > Scyliorhinidae > Scyliorhinus > Scyliorhinus canicula. The sequence continues at coordinate 109,726,760 of NC_052162.1, read as the reverse complement.
CGGTCAGCGTCGACCTGAAACTAAAGTGAACCTGCCAAAAAGGGTGGAGCCGCAATAAAAGATCAGAAACTGTTAATACTTCAGCGAGTAACGTAACTCCTGCCTAACCAAAGTCTGTTCACGATATTTAAGGCTCAAGTCAGAACTATGATGGAATATGCTCCACTTCCCTGGGTGAGACGACCGCCAAAAAACTGAAAAATCACGGCACCATACATACAATCCGGCCGACCTGTTTGCGCAGCATCCGAAAATATTTACTTCTCAACCACTGACGGACTGTGGCTTCAATATGTCCCATTTACAAGATGCACAGACCGGGACTGCTACTGATTGAAAGGATGATGAGAGCAGATAAATCGTAACACCGACACCTGAAGGTTCAGCTCCAAATAACTCATCATCCTGCTCTCAAAATACAACTCCGTTACTTCGCTGTGGCTGGATGAAAATCATGGAATTCGATCCCCAGCAAAACTACGGCTGTACCTCCACCTCAGATACTGCAGCGATTCAAGATGACTGCACACCAATGTGCGCACATTGGCAAAAAGGTCTGGGAAATAAATTGTGACCCAGCCAGCAACACCCACATCCCATACATTATTCATTAAAGAAGTTGGTTAAGCAGCATATGTCTTTCAGGAAATAATTTACTCTACCTGGTTAACGTTAACTTATTAAAGAACCCTGCAACAACTTATTTAATAATAACTTCTAGCCAATCTACTATTGGTGATGTTAAACTAATTGCCCTGTCGTTTCCATTTTTCTGTCTTCATCCCTTTGTGAATAATGGCGTTTGTGCATCCAACTTCTGATCTAATCAGACTGCCGCCGAATCTAGGAAGTTTGGGAAACCCGCACGCGAGTGTGCACTGCCGGTGGGAAAATTGAATCACAACACATAGTCTCATGTTGCTTTCTCTCGTGTGCCTCCAGAATGTTTGTCTAAGCTACGCTGAAAATATTATAAGAACTCCTTATCTCGTCCATTTTTGCACATTTGGCTTTTGCAGTCGATATGTCAATTAAAATCACCGGTTATCGCTCATATTATTTCTTCCTTCATGCTGCAAACTACCACGTGCTAACCATGCACTTCAAAATACTCCACAATCTCATCTTTAATAATGAATTCTAAAATCTCGCCAATAACCGACGTCGGGCTAACCACCCTAAAATACCCCAGCTTCTGCCTTACACCCTTCTTTAACAGTGGTAGCGTATTCTAGTCCTCTGGTATCCTCCCTGCCGCCAGCGATTCATGAAACATCTCCACCAATGCCTCCATAATTTAAGAATCCTGACGTTTAGTCCATCTGTTCCAGTTTATTTATCCACCTTCACACTTTTCAGTTCCCCCAAAACATTATTCTTAATAATGCACTACACGTCTCTCTGCCCCGTGATTCTTCTGGAGCTCTGGTATCTCACTGGTATCTTCCACCTTGAAGACTGATGCAAAGTTCCCATTCAGTTCCTCAGCGATTTCTTTGTTTACTATGATTTCTTCTCCAGTCTAATTTTACAATGGTGTCATGCCTATTCTGAACTCTCTCTTATTTTTATAATTTGAAATAAACTCTTCTGATCTCTTTTATATTACTAGCGAGCTTACACACATCTTTCATCTTCTCCCTCCTGATTGCTTTTCAGTTGTCCGCTGCTCGCTTTAAAAGGCTTCCTAATCCTCTGTCTTCTCAATAATCCTTACCAATTTTTATGCTTTCCTTCCTTTATGCTGTCCTTGACTTCCCTCGTCAGCCGTGGATTCTGCATTCCCTACTTTCCCCTTAGCATGTTTCCTCCTCCTTGGGATGCATTTCTGTTGTGCCTTCCGAATAACGGCCAAACACTCATGTCATTGTTGTTCCACTGTCTTCCCTGCTCTGCTCCCCTTCCAAACAGTGCTCGCCAGCTTCTCCCGCATGTCTTTATAGTTACCTTTATTTAATTGTAATACCATCACATCTGATTCTAGCTTCTTCCTCTCAAACTGCAGGGTAAATTATATCATATTGTGGTCACTACGCCTACTGTTTCCTTCAGCTTAAGTTCCCTAATCGAGTCTGCCTGATTACTCATCACCATCTCTAGAATTGTCTGTCACCTAGTCGGCTCTGTCATAAGATTCTCCAAAAAAACATCTATTAGACATTCCATAAATTCGATTTGTTGCGATCCACTGCCAACCTAATTATCTAGTCCACCTGCATATTGAAGTCCCCCATGTTTATTGTGACATTGTCTTTTTCATATGCCTTTGCTATCTCCTGATTCATTTTCTGCACCACATCCTGCCTATTGCTCGGGGGCCTGTACATAACTCCCATCAGGATTTTCTTTTTTACCTTAGCGTTACCCCAACTCTACCTGCACAGATTCAATGCCTTCGGATCCCATGTAGCACCTTGCTATCGATTTAACTTCATTCCTTATTAACAATGCAACTCCGCCCCCGTTTCTCATCTGCATGTCCTTTCGATAGGATACAAATCCTTGGAAATTCCGATCTGAGCCCGGATTCCCTAGCAGCCATGTTGCGTTGATGTCCACAACATCGAACCTGACAATTTCAATGTACGCAACAAGCTCATTTATCGTGTTCCGTATGCTGCACTCGTTTTGATACAACACCCTCAGTCCCTGCATTGACTACCTCCCTTCTCATATTTGTCTCCTGTTTTGCTCTGCCAGAGGTTAAATTCCTGTCACCTTCTATACTCTCTGTTGTATTACATTGTCTGGAAACTTTACTCACCTCTTCTGAGCTCTCGTCTCTTTTAACTCGTTTAAAGTCCTCGTTATTCGCCAACAATTCTACCTTAGCTTTTAAGTTTGATTTTATAAATCTCCATTTAACTCAAACCCCCAGCCTCCCACTACTTAGTTTGAGCTAAGCGGTTTATAGTTAATAATTCTGCTTGAGATATTTATTACCGATGTTGTTTGTTTCGCCTTGGTCATGGAGACAAGTTCGTACACTGTTGCTTTGCATCATGTGCCCTGTGCACACATGAGGCCTGAAATGCAGCATCCACCGAGACAATTCTGCATGATTGCCAGGGACATCTCATTCTCAGTGGCGAAGAAGGCCACTGACGCCCGTTAAACATTTTTCTCAAGTCCTCTGATGGTCACCAGTGGAGCTATTGATATTAATTATCTTAATCGAATCCCTTATGTCGTGGGTGGAGTGAGTTATAATCTTTCAAGAATGCCCTTGTGTAGTTTTCCCTCCTTCAGAAGCGTGTCCAGACTGCGGGAAGCAGCGCCTTTTTGCTACCCAAGACTTCGGCCCACAGCCGCAGACTGCCATCGCTGCAGCAGAAACATGGGTCAATACCTGTGGTTTTTCGTGTGTTCACCACCAAAGCCAGATGGGGTTTCATGCTCGTGTGGGGGAGCTCCTGCTGTGAGCTCAGCACCTGGCTCTACAATATATAATTGCATAGCAAGTGACAATATGAATAGCCATTACCCACGTCACAGAAACCCTTACTGTCCCAGTAGCTTCAGGTAATGTCTTAATTTGCTTTGTGGTCGTTGTTTGTTTAGTGCGCTGTGTCGCATTCAGTGAATATATTCAGATGGAGCTGATGGTGTCAAAGGGTTTGAATTATGAGTGCCGAATTTGAGAATTAAAATGTTGTCCTGTGGTCTCCAGCAGGGCTGCTTGAACTTAATCATAAGAATTTTACAAACGACACTGTCCGTTAGGGGATGAAGGGTGCAACATTGTTACAGTAGGTTATATAATGTTTGGGTTAGATCTGAACTAGTCATCAGCAGGAGCAGAAACGGCGAATGCGTGTCCGAAGGAAAATGTTCTTAATGGTCCACCTCTCACAGGGAAGCAATCATTCAGTCATCAGTGACTTGATTGGGAAGTATTTACAGTGCACAAGACAAATTTCGCTCTGAAGCCGCTAAGCGTCGCTGTCAGGAAGAACATGTTGAATTGAATTATTACATATCCTTGTAATTGTCACAGGGCAGAAAGAAATGACTTCAAAATCTGAACTCTGGGTTCAAAGCAGAGCTCAGACCCAACCAAGAGTTGCAAATCGACCTCAAACTCTGTCATTCTGAAGTATGTGAATGACTTTCTCACTTTCTATTGACATTTCTGACTTTCGCACATTTGAACTCTCTATAATTACCTCTGCGTTCATAATTCCATTGCATTAATAAGTATCATAAAATGAGTAACACAAATAATAATTCAGATTAACCACCCCAAGTGCCTAAACCTGCGGACATTTCTTCGTAATCTAATAACAAACGTTGATCATTGTTATCCGCCTTCAGTCACTAAATTAAATTCTAATCCAGACTTCCATACTGTCTATAATCCGATGTGCTTCGATTTTGATAAATGTCAGTTACGTGCAAATTCATCAATAACATTACAATTTGGGAACAGCAGGTCAGTAAATAATATAAGTAGAAGTAACCAATAGAACAGAAACTATGGGTTTATTTCCGGCCATCTAATCTGTGTTTGCCCTCGAGGTCTGCAACACCTGTCCCAAACACTGCACATTTTCCTGTACCCCTGTGTTTCTATTTTCACACATTAATCAGTTTCCACTATCCAATGTGTTATGGAATTCATATCCTCCATCCCATGAGACAGTACATTCGAAATGCAACCACTAGCATGAAGGCAGAAATAGACCACATTATCAAGGAAAAATGGAATGGCCAAGAAGTTTACGCCTGGCCACCTGACATCAATGTCCCGTGAATTAATGTACAAATTAAATATTTGTCCTCTGCTTATTGACGCCTCAGCCATTGGAAACTATTCCTCCCAATTAAATATATCTTACCCTGCTTTCTGGTAAACACCAATATCAAATAACCTATTAACCTTTTCACCTCTTCGTTTTCTCAGTTCATTAGAAAGAGGCCCAGCTTCCAAATCTATTCAGCTCACCGTAGAATGTCTGCTCGCTGGAACATTGGTATGCTACTAATTCTGTCGCCTCTCCAAACTCTTCACATCTTCCCTCACGGGTAGAGCAAAACGTACGGCAAAATGCTTCAAGCGGGATCAATCTAAATGTTTATACATGTTCTGCATACCTTCCTGTCATCTGAACTCTGTGCTCTATTTGCAAGTACACGTCCGGCCTTCCGTGGACACCATTGAAAGCTTTGGAAACCTGCTCTGTTTTCTTATGGTCGAGTGAGGGAACCATGGTTGACAAGAGAGGTTGAATGACTTGTTAAAAAGAAGAAGGAGACTTCGTAAGGCTGAGGAAACAAGGTTCAGACAGGGCGCTGAGGGATTCAAGATAGCCAGTAAGAAACTGAAGAAAAGGATTAGGAGAGCTAAGAGAGGGCATGAAAAATCTTTGGCGGGTATGATCAAGGAAAATCCCAAGGCCTTTTACACATGTGTGAGAAATATGAGAAAGGCTAGAGCGAGGGTAGGCCCCATCAAGGACAGTAGCGGGAAATTGTGTATTGAGTCTGAAGAGATAGGAGAGGTCTTGAACGAGTACTTCTCTTCTGTATTTACGAATGAGAGCGGCCATATTGTCGGAGAGGACAGTGTGAAACAGACTGATAAGCTCGAGGAGATACTTGTCAGGAAGGAAGATGTGTTGGGCATTTTGAAATACTTGAGGATAGACAGGTCTCCCAGACCTGGCGGGATTTTTCCAAGGATTCTATGGGAAGCACGAGATGAAATTGCAGAGCCGTTGGCAATGATAATTTCGTCCTCACTGTCAACAGGGGTGGTACTAGTGGATTGGAGAGTGGCCAATGTCGTGCCCCTGTTCAAAAACGTGAATGGGGATAACCCTGGGAATTACAGGCCATTTAGTCTTACTTCGGTGGGAGGCAAAGTAATGGAAAGGGCACTGATGGATAGGTTTTCTGAGCATCTGGAAAGACACTGCTTGATTAGCGATAGTCAGCATGGATTTGTGAGGGCAGTTCTTGCCTCAAGTCTTATTGAGTTCCTTGACGAGGTGACCAAGCACGTCAATGAAGGTGAAGCAGTGGATGTAGTGTAGATGGATTTTAGTAAGACATTTGCTAAGGGTCCGCATGGGAGGATTTTGCAGAAAGTAAGGTGGCATGGGATAGTGGGGAATTTGACTAGGTGTGTAACGAACTAGCTAACCGACAAAGATCAAACAGTGGTGGTGGATGGCAAATATTCAGACTGGAGTCCAGTTACCAGTGGCGTACCGCAGGTATCTGGTCTGGGTGCTCGGCTGTTTGTGATTTTCATTAATGCCTTGGATGAGGGAGTTGAAGGATGGGTCTGTAAATTTGCAGACGACACGAAGATTGGTGGAGTTGTGGATAGTGAAGAGGGCTGTTGTCGGCTGGAACGAGACATAGGTAGGATGCAGAGTTGGGCTGAGAAGTGGCAGATGGAGTTTAACCCTGAAAAGTGTGAGGTTGTCCATTTTGGAAAGACAAATATGAATGCGGAATACATGTGTAATGGTAGGGCTCTTGGCAATGTGGTGGAGCAGAGAGATCTTGGGGTCTATCTTCATAGATCTTTGATTGTTGCCACTCAAGTGGATAGAGCTGTGAACAAGGCCAATTGTGTGCTAGAGTTCATTAGCATAGGGACTGAATTTAAGAGCCGTGAGGTGATGATGCACCTATTCAAATCCTTGGGAAGGCCACATTTGGAGTACTGTGTGCAGTCCTGGATGGCACATTTTAGGATGGATGTGGAAGCTTTGGAAAAGGTGCAAAGGAGATTTAACAGAATGTTGCCTGGAATGGAAAGTGGGTCTTCGGAGGAAATGTTGAGAGTGCCAGTCCTTTTCTCAATAGAACGGAGATGGATGAGGGGTGACTTGATAGAGATTTAGAAGATGATCAGGGGAATAGATGAGTAGGCAGCCAGATAAATTTTCTCCGGGTAGAACAAACCATTACAATGGGAAACAAATTGAAGGTGCATGGTGGAAGATATAGGGGAGATGTGAGAGGTAGGTGCTTTACCCAGAGAGTAGTGGGGGCATGGAAGTAGTTGAGTCGAAAACATTAGGGACCTTCAAGCTGCTATTGGATAGGTACATGGATTACGATAGAAAGATGGGGTGCAGATTAATTTGTTCTTAATCCATGACAAAGGTTCGGCAAAACATCGTGGGCCGAAGGGCCTGTTCTGTGCCGTATTAATGATGTTCCATTCTATGTTCTATGTTATGAGTCTTCTGCATACATTCTCAAGTCTCTATTTCACAACACTCTGTTTGGACCATCCAATTGTTATTGCCTCTCAGCATTCACCAACTCCAAATCAGATAATCCGTTTATGCATCATTGACTACTATATAACTGAAGCCCGTGTTTTAAGTACCCTCTTTAAACTTCGTTCCCCAGTTGTCAACTCTCTATGTCTGCCTGATCATTGCCTCAACTTAATTAGACTGCTCAAGACCTTGTAACATATATTCACAACCCCATTTAGCCCACCTATTTTGGCCACCATAACATCTCCATCATTATTTCATCTAAGAAATTACATTTCCAACCTCATTAGGAAAAAGGAGAAGTGATTCTATCAAACCTCAAAGGTTTACACACCATCACAAGAACATATGATGTAATCTATATAATAGAAAAGAACAGAATAGAATAGAATCACTACGTAGCAGAAGGAGGGCATTTGTCCCAGCGAGTTAGCACCGGTCCTCAGAAAGTGTTGGCCAGTCCCACGCTCTATCCACTAAGAGGCACTTGATCATGGCCAATCAATCTATCTGCACACATTTTCACGTGTTGAAGAAAACCGAAGCACAGGAAGGAAACCAACACAGTCACAGGGAGAATGTACAAACTCCACACAGTCAGTCACCGGAGGACTGATTTGAAGGCGGGTCTCCGCCGTTGTGAGGTAAGAGTGCTAACCACTATCCAACCGTCAAACACTGCGAGTAATATGAGTTCAACTGAACGTTCTATAGTTCATGCTTACTCATGTGTAGTTTGGTATGTTTGAGCAATGAGTATCAATGAGTATATTTTCACCTGAAAATTGTTTTCCATTTCAGGTGAAGAAATATGTATGCTAATTCTTTCATTTGCTTTTTGAATTGAATATCTGCTCTTCAGAAATACAGCACGTGAGGGATGTAACTCTTATTTTCCGAAATGCCTCTTGTTTCCGTTCATAGAGAAGTGTGGAAGGTAGCATATGGCCTGGATCACTCTCTTGTCTATTACACCTTCAGCTCCAGGGTGACACGCCGACGCAGTGTTTAGCACTGTTGCTTCACTGCGCTGCATACCGCTGTTCGATCGGGGCCAGGGCCACTGTCCATGTCAAGTTTTCACATTCTCCCCGTGTCTCAAAACGCCTCACTCCTACAGCCACGCTATACCTCCCCTTAATTGTAAAGAAAATACTTGGGAACTTCGAATTTATCAAAGAATATATAGCACCTTCATCACCACGAGCTTCCAATGATCCATGCTCCTCTCTAACCCCTGTCATCTCTGTGCTCTAAATGTCAACCCCGGCTCCAACATCACCTCTGATTCCAGCGCCCGCCTTTCCTCCCCCCTTCAAACTTTGGTAATTGAATCACTCCTGTCTACCACTCTATGATTATCTATCCAAACGTGACCATGCATCAGTGAATACAACAACACATTTCAAAATAGAGAGTGTGTAAATAATCGTTTTTTCCCCAGCATGATTTGTAATTTCCTTCTTTCTTTCCCTTCTTCACAGTTAACTTAGTGACGATTTTGATACTCTCAGCAAAAAAGTGTGGTCTTTCTAAATGTGTCACGTGTTACCTGGTTGCCATGGCAGTAGCTGATCTCCTGGTCATTATCCTCGACTTGATATTGAGACATATTCCAATTGTTTTTGAGGAACAGTTTATTTTCCGGAAGTCAATTCCCGTGTGCAATATCCATGCATCCGTCCTTTATGCTGTCACTGACTGTTCTGTCTGGTTCACAGTAACGTTCACCTTTGATCGATTTGTGGCCATTTGTTGCCCGAAGCTGAAACCGAAATACTGCAGCAAGAAAATGGCGGCCATAGTTCTGGGATCAGTGGCTGCGTTGAGCTTTGTAAAGAACATTTTCTGGTATTTTATGTTCGAAGGTCGGTACTTGTCATACAACGAACCGTGGTTTTGTTATTTCTCATGGGCTACTCTAAAATCTCCGGTCTGGGCAGCAATTCAGATCCTCCACTACATAATAAACCCATGTATCCCATTTTTAGTGATTCTGCTACTCAATGTTTTCACTGTGAGAAATATTTTAGAGACCAGCAGAAATCGGAGGAGACTCCGAGCACGCAACAGTGAACAGGATTCAAAAGACCCAGAGATGGAGAGTCGGAAAAAATCCATCATATTACTATATGTTATTTCAGCCAATTTCATACTGTTATGGTCAATGTTAATGCTTTACTCCATATGGCAGCGGATGAATTGGGTGGGGATTGATTTATTTGACTTAGATTCATATGTTCAGGAATTAGGTTTCATGCTGCAGATGCTAAGTTGCTGCACAAACACAGGGATTTATGCTGTGACTCAGACAAAGTTCAGAGAACAGTTGAAGAATGTGCTGAAACATCCCGTCACTTCACTTTCTCGATCATGAGACAACCAGAATAAAAAGGTTTTTCGAGGATTTTCTCATTTTATTTCGTATTTGCCATGGATGAAGTAACTTATCTTTGGGTGAACTGATTACTTTACAGTTTTGAAGGATTCATAATTTCTACTGGGGTGGCATATGTCTCTGTATGGAAACGAATCACTTGGAGTTTCCTTCATCATCTCATGTTATTTTACATTTCCATTATGGGAGCGGCTTCCCACTGTCCATTTGAGGTGCAAATTTGACTGTGACCGAACCAGTCTAGTTTCATATATAATTTACAGTGCAGAAGGAGGCCATTCAGTCCATCGAGTCTGCACCGGCTCTTGGAAAGAGCACCCCACCCAAGCCCACACCACCACCCTATCCCCATAACCCAGTAACCTCACCCGACGCTAAGGGAAATTTTGGACACGAAGGGCAGTTTAGCATAACCTGTCCACCTAACCTGCATATCTTTGGACTGTGGGAGGAAACCGAAGCTCCCGGAGGAAACCCATGCACACACGTGGAGAACGTGCAAACTCCGCACAGACAGTGACCCAAGCCGGGAATTGAACCTGGGTCCCTGGAGCTGTGAAACACTTGGGCTAACCATGCTTCATACAACACGGACAAAGAAACACCCAGTATTTCTCCTTCAGGTTTACACTCCAATTGTGAATCAAAATGGTCCGCCTCACCAATTGGACAACAAAACCATTCACTGACCTCACTTCCCCCCAATCAATTGGCAAAATACTCGAAATCTCTGTTCTTCACACCGATTGGTCAAAAGCTGGGCTACAATTCGCACAGTCGACATAAACGGAGGAAGCTGGTGAGAAAGCGAGATCAAAGAGAGGGAGCTAGGACACAAACTGGAATGTGACTCACAGATTAAGTCGCCAGCATCATGGCGCCATGCCATTAACAATCAGGTTTCAAGGGAGTGGGGCTGCAATTCAATTATCGTGGGATAGCGTGGTTAAAGAGGAAATGTAGGATGGACCGACGTCACTGATAGATCCTGAGATGGATAATGGCAAAGACAGACACGGAGAGAGAGAGACAAAAGGAGACACGGTGCTTCACAGAGATAGAAAGACAGGTAAGATAGAGAGAGAGGGCGCGAGAGAGTCTGTTATCGAGATACAGAGTGAAGGTGCCTCAAACGTTTCCTCATAAAGCACGGGGTTATATAGGACGTACGTGTCTCTTTACAGTTGCCCCATCGAAAGCTCACAGGAAAGGTGCACCACGGGGAAAGATACAGAGTAAATCTCCATCGACATTTTTCGAATTCAACACACCGATTACCTGCATAGAACGGGGTTAGGGACAGAGAAAAAATCCGCTCAACGCTGTCAAATACGCACTAAAATGGAGATATAGCATGGTGTAAGATACAGAGTAAATCTCCCTCTACAGTTTCTGCAACCAACACTCTCAGGGCAGGTGCATCAAGGGTTTCGATGTAGAATACATTTCGGCATAAAATGCCTCCAGCGAACATTCCTCGAAATCAACTGCATAGCATTTAATAAAGATCCCTCTACACCATCTCCATCACACTTTTATGACATGCCTTGCTGGGATAGTTCGAATAAAGCTATTTTTATATTCTCCCACCTACCACTGATATTGTGTCCCAGGCGTAACTGAACGGATGTGGACTGGGAACGGATAGCTGAATTAAATCTGCGTCACAGCAGAATTATTGGTGATTCAACATATATATTCAACGCAAACCGTTATCCCTTTGCACAAATCACAGGCCGTCATCGTGCTGATGAAGACACCAATAAAATTACCAACATTGTGCGTTGGAATTCGGGTCAGACATGTGAGTGAATCTTGCTGAGAATTTCTGAGATAATCAGCAGGTTTAGAGACGGAAAAGTTAGGAACAGGCAAGTAGAGACAATTTCACCTTACTGCTAAAAGGAGATTTGACAGAGAGAAAATCATCAAAGGTAACTCAAGAGGGACGGTTATTAAAAGTAACGTTCCAGACCTTCAGAATATGTACTCATTAAAGTTCACGGAATTGAACTCGCTCAGCTTAGGCACGCATATTGTAGAAAGGATATGAGCACACTAGCGTGTGTGCAGAGAAGATTCTGAAACGTGCCTACCATGCACCGGTTCTTTAAGTGAAGAACATTTTTTGGTAAGTATTGCAGTCCTCTGCTTTGGAAAATATGAGGTTCAGAGAAAAGAAAACGGTATATAGAAAACAATAAGTGATCGAGATACGGGGGATCGGAAAGACCAATATCCCCAGCTTTCTTAATTGTGACTTGCGAGGTTTGGATATTTACTGGCGGCATCTAAGCAATTAATGGGCAGGAAATAGTAATCTACAAGTTGAAGCTCTACATGCGATTGGTGGATTACCATTGACCATTCACACACACCTGTCAGCATCAAGAGTCACCTGCCTTTATTGTGAGGCGCTTCAGAAAATCTTGCCTCGGTGTAACCGGAAGCCGTGTTCGTGAGTGGGATAATTTCAGATTATTTGGACGATTTTACAAGTGGATAGTAAACACCAGGGATCCTTCAGAGCATCTGAATGGACCAAGGAAATCCAACAAGCAAACAGGTACAATTTTGAGTAAAACTGATGAAAGCCTGCTGAAAATCTCCTCGATGGCAAGACATGCAAATGAGGAACGCCAGTTCGCTCTGCCCTCAACAGACAGGAAATGTCTACATACATAGAACATAGAACATAGAACAGTACAGCACAGAACAGGCCCTTCGGCCCTCGATGTTGTGCCGAGCAATGATCACCCTACTTAAACCCACATACCCGTAACCCAACAATCCCCCCATTAACCTTACACTACGGGCAATTTAGCATGGCCAATCCACCTAACCTGCACATCTTTGGACTGTGGGAGGAAACCGGAGCACCCGGAGGAAACCCACGCACACACGGGGAGGACGTGCAGACTCCACACAGACAGTGACCCAGCCGGGAATCGAACCTGGGACCCTGGAGCTGTGAAGCATTGATGCTAACCACCATGCTACCGTGAGGCCCCCATACCACTCCATATCTTCTCAACAACGTAGAAATAGACTATTTAAAACACGTGTCATAACTTCATAACTTCAGGGCATTCCACGTAACTTTACAAGCAACGGGAACTCGTGATGCGCAGTCGCTTTTATCTCAACAGTGAATAATCAATTTTCTGGAGAGAGAGAGGGGGCGGGGGGGGGGGGGGGGGCAGGGAGAGAGAGAGAGAGTGAGAGAAAGAGATAAGCTTTACTGTACATGTTGCAGAATAATACTGCCTCAGAGACGTTGCACAGCAGCTATTAAGTGAAGAACACGACGGAAGCAGGTATTGATGACTTGAGGGAAACCCATAGTACCAAGGTGCAAAAGGGTTGTCGAGAAAAAGATTGGAAGGCTGGTAGGCAGATTAGAAATACGGCAGTCGTGCTCCACTAAATAGTTCGAGTGATAGACAGTTTAGTTTTCAGCCGAGATTCTGAATCCGGTATTATCTGTTGCTTCCAGGTGCAAAGGTTCTGGACATAACGATGGGCTGGGCCACCTTCTGGAAAAGGAGGGTGAACAACCAGAGGAACCATGAACATCGGGAGGGACAGTTTCATGCTTTTGCAGGGCCAGTTTTAGGAGTTAGGGTGTAGGATGAAATGTAGGACCTCCAGAGTAGCAATCTCTAAACACTCTCTGTGCCAATCACTTCACCATTTGGGCGCAGCCAGATCAGCTGGGTAATTGCGTGGGTTTAGTGATGTTATCGTAGGAAGGGGTTTCGATCGTTGGGTGATTGGGAAAAGGAAAAAGTTGTTTCGAAGAATTGGGCTTCATCTGAGCCGAAATGTAACCAATCTCCTCTCTGAGAGAGGTAACGGTGTAGTGGGGGTGCATTTGACCTTGTTACTCAAGGGTTGCGGGGGATGACAAATGGACTTCGTTTTAGAAGTATCACAAAGGGCAAAACGTAGAAGATGTGGAATGGGGAAAAGGAAGTGAGGGACAGCTTGAGTGTTGACAGTTTTGGCAGAGTTAAATTGTACGTATGTAAATACCCGGAATATTGTGAATATAATTGTGCAGCTGGAATCGGACATTGCATCGGGGGCATATGACATTGTAGCATTGACATGAACATGCACATTTTGTAATCATGAAAAACGTGGATAGTTGTTGTAGTTCAGGGTTTCAATTACCCTCAGAGAGATTGCGAAAGGGGGATAGCGTGGAGCACTAAACCGGAGAAATTCCTGCAGTGTATGCATGAGAACGTTATGGTACAGTACATTTCTAGTCCTACCAGGGAGTAAGCTGTGCTGGATGTGGCCTGGGGAAATGTAGAAGGGCAGTTGGAGAATGTCAGATTGGGGGAGTCGGTGGGTCGCAGCGATCAACACATTATAGAATTCAATATTAAGTTCGAACAGGATCAAAGTTAGTCACGGGTTAAGATACCAGACTGGAAAAGGCAAACTTTTGGGGTCTAAACGTTGAACTGGAGTAGGTTGATTGAACCGCACTTAGGTTGATAAAACGGAGGAAGGAAAATTGGAAACTTTCAAAGGAAAGATGAATCGCGTGCAAACTAGGAACGTACCCATGAGAAATAAATACGGTGTTTCCCATATTTGTTCGTATATCAAAATTGTTTAGGATTGATGGGTCTCTGGCAGCATGTATTAGAATTTGGCTAAGAGATAGGAAAGAGAGGGTGAGAAAAGTGGGCATGTCTCACACTGGAGCCGATTTCAAATTATTTTTTCCATGCGGCTCGGTGCTGATCCCTTGTTTTTTTTCTGATTTATATTAAACACATTAGAAATGGATGTTGAGAAAAATGTCTAAACGTGCACGTGACACTAAGCTAGGGAGAATAGTGAATTGTGAGGATGACGCTGAGTGACTTTAGAGGAAAGAAGTCTTATTGGATCCTTGGGTTTATAAATAGAGGCAAGGAGTAGAAACGCAAGGACGTGATGATACACTTCTACATCGGAAAGACAACAACTGGAGTATTGTGATCAGATCTGGGTATCTTATTTAAGGAAGGATGTGGAAGCCCTGGAGAGCGTGCAGAGGAATTTTATTAGAATACCTGTAATGAGGAACTTTAGATGCGAAGAAAGATTGGTAAACTTGGGCTTGCTTTCCTTGGAGCAGAGAAGATTAAGAGATGAACGTATGTTCAAGATTTGGAGGTGTTCAAAATTATGAATACCTTTGACAACAGAACAAAGGATATTCTGTTACCACTAGTCGGTATGTCAGACCCTATGGTTCACAGTTCCAAAATGGTCAGCAAGATAGTTAAGGGTGAGATGAGGAGAAACGAATTTACTCAGAGATTTGTTGGGGTCTGGAATGCGTTGTCAGGGTGATTGGCTGAGGTGCATTCCATACGAGGTTTTAAAAAGCTGGATATATATTTGAGAATTATTGATTTAGAGGGCTACGGAAATAAAGACCGGGAATGGGTCTAGCTGGTTAGCTCTTTTGGTAACAGGTGAAGACACGATAAGCCGAATGGCCTCCTGTGCTGTAAACAACAAAAAAGCTTGAAGTGAAATTCTGAAGTTTGCACCCACGGACGGAGCTGACACTTCGATGCACAGGGGATTTGCAGGAACAGATGGCAGTGAATATTCTGTTTCACGTGAAGTGTGATGGATCGGGAGAGGAGATGACGCTGGAAGCAACATGAAACGGGGTATGAAAGGTGGGGAAATCATTCTCTTTCCCCTGGACTGTACGAAACATTAACTGGATCTCGCACTAACACAGGAAACCAGATTGCAAGTGATCTAAGAAAGTGGCGGGTGGGTGAAAAGGCTCTTTAGCTGGACTATATAGGGGTGGACATGACACAGTCACACAGAAAACGTGCGTTATCAGAGGTGAGTGACAATTCTCGGTCATTTTCAGTGTATTTAACATGGACAGGAGCTGAGTCTGAGAAACTTCAGACATACAGTAACCAATCGAATAAATATTTATCTTCTACTTGCTGTGTGCAGGACATGGGCAAAAGCTGACTGGATGCGCACAAGACAACAGTTCTTTTTATAAAGCATTTGTATTTATTGAAGTCTAAGGAATGTTCACTGGCGCCTCACGCAGAAACGCATGATTCTTAGCTAATGCGAAAATCGTGGATAAATAACCAATTGTTTAGCCAAAGAGGGATTTTAGAAATGTTCTGGAGGGAAAAACGGAAATGTTGACACTTCGAGGTTTAGGGAGGATTTCCAGCGTTAGACACCAGATAGGCGAGGGCATGGCCACCAACAGTGAATTAATCAATATTGGGGATGTTCAATTTCTCGGAATGAAAGGAAAACATGTATTTGAGGCAGATTTGGAGAATGGCGTATCTGGGGAATAGGGAAAGAGAGTCGGTACTAAACTTCTCTAATGTGAACAAGTGTTTCTTAAATTTAGCCTTGAAAAAATTAAGTCTATTGTTTTAATTTGCGGATACAATCCTAGTCCGAGACTCTGCAAAGGCTGTGCAATATTCTCTCGATACATACTCTCAGTTTCCATTATTATTTTGAATACTTTGATCACACCACATGTTTTGTGATTGTAGTTTTGGGGTACGGGAGATTGAGAGTATAGAGGTCAGGAGCACAGATTTGACTTCGCAGGAGGGTGCCAGTGTTCAGGTAGGTGGTTTGAAGTGTTTCTACTTCAATGCCAGGAGTATACGAAATAAGGTAGGGGAACTGGCAGCATGGGCTGGTACCTGGGACTTCGATGTTGTGGCCATTTCAGAGACATGGATAGAGCAGGGACAGGAATGGTTGTTGCAGGTTCCGGGGTTTAGGTGTTTTAGTAAGCTCAGAGAAGGGGGGAAAAGAGGGGAAGGTGTGGCGCTGCTAGTCAAGGACAGTATTCCGGTGGCGGAAAGGATGCTAGATGGGGACTCTTCTTCCGAGGTAGTATGGGCTGAGGATAGAAACAGGAAAGGAGGGGTCACCCTGTTGGGAGTTTTCTATAGGCCACCTAATAGTTCTAGGGATGTAGAGGAAAGGATGGCGAAGATGATTCTGGAAAAGAGCGAAAGTAACAGGGTAGTTGTTATGGGAGACATTAACTTTCCAAATATTGACTGGAAAATATATAGTTCGAGTACATTAGATGGGTCGTTCTTTGTACAATGTGTGCAGGAGGGTTTCCTGACACAATACGTTGACAGGCCAACAAGAGGCGAGGCCACATTGGATTTGGTTCTGGGGACTGAACCAGGCCAGGTGTTAGATCTGGAGGTAGGTGAGCACTTTGGAGACAGTGACCACAATTCGGTGACCTTTACGTTAGTGATGGAAAGGGATGAGTATACCCCGCAGGGCAAGAGTTATAGCTGGGGGAAGGGCAATTATGATGCCATTAGACATGACTTAGGATGTGTAGGTTGGAGAAGTAGGCTGCAAGGGTTGGGCACACTGGATATGTGGAGCTTGTTCAAGGAACAGCTATTGCGTCTTCTTGATAATAACGTACCAGTCAGGCAGGGAGGAAGGGGTCGAGCGAGGGAACCGTGGTTTACCAAAGAAGTGGAATCTCTTGTTAAGAGGAAGAAGGAGGCCTATGTGAAGATGAGGCATGAAGTTTCAGTTGGGGCGCTTGATAGTTACAAGGAAGCGAGGAAGGATCTAACGAGAGAGCTAAGACGAGCAAGGAGGGGACATGAGAAGTCTTTGGCAGGTAGGATCAAGGAAAACCCAAAAGCTTTCTATAGGTATGTCAGGAATAAAGGAATGACTAGGGTAAGAGTAGGGCCAGTCAAGGACAGTGGTGGGAAGTTGTGTGTGGAGGCTGAGGAGATAAGCGAGATACTAAATGAATACTTTTCGTCAGTATTCACTCAGGAAAAAGATAATGTTGTGGAGGAGAATGCTGAGACCCAGGCTATTAGAATAGATGGCATTGAGGTGCGTAGGGAAGCAGTGTTGGCAATTCTGGACAAGGTAAAAATAGATAAGTCCCCGGGGCCTGATGGGATTTATCCTAGGATTCTCTGGGAAGCCAGGGAAGAGATTGCTGAGCCTTTGGCTTTGATTTTTATGTCATCGTTGGCTGCAGGAATAGTGCCAGAGGACTGGAGGATAGCAAATGTGGTCCCTTTGTTCAAGAAGGGGAGTAGAGATAACCCCGGTAACTATAGGACGGTGAGCCTCACGTCTGTTGTGGGTAAAGTCTTGGAGAGGATTATAAGAGATACGATTGATAATCATCTAGATATGAATAATATGATTAGGGATAGTCAGCATGGTTTTGTGAAGGGTAGGTCATGCCTCACACACCTTATCGAGTTCTTTGAAAAGGTGACTGAGCAGGTAGGCGAGGGTAGAGCAGTTGATGTGGTGTATATGGATTTCAGTAAAGCGTTTGATAAGGTTCCCCCGGTCGGCTATTGCAGAAAATACGGAGGCTGGGGATTGAGGGTGATTTAGAGATGTGGATCAGAAATTGGCTAGTTGAAAGAAGACAGAGGGTGGTGGTTTATGGCAAATGTTCAGAATGGAGTTCAGTTACGAGTGGCGTACCACAACGATCTGTTCTGGGACCGTTGCTGTTTGTCATTTTTATAAATGACCTAGAGGAGGGCGCAGAAGATTGGGTTAGTAAATTTGCAGACGACACTAAAGTCGGCGGAGTTGTGGATTGTGCGGAAGGATATTGCAGGTTAGAGAGGGACACAGATAAGCTGCAGAGCTGGGCTGATAGGTGGCAAATGGAGTTTAGAACATAGAACATAGAACAGTACAGCACAGAACAGGCCCTTCGGCCCTCGGTATTGTGCCGAGCAATGATCACCCTACTCAAGCCAACGTATCAACCCTATACCAATCACACCCCCCCCCCCCAATTAACCTTATTTTTTTAGGACACTAAGGGCAATTTAGCATGGCCAATCACCTAACCCGCACATCTTTGGACTGTGGGAGGAAACCGGAGCACCCGGAGGAAACCCACGCACACACGGGGAGGATGTGCAGACTCCACACAGACAGTGACCCAGACGGGAACTGAACCTGGGACCCTGGAGCTGTGAAGCATTTATGCTAACCACCATGCTACCGTGCTGCCCATTTAATGTGGAGAAGTGTGAGGTGATTCACTTTGGAAAAAATAACAGGAATGCAGAATATTTGGCTAATGGTAAAATTCTTGGTCGTGTTGATGAGCAGGGGGATCTCGGTGTCCATGTACATAGATCCCTGAAAGTTGCCACCCAGGTTGATAGGGTTGTGAAGAAGGCCTATGGTGTGTTGGCCTTTATTGGTAGAGGGATTGAGTTCCGGAGCCATGAGGTCATGTTGCAGCTGTACAAAACTCTGGTACAGCCACATTTGGAGTATTGCATACAGTTCTGGTCGCCTCATTATAGGAAGGACGTGGAAGCTTTGGAACGGGTCCAGAGGAGATTTACCAGGATGTTGCCTGGAATGGAGGGAAAACCTTATGAGGAATGGCTGATGGACTTGAGGTTGTTTTCGTTGGAGAGAAGAAGGTTAAGAGGTGACTTAATAGAGGCATACAAAATGATCAGAGGGTTAGATAGGGTGGACAGCGAGAGCCTTCTCCCGTGGCTGGAGATGGCTAGCACGAGGGGACATAGCCTTAAATTGAGGGGTAATAGATATAGGACAGAGGTGAGAGGTAGGTTTTTTACGCAAAGAGTGGTGTGGCCGTGGAATGCCCAACCTGCAACAGTAGTGAACTCGCCAACATGGAGGGCATTTAAAAGTTTATTGGATAAGCAAATGGATGATAATGGCACAGTGTAGGTTAAATAGCCTTTCGTTTTTGACCTCCCATGTCGGTACAACATCGTGGGCCGAAGGGCCTGTACTGCGCTGTATTGTTCTATGTTCCATGTTCTATGTTGTCTTAAAATGTCAATGGAAAATGAACCTCACTGGTCTTGTTTAATAATCCCGTAATTGACCACTTGGCGCACCGCTAAATATTGTTGAACATCCATTACTTCCAGATTGTCACCATTATGACTGAATCTGCATATTTTATTTTTAGTTGAAGAACTCGCATTTTGCTGCAAGGACATCCACATTTCACCATTTTTATTCACTTCAGACACTCATATTTCGTTTTCATTTTACACCTCCATGACACAGTTGGCAATGCTGTCTATTTGTATCTTAATGACAAAGTTGTGACAATGTGCATCACGATATGAAAGAGTTGATAAATAGAGCAAAACGCAAACTCCCATTGACACGCTCACGTACACATACTCACAACAGTTTTACGGGCGGGGGCGCGGAGTTGTGTTTGGGGCGTGGGTGAAACATTCCATCCTTTAATTCATTCTTTTTGGACATGCAATAATAGAAAAGGCGTAATTAACATTCGCGTCTTCATACATTTAATCAGAAGTTCAGGCATATTCCATTTTGTATTTGATGATTTCTCTAAAGGAATTGTGCATGCATTTCCAGGGTGAGGGCGGCAGAACCTCTTGAACGATAACATTCTCTTGCGGAATTTCCGTTGAGCTGCTCCTACAAATAGTATATTCCAATTCATTGCTTTTTAAGTCGATCAAATCCTGCACCTCAATAACAACAACTGAACATCATGTCTGTGCACTGCGAAACTTATAATTCGCAACGCATAATGCTAGTTCTTTTTTCCAATTTGCCACATACAATAGATCTGATACCTTCAGTTTGAGGCAAGAAAATTATGCCTTTTTGGACTGCAGATTTCTGTAAACGTGTATCCTCTTGTAACATTCATGTAGTTTACTAGCCGTCAGAAACATAGAAGGCTTAATGAACATTGTGTGAGTCAAGTTGGAAGATATCTGACAATATTGCTTATAAAGTACTGGGAGGCATCTTAAACTTGATCGCAATATCTTTGATTCATCATCGCTGCACACATGCCTCCCTTGCTCGTCAGGTCCAATAAATTGCAACTAAAATATTCCACCTCACATCGGCCCTGCGTCATTTCCCTGAAACAGACGATTTTCTCAAAAAACAATCCATTAAATGTTTTAGATTGCAAAGGGCAATCCCTTGGCCTACATTAAAGATTAATTCTGCGAGGCAGCACGGTGGCACACTGGTTTGCATTGCTACCTCACGGCGCCGAGGTCCCGGGCTCCATCCTGGTTCTGGATCACTGTACGTGAGGAGTTTCCATATTCTCTCCGTAATTGCATGGGTTTCGCTCCCACAACCCCAAAGATGTGCAGGGTAGGTGAATTGGTCATGCTGAATTGCCACTTAATTGGAAAAAATAATTGGTTACTCCAATTTGTTTTAAAACCCGTATAATTCGGTGGAGTAAAAATGCAACACCCCAAGATTTAGTTGAAAGGAATGGACCTCGCAAAGTGGAATTCAAACAAAGGGAAGAGATTATCATGATAGAAATAACCAATAAGATCTAGTTTGGTTCTCGTAAATGATCAAGTTATCATTGGATCACATGTTTTCCGTTGGCAACTCCTATTCCACCGACGTCAACTGGAAAGACCAACTCAATGACAAATAAAGATAGAAGTAAAGTCGGTATTTCGCAGATGATCCTATGCTGCTTTCCCCTTTGACCGGAGTGCTGACTGGTGGAGAATGAACCGGGGGATCACCAATCCTCAAAACAGAGTAAGGTTGAGAACGCGGTGCCTTCATGAATGAACTCAGGCGATATGAAATAGCAAATAAGCCTCAAGACAAAGTTAATGAGAATACCGAACAATTGTAGTCGCACAAATCTTGATTCAATGAGAAGGTTGTTAAGGAACGAAACTTGCCCCAACTTCTGAGAGGTCAAATGTGAACAGATCCTCGAGGAACCGACAAAGTTCAGGGGCTGAATTTGTTTTTAAATGAAGTTGGGAAAGGAAAGAGGTACATCAGGAATTCGAACTCAGCGATACCACAGTTGTTTACTGAACACGTAACAAGCGGAAGTCTAGGCGCGGGAGGCCCCTCTACTGACCCCCGGAATGCCGCATCTCGGGAATCTGGAGCCATTTAACATCGGAACCGACGATTGGGACAATTCATCGAATGTATGTGATATATTTTATGACGTATGCGATTATCAGAGATGAGAGACAAACTTTGGGTTGCTCGCGACTTGTGGAGGGCCCAGCTAGTGTGTGATTAACGGCTGGATTCGCCCGGAACCCGAACCCAGTCGTTCGCGCCCTGGTGGTCCACTTCGGGGGAAAGTTTTGACCTAATACCGCTGCTCATTGTCTGCTGCTTTCGGTTCCACACGGCAAGGCAGGCCTAAACTCAGTCAGTGAAATATTTCCTGGCTCGCCTCCGAAAATTGGCTGAGACATGCGAATTCGGAGCGACATTACTTCAAATGTTTCGGACCGCCCACTTGAACCAGCAACACGCGTTAGAGATAGCCATCTCCAGTGAATGCTCCGAACTAGGAGTCTGGAATTCTCAGGAATGTCGGTGCTCAATCTGCGACACCAAGCCGAAAGGCACACTTGCTCACTTACAGCAGGAATAGGTGCCAATGCTCTACAGGACCTTCTCTCCTGATCGTGAGGGCAGGAGTGCGATCGCCACAGAGCGGGGACTTCAACGGGTCGCACGGACAAGGGTAACAGGACGACTCATGGGGATATGCCTACCCTCTGTCCTGCCAGGTGCGACCGACCCCACGTGACAGGGCTTTCGAGACAGCATCGACCAGCATTTTTACTACGTGGTTGCACCAAGAGAGACGCACATTCAGTTCTTCCTGCAAGTTAATGGACACCCCATCTGCGTTGATGTCAACACAGGGCGACAGTGTCTGTACTCAATCGCCATATGTTTGGCCGCATTCGGTGTGGACTTCAATCACTGACTTTGTTGGACACCAATGCGCGGTTGGCCACTTTTGTTGCGAAACCGCTGCAAACAGCAGGCACTTCAACTCCAGTAGTTGTTTTTGCCTATTTGGTGCAAGTTTGCCTATTTGGTCAAACGATTGTTTAAGGGAAACGATTGATACGGGAAATTCGAGACAGTATTAATTCATGGAAAATGCACACATATTAGCAAGAAAAATCCATAAACCTGAGTATGGAACACAGAGAAAAATTCACCAAATGCGGAGAAAAGGATTGGCTGAGGGGTGAAAACAATTTGAATAAAAGTTAGCGATTAACATAAAAAACTGATAGTAAAGTCTCTTTAGATGTGTCAAGAGAAACAGAATGATAAACAAACAATGTTGGCCCTTGCAACCAGAAACGGCGGATTTCACAACAGGGAACAAAGAAATGGTTGAATAATTTAATTTGTTCTTCGCTTCTGTCTTCAAAAAGGAAGACATGAATAACATGCCGGAATGTATGAGTGCACAAGTTTCAGTGAAGATCTGAAGGAAATTTAGTTTGAGTAAATTTATTTTTTGGGGGACATAAATGGGATTGAAACCGGAGAAATATCCAGGGCCTGATAACATTTAACCCAGAGTACTCACGGAAGTATAAATAGTAGTTCCATTGATGGTAATTTTCGAAATTTAATTGGACTCTGGAATGATTCCTACAGACGTGAGGGTATCTAAAATAAACCCGCTACTCAGAAAGGGGAGTAGAGAGAAAACAGGGAACTATAGACCAGCCAGCCTAATGTCGCTTGCATTGAAGCTGCTGGAGTGAATTATCAAGGATTTCGTAACAGTATGTGGAAATTATTGGTGTAATCAGACAAAGTCAGCATGGATTTGCGACAAATCTACCAGCATTATTTGAAGATGTAACAAGTAGAGCAGACCATGGAGAAAAAGTGGATCTGATTTATTTAGACTTTCAGTAGGCTTTCGACAAGGTCTAATATAGTAGATTACTATGTAAAGTTAATGTGCATGGGATTAAGCTTTGTGTCTTGAGATGGAAAGAAAGCTGGTTAGCAGACAGGAAGCAAAAAGTTGGAATAAATGTATATTTTTCTGAGTGACAGGGAATAGCTAGTAGGGTGCTACAGGGATCTGTCCTCTCACCCTACTGTTCGCATTACTTATTAATGATTTGGATGAGGGAACTAAATATATTATCACCAAATTATGCACATGACACGCAGATGGGTGAGAGGGTGAGTGTGAGGAAGATGCAGAGATGCTTCAGCGGGATTTGTACAGGCTTAGTGAGTAGGCATATGCATGGCATATGCTGTATACTATGGGTAAATGTGAGGTTATGTGCTTCAGCAGCAAAAATAGATGTCAGATTCTTATTGAATGGGTGTACATTGAGAGAGATGGATATTCCGAGACACTTTGGTGCTCCCGTGTATTTGCCTGAACGTAAGCGCACAGCTACAGCAGGCAGTAAAGATGGTGTCATGGAAATTATAATAAAGACTAATTCTTCGAGTTACCCTATTTTTAATTGGCACAAATATATTTGCGGAGAGGCCTGTCTAGCTAAGTAGCCATTCCACAGTATTAAGAGCTTCGCCCGAAGATAGCATATCTTCATAGTCTGAAATAACAGCTTGAAGGAAACAGCCAGGTTTATATTAAATAGACATTGGGAAGTAAGTAAGATGAAATATGTAGTAGGTATGTTCTTGCCCTTGGCTAAAAACAACGCGATTACACATTTTGAATTCTTTCGGAGGACAAGGCGGGGCCTCACGGTAGCATGGTGGTTAGCATCAATGCTTCACAGCTCCAGGGTCCCAGTTTCGATTCCCGGCTGGGTCACTGTCTGTGTGGAGTCTGCACGTCCTCCCCGTGTGTGCGTGGGTTTCCTCCGGGTGCTCCGGTTTCCTCCCACAGTCCAAAGATGTGCGGGTTAGGTGGATTGGCCATGCTAAAATTGCCCGTAGTGTCAGGTTAATGGGGGGATTGTTGGGTTACGGGTATACGGGTTATGTGGGTTTAAGTGGGGTGATCATTGTTCGGCACAACATCGAGGGCCGAAGGGCCTGTTCTGTGCTGTACTGTTCTATGTTCTATGTTCTAAGGTGTTTTCATCAGAAGACCGAGACCAAAATATTCAGCAGTATTTTGTTTAAGTTACCTGACCTACCTATTTTCCTTCAAATGCAGTGTTAAACATAGTCAAGCATTTCCCAGCATGCTTCTAGTGCTAACTCATTAATTTCCCTTCCACAGAGGGCAACTGGTATTTTGGTCTTCGGAGCGAGAAGATTTATGTAGAGGAATAGAGATGTTTTACTGCAATTCTATATGGCATAGGCAAGGCCACACCTGGAGTATTGAGTGCAGTTTCGGTGACCTTATCAGAGGACGGCTGTTCTTGCTATAGGACAGCAGCGAAGGTTCCCCATGCAAATACATTGCATGACGGACTGTCATATGAGGAGAGACACAGTTGGTAGGATTTTATTGATTGCAGCTGAGAAGAGTGAGAAGAGTTCTCATAGAAATTAATAACATTCTAACAGGATTAGACAGAGTGAATTCAGAAAGAATGCTCCCGGTGGTGGGGGTGTCCAGAACTAGGTGTCATAGTTTGAGAATAATGGGTAAACATTTCAGGACTGAGTTGAGGAGAGATATTTTCACCAGAGAGAGGTGAATGAGTGGAATTCACCACTGCAAAAAGTAGTTTAGGCCAAACGTTGTACAATTTCAGGATGCAATTAGACAGCACGTGATTGAATCGATAAAGTGATATGGAGTCAGTAGGATCAGGGTCTTGTACAGAGGTGATCAGCCCTGACCATAGTAAATGGCGGAGCAGAATCGAAGGGACGAATAGCCTTCTCCTAGTCCTATTTTATATGTGTCTGTCTGTGTATGTTTCTGGACGAATATAATCAACAATGTGCACGTCCGCCTTTGGTGGTGGTCCACGGGAAAGCTACGAGCATGCTGGCGCGTGACTGGTTACGTCACCAATGACTAAATTGGAAGTGCACCCTCTTCACCAAGCTGGTCCTGAAGGAGAGTGTGTGGTGGGAGTAAAGTCTGTGTATGCCGTTGCAGCTTGTCAGTCAAGCAATGTTTCTCTTTCGAATCGCTGGAGTTCCACATGGCACCAGTCCTCCGCCCTCGAAAGTAGCAGAATCGGTCGAGGTGGGGCACCCGTTTTCGAAGTCCACAAGTTCTGCGTTGTCGTCAGCACTTAGTCTCAGAAACGGACAATGCCGCTCCATACATATACTTACTTAGAAATAATCATGTTTAATCATACAAAATTAGAACTAAAAAGTATTTTAAAACAACCAGCAACAATAGTAATTCCTGTTTAAAAGAAAGCAAAAGACCTATTAAGAACGTCTACATACCTTTGGAACACATGTCAAAAATGTTGTCTTTTGTTTTCTAACTAAATCTGTACTTGAAATTCCTCCTGTCAATGAGATTCCCAGTTGGCCCAGTCATAAGGGCGCGTGCCTGCTCTTATTATGCGCACACTCCAGTGTGCGCAGACCGAGGCATTGGAGGCCCGAGGCTATCACGCGAAAGAAAGGTTGCAGACATGATCGGAGGGCAGACTATGCTGCAGATTTCGCTTCACAAATGGCGCCCATGGATTCCCGCTGCTAGCTAGTTATGGGCCATGGCATTTCTGGCGCAAACATAGCGTCCCACCACGGATCCTGAAATGAAGGCTCCCATTCCAAGTCCAAAAATGGATGTCCCTGACGTACTTTCACAGCGTGTAATTAGCCAGGTTGATTATCATTCTATAAATGCTCATGTGTGGTCAAAGGTGATAAGAGTGGGGGAATTTCCTGGTGAGTCATCTTCAGTAAACAACGGTAAGCCGCTTGCACACAAAAGGCTACGATCGCCAACGACCTTCCTGGCTTCATACCTTAAGAGAGGGAGGGTAAAATCATATCAGATTTCACAAATTGACATGACTGCCAGTAAAAGCCTGATAATTTCTTCAGACTGCCTGTATCGGGTGGATTGTCGATCTGCAGGGACTTTTCCTCGCTGTTACTGCAAAGCCGCTGTCTCAAGCAACCTTCCTCAGACTGGTGAGAGCAGCGAATCAGGTCTATGGCTGCATTGCCATTCAGTAATGAGCACAGAGAAGGAAAGGTTGCATCATTTTTACGGCTCTGGCTGTCGAAACGGACATGCTTAAAGCATCTAAAGGAAAAAGGCTAAGTTCAAATAGTATTGATGCTGACAATGTTGGAGGCCGCGAGAGAGGTGGTGGGTGTAGACTTAAGGACGGATCGCTCGTTCAGAACGTCGGCTCGGACAGGTGGGAGGACTGTTCAGGCCGCAGGGGAGAAGGTCTTGTCGGAGATGGAGGCGGTTTGGGGGACTTGTATCAGACGGGGTCTTAGACAGGTGTGCTGTTGGACCAGAGGTGAGAGGGGGGGGGCGTGGAGGTATTGAACCGGAAGCTAGGGTGTCGTGTTGTACCTGAGGTAAGGATCAGACTGGACGTTGGGGAGGATCGGGTCGGATGGTGTGAGCGTCGGTTCAGAACAAAGGGGTTGTACTGAAGTGGAGGATTGGGGAGGTGGACCTGACCGGAGGGGAGGGGTTCAGTTCTGAAAGGGCGAGGTTGGACCTGAGGGGCGTTCAGGCACGGTCAGGAAGTGAGTGCCTTCTTTTGTGGGGTGTGTGTGTGGTTGGAACGGGGATTCTCATATCTGGGGGTGTCGGAGATCGTTGCGACGTCGAGTTGCAGGGTTTCTGGTTGCGACACTGTCGGGTTATGCAAGAGTCTGACCGGCATGGGCGCCGGGATGAGCAAGAGGGAGCACGGCAAACCTGGAGGATGTTCGGAAGAGCGTGGAGGGTGTGTGGGCGAGGGCGGGTGTTTAGGCCGGGCAAGGCGGTCGGAATATGTGGTGGGGTCAGTCCTGGAATGGGTGCTGAGTGCCGAATGAACCTCCCCCCCCCCCCCCCACAGGGTCTTGTGGGGCTGGTCGAGCGGAACCGATGGGGCGTCATGCGGTATACGCTGGGTGCGTTCTGGGGACTGTCCCGTGGAGGCTGTGTCCGTTGTTCTAAATAGTTACTCTCGAATTTGTTTTTTTTAACTTCTAACTCTTTCAGGGTGACTGTCAGTTTAAAACTGGCAAAAACATCCGACGTGAGCGATTTACATCATTTTGTCAGATATTCCCAGCACAGCACGATGGAACATTGGCAGTGATCAAGTGAGGATAATTGGCATTTAACACACTCTTTGGGTGGCACGGTGGCACATTCTTATGCGCTGATGCTTCACAGCGCCAGAGAGCCTAGCTCAATCTCGGCGTTTTTGATTGTCTGTCTGGGGCTGGAACCTTCTCCGTGTGTCTGCATAAGTTTCTTCTTGATTTCGTCCCAGTCCACAGATATGTGGTTATATGGATTGGACAAGCTAAATTACCCTTAATATCAAAAGTTTAGGTGGAGTTATGGGTTACGAGGACGGGTTGTGGAGTGAGCCTTGGTAGTGTGCTCTTTCACAGAGTCGGTGCAGACTTGTTGGCGCTGCATGAAATGAATTCGATGTTTCTATTTTGAAAAATAACTTGCGAGAGAGAACCCAAAGCGCGCATAACTTGGTACCCACAAAATGTCATTTCGTACATTTCATCAATTGACACCGCAAATAAGGGCTGATTCACGCTCTAAACTGGGGAACACAGAATAGTTTTATTATCACTGCATTTTTGCAGTATTGACCAATTGCACATTATTAAGCCACAAAATCGCTTAGTATTTCACCCACCGTTTCGGCATCTCGTCTATTTCACAAAGGAAAGATTAAATACATGTATTTGATGCTTTGTAACCAATTGTTATGTCGTTCTGGTTTCACAGATCAAAGTAATTGCCGTTTTGTTACCGATGGCAGCCGACTGATAAGATGCAAACCTTCGGAAAACGTTTCCGGTCCATCTCAGTGCAGCGGGGGTAAGACAAAAACCACGCAACTTATGGCATTAGCCTCCGCATTCCTGGAAGAAAGTATTTTCATGCGCCAAAATTTCATAGCAGCACCGTAGCACAACGGGTAGCAATGTTGCTTGACAGCTTTAGGGTCCGAAGTTCGATTCCTGGCTTGGGTCACTGTCTCTGTGGAGTCTGCATGTTCTCCCGTGTCTGGATGGGGTTTTCCCTAAATCCCGAAAGCCGCGCTGTTAGGTAATTTGGACATTTTGAATTCTCCCTCAGCGCACTCGAAAAGGCCCCGGAATGTGGCGACTCGGGGCTTTTCACAGTAATTTCATTGCAGTGTTAATGGTAACCTACTGGTGACAATGAAGGTTATTCTCATTATAAAGTTACGTTAATTTTACCTATTTCAACTCTGTGCCAAGGAAGTAAAAGTACTTTTCTGTGTCTGCAATTACTTAATATTCCCTGGGCTGATTTGCTAAATAAAATTACTTGCCATTAATTGAGGATTAGTTCGAAACTGAGAGAAAAAGTGTTCGAGGTTTCGTGGAGATGTCAGGTTTCAAATCTCCATAATCTCACCACACTGATAGTTCACATGCCCGCTCCCCACCCAACAGTTCCCTCCTCCCTCCTTCACGTCAGACATTCTTCTCCCGTCTCCCTCACCCGGCGGGAATGCTCACCTCCATTTCTGCCCTCTCAAACAGCAAAGATGTTCAAACTAATCCGCCACTCACACCGGATGTTGCTGCCGAGTTCGCCCTTACGGGGAGAGGAGCCAAGTATTCAAAATGGTGCGTTGGGAGAAAATATCTGGAAGGGCGTCAAAGATGCCCGAAGATAAGGGTTGGGGATTAACATAATGCGACAGGGGAGTGTGGGGCGACCGTTGTTTGTGTGTGCGTGGTGTGGGAGGTTGATGCGGTTCGGGTGGAGTTGAGAACTATTAAAGCAGCGGAGTCATTGAGAACTCTCCGAGTGGCAGGGAGGGCAAGATTTAATTTGCGTTGAGTACATCCGATGAGCCGGGAGGATGTGGCAATGTGAAATGTGGCTACTGGTTGCGGGTATTGCTGTGAATTGGATCATGTTTTGACACTCCAGCCGATTTGCTTATAGATTTGCTGCTGTTGGACCATTTGCAAGATAGCGCTATAAGTACGTCTGTGAAAACAATTATGTGTCCATACGATAAACAAATCAATTGTTCTTTGCTCTGGCTTTTCGCGTTCTCAACCTGGTTAGGGAAATAAGTACAATTTGAGTTTTAATCTCACCTTAAATTCCGGCGAATCTGCTTTCGGCGCAAGTCCGAGCGGTCCCTCTCGTATCTTTCGATTGCCTGACTCGGAAGAGACTAAAAAAAATCTCTGGCCAATATTTTGAAGAATGGATAAAAGAGGGTTTATTGATGGGGAAGTAGAATCGGAATGGCAGAGGCGTTGATTTGAAGAGAGATTCGCGATACCGCTGTCAGGGTATCACAAACAGACGCAAAATATGTTTATATTCATTTCTGGAGCGAGAGACAGATCGAGCAGGTGTCAAAATGTGTGAATATCGCATCTAACAAAGGTAGATGAACCACTTTGACGTCGTGACTAGCTGAAATCGGTCATGATTGTAGGTATTGCAAGACGATTATTTACATTTTGCAAAGGCGGGCTCTTTCAGTGCGGTCTCCAGTTTATTGCAAGTGTCCTGAGCGACATGCTGTTTAACCAAGCAGCCAACCGTTCGCACCTGTAATCTATGTCTCTAGTCACAGTACCAGCATCGAAACAGACTGTCCTGAATTGTCTGGTCAGTAATTGATCTTTGCGGAGTGTTGACAACATCCCGTTTTCCGGGACGGTACGGTTGCGCAGTGGTTTGCACTGTTGACGCACAGTGCTGAGAAGTCGGGTTCAAACCCGAAACCGGATCACTGACCGAGGAGAGTATGCCCCTGCCTGCGTTGGTCTCAGACCCACAAAGTAAAGGCGTGCCGGGCATGTAGAATGGCCATCTTAATTTAAGAAAAAGAACAAACGAACATAGAGCATTACAGCGCAGTACAGGCTTTTCGGCCTCGATGTTGCGCCGACCTGTGAAACCACTCTAAAGCCCATCTACACTATTCCATTATCGTCCATATGTCTATCCAATGACCATTTGAATGCCCAAGTAGTGTTGGCGAGTCCATGACTGTTGCAGGCAGGGCATTCCACACCCTTACTACTCTCTGAGTAAAGAACCTACCTCTGACATCTGTCCAATATCTATCTCACCCTCAATTTAAAACTATGTCCCCTCGTGCTGGACATCACCATCGAGGAAAAAGGCTCTCACTGTCTAATCTAATCCTCTGATCATCTTGTATGCCTCAATTAAGTCACCTCTTCACCTTCTCTCTAACGAAAACAGCCTCAAATACCTGAGCCTTCCCTCATGAGATCCTCCCTCCATACCAGGCAACTTTCTAGTAAATCTCCTCTGCCCCCTTTCCAATGCTTTCACATCCTTCCCATAATGCGGCGACCAGAATTGCATGCAGTGCTCCAAATGCGGCCGCACCAGAGTTTTGAACAGCTGCAACATGACCTCATGGCTCCGAAACGCAATCCCTCTCCCAACAAAAGCTAACACACCTTACGCCTTCTTAACAACCCTCTCTAACCTGGGTGGCAACGTTCAGGGACCTATGTACATGGACACCGAGATCTCTCTGCTTATCCACACCACCAAGAATCTCCCCATTAGCCCAGTACTCTGTCTTCCTGTTATTCCTTCCAAAATGAATCACCTCACACTTTCCTGCATTGAACTCCATTTGCCACCTCTCAGCCCAGCGCTGCAGCTTATCTATGTCCCTCTGTAGCTTGTAACATCCTTCCGCACTGTCCACAACTCCACCGACTTAAGTGTCATCTGCAAATTTACTCAACCATGCCTCTACGCGCTCCTATAGGTCATTTATAAAAATGACAAACAGCAGTGGCCCCAAAACAGATCCTTGTGGTACCCCACTAGCAACTGGACTCCAGTCTGAACATTTTGCATCAATCACCACCCTTTGCCTTCTTCCAGCTGGCCAATTTCTGATCCAAACTGCTAAATCAGCCTGAATCCCATGCCTCCGTATTTTCTGCAAAAGCCGATCGTGGGGAACCTTATCAAACGCTTTACTGAAATCCATATACACCACATCAACTGCTTTACCTTCATCCACCTGTTTGGTCACCTTCTCAAAGAACTCAATAAGGTTTGCGAGGCACGTCCTCCCCTTCACAAAACCGTGTTGACTATCTCTAATAAAATTATTCCTTTCCAGATGATTATACATCATCTCTTATAAACCATTCCAAGACTTTGCCCAAAACAGAAGTAAGGCTCACTGGTCTATAGTTACCGGGGTTGTCTCTCCTCCACTCCTTGAACAAGGGGACAACATTTGCTATCCTTCAGTCTTCTGGCACTATTCCCGTAGACAAAGATAACTTAAAGATCAAAGCCAAAGGCTCAGCAATCTCCTCCCTAGCTTCCCAGAGGATTCTAGGATAAATCCCATCCGGCCCTGGGGACCTATCTATTTTCACACTTTCCAGAAATGCTAACACCTCCTCTTTATGAGCCCCAAGCCCTTCTAGTCTAGTAGCCTGAATATCAGCATTCTCCTCGAAAACATTGTCTTTTTCCTGTGTGAATACTGACGAAAAATATTCATTTAGCACCTCTCCTATCTCCTCGGACTCCACGCACAACTTCCCACTACTGTCCTTGACTGGCCCGACCCTTTCCCTATTCATTCTTTTATTCCTGACATATCTATAGAAAGCTTTAGTGCTATCCGCGATCCTACCTGCCAAAGACTCCTCATATCCCTTCCTGGCTCTTCTTAGCTCTCACTTTAGATCCTTACTAGCTACCTTGTAACTCACGAGCGCCCTAACTGAACCTTCACGTCTCATCTTTACATAAGCCTCCGTCTTCCTCTTGACAAGTGATTCAACTGCTTTAGTAAAGCACGGCTCCCTCGCTCGACCACTTCCCCCCTGACAGGTACATACTTAACAAGGACACACAGTAGCTGTTCCTTGAAGAAGCTCCACATTTCCATTGCGCCCATCCCCTACTTTTTTCCTCTCCATCCCATGCATCATACGTCTTGCCTCATCGCATCATAATTGCCTTTCCCCCAGATATAACTCTTGCCATGCCGTATATACCTATCCCTTTCCATCACTAAAGTAAACGTAATCGAATTGGTCACTATTACGAAAGTGCTCACCGACCTCCAAATCTAACACGAAGATCAACAAAATAGCGGTAAAGTTAAACTTCCTTCCAAACTGTTACCGTTTTTTAGAAGTTTAGCTTTTCTGGTCAAGTTGAACATGAACGTAACACGTTTAGGTGCGAAAATAACATGCGATGGTCCCTTTCCGCTTTTACACAATAACAATCCTAACCGCATCAAAATCCACCAGACAAGAGCAACCTTAAATTTACCCCACTCTGAACGAATACTGCCCCCCCCCCCCACCCCCCCCCCCCCCCCACCCACTTCCGAATACGTTTATCCAGTCTATAAAGCATCCCTTTTCTCTCCTTCAATCTGAAGTTTCTCCAATTGCTAATTAATCAGACTGTCCAACGTCCGTTTTACAGACCTGGAACATTCAGAAATATTCTCAATCAAGCAGACTTTATTTGTGCCAAAATTATCTTGCTCATGAACCATGATCTCTACTGCAAAAACGTATCGGCATTATGGACCGTGGAATCACGGGAAAGAGATGCATAGGCTTAAACGACGTTGAAGACATTGCATCACGATAATCACATGGAATAAAAATACAGTGAGATCTGCGAACTGACGAGTGGAGGGGAAAATAAAGCAAACGTTCTTTATTCGCAGGGTACTTGATCGATCAAGTAGAACTAAATTTGAGTCGACGCTGTTCGGGGGATGCGTTGGCGTACTGGCATTGCCGCTAGACTCGTAATACAGGGACCCAGGGTGATGGTCCAGGGAACCTGTTAAGAATCCCACCACGGCAGTTGGTGCAATTGAAATGCAACAAAATATCTGGGGTCAAAAGTCCAAAGATGACCTTGAAATCATTGTCGAACGTCGTTAAAACAGATCTGGTTCACTCATATTTTTAGGGAAGGAAATCTGCCATACTTACCTTGTCTGTTCTGGCCCACTTGTGACTCCAGATCCGCTGCAATCTGGTTGACTTTTACTGAACATTTCAAATGGTCTCAAAAGCTACTCAGTTGTATTCAACCGCTGGAAACACACGAATAATGAATGACCGCCCAGCAGGCCCGGAAACGACAACGGCAAACTCAGCCCTGTCGACCCTGCAAAATCCTCCTTACTAACGTCTGGAGCTTGTGTCAAACGTGGGAGAGCTGTTTCAGACTAGTCAAGCAACAGCCTGACATAGTCATACTCACAGAATTATACCACACAGACAATGTCCCAGACACCTCTATCACTAACCATGGGTGTGTCCTCTCACTCATGAGACCCAGAGAGGTTCCGACACAGTGGTATACAAATAACAAAGAAAGGTACAGCACAGGAACTGACCCTTCATCCCTCCAAGCTTACAACGTCCATTCTGCCCGTTTGAACTAAAAATCCCAACTCTTCTGGGGTTCACGATATCCCTCCACTGCCATGCTTTTCGTGTATGTGTCAAGACGCCCCTTAGAAGCCACCATCGTATCTGTTTTACTAGCTCTCCCGGCAGCAAGTTCCAGGCTCCCAACACCGTCTGTGTAAAATGCGTGCCTCGTACACCTCCTTTAAACCTGGCCCCTTGAACCAAAAACCTATGCACCACAGTAATTGAGTCTTCCACACTTGGAAAACGCTTCTGAGTATCCACTCTGCCCATGCACCACATAATCTTCTAGATTTCTATCAGGTCGCCCCTGAAGATCCGTCGTTCCAGTGAGAAAAAGAACAAATTACTCCAACTTCTCCTCATAGCTAATGCCCTACATACCTGGCAACATCCTAATAAATCTTTTTTGGACCCTCTCCAAAGCCTCGACATCCTTCTGGTCGTGTGACGACCAGAATTGCACAATCTATGCAAA
Organism: Scyliorhinus canicula; assembly: GCF_902713615.1. Lineage (NCBI taxonomy): Eukaryota > Metazoa > Chordata > Chondrichthyes > Carcharhiniformes > Scyliorhinidae > Scyliorhinus > Scyliorhinus canicula. The sequence goes on along the minus strand of NC_052162.1, from coordinate 109,692,205 downwards.
GAGCAGCCTAACTAAGGTTCTATAAATCTGTAACATGACTTGCTATTTTTTTAACTCACTGGCCGGTCTGAAGAAGGCAAGCATGCTGTATACCTTCTTGACAACCTTCTCCGCCTGCGTCGTAACCACTTTCAGTGGCCTGTATACCTGTATACGCAGAACCCCCTGCCTGTCAATACTCTTGAGTGTTCTGCCATTTTCTGCCTATTTCCCATCTCTCTTAGACTTTCCAAATTACGTCACACTTCTCTGGATTGAACTCCATTTGCCATCAGTCTTCCCACGTCTCCAATTGAGCTATATCCATCTGAATAATCTGACGGTCCTCATTGCTATCCACAATTCCACCAGACTTTGCGTTGTCTGCAAATGCACCAATCGAACCAGTTACATTTTCTTCAAAATGTAACATGACGGCAGCATGGTAGCATTGTGCTACAGCTCCAGGGTCCCAGGTTCGATTCCCGGCTTGGGTCACTCTCTGTGTGGAGTCTGCACATTCTCCCCGTGTGTGCGTGGGTTTCCTCCGGCTGCTCCGGTTTACTCCCACAACCCAAAAATGTGCAGGTTAGGTGGATTGGCCATGCTAAATTGCCCTTATTGTACAAAATTACCATAGTGTAGATGGGGTTACTGGGTTATGGGGATAGGGTGGAGGTGTGGGCTTGGGTAGGGTGCTCTTTCCAAGAGACGGTGCAGACTCGATGGACCGAATGGCCTCCTTCTGCACTGTAAAATTCTATGAAATCTATGAAAAAATCATTTATTCATATTAGAAACAGCAAAGATCCCACAACTGATCCCTGTGGAACGCCACTAGTCATATCCCTCCATTCAGAAACGCACCTTCACTGCTACCCTCTGTAATCTAAGACCTATCAGTTCTGTATCCATATTGCCAGCTCACCTCTGATCTCTCGTGACCTCACCTTCTGTACCAGTCTGCCATGAGGGACATTGTCAAAGGCCTTACTGAAATCCACGTAGAGAACATCTACTGCCCGACCCTTATCAATCACATTCGTCACTTCCTCGAAAAACTCGATCAAGTTAGTCAGACACGACCTCCCCTTTACATAAACATGTAGTCTTTCGCTAATGCGTCCAGTTATTTCCAAGTGGAAGTCAATCGTGTCTCGAAGAATAATCTCTAATAATGCTCCTACCACTGACGTAGGACAAACCGGCCTGTAACCATCTGGATTACCTTTGTTACCCTTCTTAAAGAAAGGAACAGCATTGGCTATTCTCAAATCCTCTGGGACCTCACCTGTAGTCAGTCAGAATACAAAGATTTATCACAAGGCTCCAGCAAGTTCCTCTCTTGCTTCACTCTGTATTCTGGGGTATATGCCAAAAGTCTATCTTCATTTTTTCAAGGCCAATATTGCTCCTCCGCTTTGATCTCAGCATGACACAAACTATCTTCATATCTTCCCCGGACTAATCATTCACCAAGTCCTTCACTTTGGTGAATACTAACGCAAAGCATTCATTTAATAGCTCGCCCGTGTGCTCTGGCTCCACGCATAGATTTCCTCCCCTGTCCTTCAGTGGGACAAACCTCTACCTGGCTACCATCTTTCTCTTTAGATATGTGTGTGTAAAAACCATGGGATTTCCTTAATCTTGCTGGAAAATGACGTTTACTGAAGCCCTTTAGCCCTCCTGACTCCTTGCTTAAGTTGTTTATACTTTCCTCGTATTCCACAGTTCGTTTCTGTGTACCCAGCCTCCTTGCTTTGACAAAATGTTTCCTTTTACTTTTTGACGATATCTCTCGTTATCCAATGTTCCCGAAATTTGTAACACTTATCCTTCACTGTTATAGGAACTTGTCGGTCTTGAATTCCTATCAACTTACGGATGCTTTCCAAATGGTGGATTTTTTTTCCCTTCAAGCCTCAATTCTGCACCCAATTGACATTCTTCAGTTCCTGCCGAATATTGTTCTAATCAGCCTTCGCCCAATTGAGCACCTTCACCTGTGGCAGCAGCAGCAGCGGCGGCGGCAGGTCCAACCGCCGCCTCCACCCCCCCCTACACGGCACCAGAGTGCTGGCCAGGAGCGGAGCGGCAGCAGCCCGGACCGAAGCGGGGTTCAGCCTGCGGAGAGAGGAGGCCACGGAGGAGCTACCAGCGACCTAAACACCCACACCGGTAGAGCGCGGGATGCGACGAGCGGCGGACCGGACAGAGCAGCGGGGACAGCAGCGGGGACCAACCCAGAACCGCCCCCCCCCAACCCGCATTGACCACGACGAGGCAGGAACAAAGGAACTCCGGACCAGAAGCTTCTCTCTCTACCCTGGGCGAGTGAGGCGAAAGGAAGAAAAAATAACTTTTACAAAAACAAAACTCAATAGAAAACTGTTAAAGAGAGGGGAGGGGGGAGGAATATATTATTTTCTCTCTTTTTGCACTCACTTTTCTCACCCAAAACAAGCCCACCTGAGAGGAGTTTTATAAAAGAGAAAGAATAAAGTGGTAAAGGAAAGAAGGGAGGAGAGAAGAAAAAGGGAAGAAACAAAAAAAAAATAGGGCGTGGAAAAGGAGGGAAAAGAAAAACAAGGGGAGGAGAAAAGAAGAAAGGGAAGAGAGAGACAAAATGCCAGAAGGGAGCCAAAGCAGAGGGAGAAGGGGCACCAGAGGCAGACGGGTCAATGGGCGAGCCAACTCAGGCGAGCGAATGAGCACATGAGGCAACAGAACGGAAGTATCGCCACATCAAAAATAGATGGACAGACAGGTGCCCGCCCCCCCTGGGCCAGAGGGGAGCTGGGACTGGAAGGCAGCCTTTGCCGAGGCACTGAGGGAGCATCAGCAGGTAAACAAGGCAGAGGCGAAGGCAGAGATAGAGGCCGCAGTGCAGGCAGCAGTAGCCAGGGCGATGTCAGGGTGCAGCAGGTCCTGACCAGACTAGAGGAGAAATTGGATGCCCAAGGGGAGAAACTGGAAGCCCAGGAGGCGACCATTAAGGAGCTGGAGAAAGCAGCGACTTACTTGTGCGATCGGGTCACGGACCTGTAGAAGGAGATGACGAGACTGGACGCAACATAGGGGAGCCTGAAGGGCAGAGTAGACGACCAGGACAACCGCTCGAGCAGGCAAAATGTCAGAAATGGCCAGAGCACATCGGTCGCTGCGCCCAAAGCCCAAGGCAGGACACCACCCGAGAGCACTCATAGATAAACTGCCCCGGTACCAGGATAGGGAGACAATCTTGCGCTTGGCCAGGAAAAATAGAGCCTGCAAATGGGAAGGACACGCCATTCGAATTAATGAGGATATTGGGACCGATATAGCCAGGCGACGGGCAGAGTTCAACAGAGCAAAAGAGGCTCTTCACAGGAACAACGTGCGTTTTGGTATGCTGTACCCAGCGAAACTCTGGGTCACAGACCAAAACAGAGAATACTTCTTTACAGCCCCCGCTGAGGCAAACAAGTTTGTCGAGGAGCACGGGCTGGAAAACCACCAGCGAGGGTAGGGACGAGGGGCCCCTGGCAAGGTGCAACGACACGCCAACGGGGTGTGGGGGGTGGGAATGGGTGAGGCAATGCCAGGCCCCCAGTACCCGCCACGGCAAGAACACCCTGAACAAAGAGCAAACCACTGCCCGAGGGACCGCTCCAGGTGGGAGTCCAGGCCCCAGCACGAGGGAACGTGAGAAATAGAGAAGGGAGTGCAAGCGAGAGGGCTGCAGGGTAGGATGGGGGAAGAGCGGGCAGAAAACCATCATGGCCAGGCAGGGGAGAAGCGAGGCAGTAACCCCCGAGAGGGGAGCCACCGCACTAGCAGGAAAGCTAGCGCAGGGGGCACGCAATAAACCAGGGCCGCAGCGTGCCCCCGACAGGGGGGAAGGCGCCAGGCAAGGGATGGGGGAACATCCATCAGAGTCGGGAGAGCAAACGGGGACAGGGACAGGGGAAAGAGGGACGAAGGAGGGGTATACAGGGGTGGGGGAAAAGGGAGAGACAGGGGGCGGTGGGGAGGGGGGGGGTGGGGCTACACGGGAAGCGAGAGACCGGGGAGGGGGGATGCAGGGAAGGAGGGACAAAAGATACGAGAAAAGGAACAGGGCTACCAAGTGCCACAACCGAGGGCTAGAAACAAGGAACTGCTGCAAGCTACCACCCAGTACGGTCTCTGGGCGAAGGGAGACTCCAGAGTGCAGGGGACTACCAGTGTGGAGGACACAGAGTGGACGGCCATGGCGGGTGCCCTCGGAAAAAGGGAAATCCTCGGAACGTGGAGACCCGACCGCATGGGGAGAGCAGCGACAGCGGCCACCCTGGATGGCCCCCAAACAAAGGGAAACCCCGGAGGGCAGGGGCCCGTCCATCAGAAAAGTATGGTTAATCCCACAGGAGCGAGGGGGCAGAAGCCCCCCACCAGGATAGTCACCTGGAACGTTAGAGGAGTCAACGGCCCACAGAAGAGATCCAGAGCCCTCACCCACCTCAGAAATATGAGGGCCGACATAGTCTTCCTCCAGGAGACACACCAAGGGAGCAGGACCGACTGCGGGTAAGAAAGGGCTGGGTGGGATAGACCTACCGTTCCTCCTATGGGACAAGGGCCAGGGGGTGGCGATATTGATCGGCAACAGGACGATGTTTAGGCCTACAAAGATGGTTACGGACCCAGGGGGGGACTTCAACTGTGTACAGAATCCAAAGACGGTCAGATCAAACCCCAAAACGGGGAAAACCTCAAGCATGGCAAGGGAACTCAGTCACTTTGTGGAGTAGATGGGAGTGGTGTACCCCTGGAGGTTCGCCCACCCGGGGGAGAAGGAATTCTCCTTCTTCTCCCCAGCACACAACGTATACACCAGAATTGAATTCTTTGTGGTGGGGAAAACGGCGCTTCCAGGGATAGACAAAGTGGAATACTCCGCAATTGTGATATCAGACCACACTCCACATTACATACACGTGCGGCTGGAGATGGACAAGGCCCAGCGCCCCACATGGAGGTTGGATGGTGCCTTACTAGCTGACAAGGCCTTCAGCGAAAGGATAGCGCGGGCCATAGCAGAGTACACGGACAACAACCAGAATGGGGAACTCTCACCCTCCACCTTCTGGGAAGCGCTAAAGGCCGTACTAAGAGAGGAAATCATCGCCTTCAAAGTGCAAAGAGATAGGGAGGAAAGGGTGGTTAGGCAGCAGCTGGTCGACTCTATACTGGAGGTAGACCGTAAATACTCCGAGTCCCCGACCGTGGAGCTCCTGTCGGAGAGGAAAGAGCTAGAAAGGAACTTTGACCTGCTCTCAACCAGGAAAGCAGTGCAGCAACTTCGCCAGGTGCGCGGGACACTGTTCGAACATGGAGACAAACCCAGCCGCCTATTGGCACACCAGCTGATAAAGCAGGCTGCCACAAGAGAAATTGCACAGATCAGGGGTAGTGGAGGCACATTGGAAACAGAACCGGAAAAGGTTAACGGAACCTTCAAGGCCTTCCACAAAGAGCTGTAAACCTCAGAGCCCCCAAAGGGGGAGTCTGGGATGAAACGGTTCCTTGCTGGACTGGCCATCCCAGTCGTGGGGGATGGCAGAAAACGGGGCCTGGAAGCACCACCAGCACTGGGAGAGATCATGGACAGCATTAGCTCCATGCAGGCGGTGAAGGCACCGGGACCGGACGGATTCCAGGCGGACTTCTACAAAACGTTCGCACCTGCGGGAGATGTTCACAGACTCGCTAGCTAGGGGCACACTGCCACCCACGCTAGCACAGGCCTCAATCTCGCTGATACCTAAGGGGCAGCAGGGTAGCATGGTGGTTAGCATAAATGCTTCACAGCTCCAGGGTCCCAGGTTCGATTCCCGGCTGGGTCACTGTCTGTGTGGAGTCTGCACGTCCTCCCCTGTATGCGTGGGTTTCCTCCGGGTGCTCCGGTTTCCTCCCACAGTCCAAAGATGTGCGGGTTAGGTGGATTGGCCATGCTAAATTGCCCGGAGTGTCCTAATAAAAGTAAGGTTAAGGGGGGGGGGTTGTTGGGTTACGGGTATAGGGTGGATACGTGGGTTTGAGTAGGGTGATCATGGCTCGGCACAACATTGAGGGCCGAAGGGCCTGTTCTGTGCTGTACTGTTCTATGTTCTAAAGACAAAGACCCAACGGAATGTGCGTCATACAGACCTATCTCACTGCTGAACGCAGACGCCAAAATACTGGCCACAATCCTCACCAAAAGGCGAGAAGACTGTACCTGAGGTGGTTACAGAGGACCAGATGGGCTTCGTCAAAGGTCGACACTTACCTCGAACATCAGGCTCCTGCTGAACGTGATAATGACCCCCTCCGGGGAGAGAATACAAGCGCTGGACAAACTAATCATGGCGTTCGTATGGGGGGTAGAAATGCTAGGATCCCAAAGAGGGTCCGGCAAAAAACAAAATCCAGGGGGGGCTAGCCCTCCCAAACCTACAATTCTACCATGGGTCGGTGACAGGCCAGCGAAATAAGGGGTTGGATCAAGGAGCCAGAGGCCGATTGGCTGCGTGCAGAGGCGGCCACCTGCGTGGGGACCTCCCTCCGGGACCTCGCCATGGCAGCACTCCCATCTCCACCCAAAAAAACCCCAGCAGCCCGGTGGTGATAGCCACCCTCCAATCCGGGACCAACCTGCGGCAGCAATTTGGCCTGACCAAAATGTGGGACAAAGCTCCCATCTGCAACAATCATAGGTTCACACCAGCACTGACTGACGCCACCTTCAAAAGGTGGAGGCAGGACGGAGGGACACTGTCAGTCAGGGACGTATACACAGACGGCAGGGTCGCAACACTAGATGAACTGACAGAGACATTTCAGCTAGCCAGGGGGAGCGAGCTAAAGTATCTGCAGCTTACAATCTTCCTACGAAAGGAAACAAGGACGTACCCACAACCGTCACGACAGACACTACTGGAAGAACTACTGGACGCAAGCATACTAGACAAGGGAAACTGTAGTGAAATGTACGACCAACTGAAAGAAAGGGCCGACACCATACTGGACGCAAAAAGAAAGAAATCGGAGGAGGACCTGGGAATTGAGATCGGGTGGGGACTCTGGAGCGAAGCACTGCATAGGGTCAACTCCACCACCGCGTGCACAAGGCTCAGCCTGACGCAGCTAAACGTGGTACATAGAGCCCACTTACAAGAACCCGTATGAGTAGGTTCTTCCCGGAGGTGGAGGATATATGTGAACGGTGCCAAGGAGGCCCGGCCAACCACGCCCACATGTTCTGGTCTTGCCCCAGACTTGTGGAGCACTGGATTGCCTTCTTTGAGGCAATGTCCAAAGTGGTGGGGGTGAGGGTGGAGCCATGCCCGAAAGTGGCGGTCTTCAGGTTCTCGGACCAGCCAGATCTATTCCTGGGGAGGAGGGCAGACGCCCTTGCCTTTGCCTCCCTGATCTCCCGCCGTAGAATCCTGTTTGGCTCCGGTCAGCAGCACCGCCCAGAGCTGCAGACTGGCTGTCCGACCTCTCGGAATCTCCAAATGCAGAAAATCAAATTCGCCATCCGAGGGTCAGTCGACGGCTTCCACAGAACATGGAAGCCATTCACGGGAATGTTCCGGGACCTGTTTGTGGCCAACTAACAGGAGGAAGAAAAGCATGTAGCCAAGAATCAGCGGAAAGTAGTCAAGAATCAGGTGAAGGGAGCCAAGGCATGAAAGGGAGAGATAAACTGGGAGGGAGGGGAGGGACGGCTGAACCCGAGGAAAGAAATGCGAATCACGGGGGGGGGGGGGGGCGGAGGGGGTGGGGAGACAGCAAAACCTGAGGGAAGAAAGGTGGACCGTGGAGGGGGTGGGTGGACAAGAGAGGAGAACCAGCGGGATGGGGCGGAATGCGGGGAAACGGGATCCGGAAGGAAGGCATGGGATGCCAAAACGTGCATGACATCTGCAGGAGCAGGGAACGAGGAAAATAAAGATGGAGGACTGGAGGAGCAGCAGAAGTGGAGGCGGGCGCGGGACGGCAGCGAGAACCATCCGGGAGAAGCAGGCAACAACAACACAAAACACAGCCAAGTATCGCACACTGTAATTATCTCCCCGGCACCCAAATGTATATTTGCCTCCACAATCACCGCCCCCCTTCCCCCCTGCCCCGCAAACAGTCACCTACTTACGTTGTGTAAATAATGTTGCCAGGTGCACAGAGCTGCCGCTGTCGATCTGGTGCACAATATCCTACCAGTTATTCTATTTCATATTTTATTGTATTTTATGTTGGGGCGTGCCCTTCTATTCTAAATATGTGAATATATATATATATATATGTGTGTTTCTTATTCTGTGTACATAACGGTAATTATACCTTGTTCAATATCCCAATAAAAAAACATTTTAAAAAAATTTAAAAAATCTTTGTCCATCAGCACATTAAAGCTTACTGAATTGTTTCACTGTTCCGTAAGTGCCCCCTATTGAAACATCGACCACCTGCCTGGCTCATTCCCGAATACCAGGTTCAGTACTGCGCCTTCACTCCTTGGACTATCTACATACTGTTTCAAAAACCCCTCTTGGAATCTCCTTTCAGGCTCTGCCCCATCCACCCCGCCAGCACGAATTGAATCCCAGTCAATATAGGGAAAGTTCATAGAATCATAGAATTTACAGTGCAAAAGGAGGCCATTCGGACCATCGAGTTTGCACATTCTCTTGGAAAGACCACCCGACTTAAATCCACACCTCCACCCCACCCGTAACCCAGCCACCCTACACAACTTATGGGCAATTGATCATGGTCAATCCACCTAACCTGCACATCTTTGGACTGTGGGAGTTAACCGGAGCACCCGGAGGAAACTCACGCAGACACGGGGAGAACGTGCAGACGCCTCACAAACAGTTGCCCAAGCTGGGAATCGAACCTGGGACCCTGCAGCTGTGAAGCAACTGTGCTAACTACTGTGCTACCGTGTCGCTCAAAATCACGCTCGCTAAAATCACCCACCACATCAACTCTGTGACATTAACACCATTGCCTCCAATAAGGTTTCAGATGATTGCCGGACAACTGCCACTCCGCTATTTGTATGGGAACAGCTACTTTTTACCAACTAACTAGATCGAAGTTTCCCTTAGAGTCCTCAACATTGACTCTGGACCTCATGAAGTCTCATGCCTTCAAGTTAAACATGGGCAAGGAAACCTCCTGCTGATTAACGCAGACCATTTACCAGTACTCCACCACATTTAATGCCAGGAAGCACTGAGGGTGCCAAGAGCACAGACAATACTCTGGGTGTGGGACTGTAATGTTCATTACCAAGAGTGGCTCGTTAGTACTACATCACAACGTTCCCAAAAGATCTGCTAGAATGGGAATTCTGCAGTTGGTGAGGGAACCAACAAATGGGAAAATGTACCTCCCCTCATCCGCAGCAATTTTCTGCTGTAGGTGCATCTGTCCATGACAGTTTAGGCAGACATGCCCACCACACAATCCTTGTGGAGTCAAAGTCTCTTCACATGGAAGATACCCTAATTCGTGTTGCACTACCACCGTGCTAAATGGGATAGGCTTTGAACGGATCTCGCAACTCAAGACTGGGCAACCATGAGGCACTGTGGGTCAACAGTGGCAGCAGAACTGCAGTCAACCGCAAATTGCATCTTCATGGCCCTGCAGATTCCCAATATGCCAGTGCCACGAAGCTAGGTTATCAACCCCGATCCAATGAAGAGTGCAAAAGGACGTGCAAAGAACAAAACCAGACAAACCTAAAAATGAGTTTTGAACCTGTTGAAGCTACAACGAAGGACTTCTTGTGTGCAAAACAGCATAACAGCAAGCAATAGACTGAGCTAACCGATTCTGCAATGGAATGATCAGAAGGCAGCTCTGCAGTCCTGCCACATCAAGCCATGAATTATGGTGGACAATTAAATAACTAACTGAATATAAAATATAATTGAATAGAAAAATTGGCAATTGAATAGAAAAATTGGGAAGTCATGTTGCAGCTGTAGAGAACATTTGTTCAGCCTCATTTGGAATATTGCATACAATTTTGATCGCCGCACTAGCAGAGGAATGACAAAGCTTTGGAGAGGGTACAGAAGCGGTTTACTAGGATGTTGCCTGGTATGGAGGACATCAGCTCTGAGCAGAGGTTAGATTAACTCGGTCAGCTCTAACTGGAACGTCGGAGGTTGAGAGGCGACCTAATAGATGTTTACAAGATTATGAGTGGCATGGACAGAGTGGATAGTCATATGCTCTTTCCTACGGTATGGAGAGTCTGGTACAAGGGGCATAGATTTAAAATGCGTGGGGAAAAGTTTAGAACCGATGTGCGAGGCAATTCTTTTACACAGAGGGTGGTAAATATATGGAACTCGCTGCCTGGGGAAGTGGTAGGAGCCGGTATCAGCAACTTAACTGGAGTAGCCTTATTAATGCAGCGGCTGCCAGAACAGATCAACGACTAGGAATCTTACACCGAGTAAGACACGTCCTCACCCCCTATACCGGTTCCAAGGCATTAGTCAGAAGTGTAATAGAATACTTTTCACTTGCCTGGATGATTGAAGCTCCAACAACACTCAAGCATCTCGGCGCCATCCAGGACAAAGCAACCCGCTTGATTGTTACCCCTTGCGCACACTTTCCATCCCTCTTCCTCCAACAAACATTGGGAGCCATGTGTACCATCTACACGATGCACCACAGGAATTCGCTGAGGTTCCATGGGCAGCATCTTCCAAACCGACAACCAATAGCATCTAAAGTACACGAACAGCAGGTGCCTCCGAACCCCACCAACTGAAGGTTCTGTTCCAAGTCACTCACCAACCAGACCTGGACATATGCCACTGTTCCTTCACTGTCATTGGGTCAAAATCCGGGAAATGCCTTCATAACAGCACTGTTGGGGTGTCTACACCTCAGCGACAGCAGAGGCTCATGAAGGCACCTTACCACCACCTTCTGAAGGGCAACTAAGGATGGAAAGGAAATGCTGGCCGAACCAGTGATGCCTGCATCCAGGAAATACATTTTTTTTAAAGCAGGAAAATCCAAAGCCAATATTCCTGTTCAATGACTGTGAAATTGATGTTGATCTCTCAGCACATTTTGGTGTTCAAACCATGGCCACATGAAGGATAATGTCAATGTATTGAGCCATTCCATCACTAGTAGTCTGGAGTGACCTGTCAGAAATGTTGTGGCATTTGTATCTCTAATGGATCATTCGTCTTCAACGTAGACAAGAAAATCACTTGTTATTGATTTTTGTTTATTTTATACCCGATATAAGAAAGTTGTGATCACCTGGTGAATAAAAATAATCATAAAATATGAATCCAGTCATGGTTTCTTAATTTAACGCTTTTATATGGTGTGGTTACATTCGGGAAATAATTCACAGTAATTGAAATGGATTACAGACAAATCATTTTTGTTTCCTTTGCTGTGCTGGGAAGAAATGAATCAATTATTAATTTTAAAGTAGTAGAACTCTAGGACTATGTTATCTTCTGTATAATTAATTTAATAATTATGCTGAGTGGATATTCGGAATCATTTTGCTACTCCTCTCTGAATTTCTTCTGAATCGCTGCGTAAATGAATATGTTGGTGCAGGAACGAAGCAGTTGAAACATGTTTCCGGATTCCTGGAGAATGAATTTGGGATCACTAAAGCTTTTGATGTTGTAATCATTTGTAATTCGCACATATAAGATCTGTACAACATACGTCGTCCAAAGCAGAATGAAACTGCCAGAGATGGTGATGAGTAAGACGATGGACGTTCTGCGACTCTCCATCTCTAGGTCACTCTGCTTTTCCCTGCTGCTTTCCACACGGTGTCTCGTCCGGGCTCTACTGCTGCTGGAATGTGTCTGACGGTCAGAGCGTTCAGCAGAACAATAAGAATGAACGGAGCACACGGGGTCAAAATACGGTCCAACCAGTCGTGTGCTGTCCAAAACAGTGAAGTATCACGGATGTTCTTCAGTCTGCAACACCACGGGATATTGTCAACGATGGAAATAAGCTCGTGGATAAAGTACCAAGGGATACAGGTTAAACAGCCTAGTGTGCAGACAGTCCCTATCACCCTATCAGTACTTTATTTTCAGCTTCTGGCAGAATATGGCCACAGGGGCAACAGGGTGGCATGGTGGTTAGCATAAATGCTTCACAGCTCCAGGGTCCCAGGTTCGATTCCCGGCTGGGTCACTGTCTGTGTGGAGTCTGCACGTCCCCCCCCCGTGTGCGTGGGTTTCCTCCGGGTGCTCCGGTTTCCTCCCACAGTCCAAAGATGTGCGGGTTAGGTGGATTGGCCATGCTAAATTGCCCGTAAGGTTAAGGTTAAGGGGGGGTTGTTGGGTTACGGGTATAGGGTGGATACTTGGGTTTGAGTAGGGTGATCATGGCTCGGCACAACATTGAGGGCCGAAGGGCCTGTTCTGTGCTGTACTGTTCTATGTTCTAAATCGATCAAACGTAAAAGTGACTGTTAACCAGACAGAACTCACTCTGGAAGCGCAAGTTAGAGCAATGCTCAGGCAACACACAGCAGTGATGGACAAGAAGCTGCCAGGAAAATAAATGCCACGAATACGATTTAATATCACAGCTGTGATAATGACCAGGAGATCCATCGCTGCCATGGAGACAAGCTATCGAGTGATACATACCGACAGCCCGCATTTTCCTCTGGACAGGATCACAATCGCTCCTAAATTTGCTGCAATAATGAGAACGACAGATAAATTACTTTCTGGAACCACAACAATATCATCCCATTGACCAAAATGCATGGACATTCATTTTCTGGTTCTCAGGGGAGGAACTGGGCGTGAAGAGACAATAGTTGATATAATAATGCGGAAGTGGTGGTTAGACGGGAAAGACACCTCGGATGATAGAAATATATTCTAAATAATCGAAATGTAATTTAACATTTGCATACCTTTCAAATGGATTCAATGTTTTGGCTGCACAATAATGAAGTAATATAATCTATATCTGGACACCGCATTTTTAATGGTGTTGATAGCTTTTCAATGGGTATGGGAAAGATTGCGAAAAATATCTCCACGAACAAGTGACTTCAGTTACGAGGAAGTATTGGAGAAACTGCGGTGAGCAGCTTCGTGATGAAATGATTGAGAGAAGATTTGAAAGAGTTTGTCAAATTAGTACAGGTCTGTGCAGAGCAGAGGGAGAACCTGCTGCCCTCAGCAGAACCATTGAACAGAAGAGCAGACTGATGTAATGCTGTCGGCAAGTGAAGCAATGGTAATGGGAGGACTGCTCTGCGTGTTATTCGCTTTATAAGTTTGTGGTGGTGACAGGTTTTGTAGCGGTTTTCAAAATAACATTAGATTATCAGCTGATGTGAAAATATATATTTGCGAAAGAGAAAGGTATGGGTGAATGAGACTAGATAAACTGAATGCAGAGGAGCAGTGCAGATGTGAAGGGCCGTGGAGGCTCTTTCTGTGCAAGAACCGTTCTATCTTGCTCAGGTGTTATGCATACATTCATACATAACAAAGCTAATTAGACAACAAAAAGAGCATTGTAAAAATGTAATTAATGCGTTAATAATAAGGTATTCTATCATATTCATGCACAACGTGGATAACGTCATGTTTTCCCAATTTGATCATCTTTTGGCGAAGTTTTCCCCATTTAATTAAGCTGTTGCCATTTATTCCCGTTTTTATATCTCCATGTATATGATTCACACGCAACTTATATTTGTACCATCAGCATATCAGCCGAAAATGAGGAGGGCTAATGATTGAGATGCCAAGAGGTATCCGAGCAGGAAACGCCAGGCACATTTTTGCCATGCACATCTCTGTGCCATGCTGCTCAGCCAAGTTCACAGAATGACAGAATTATTACTGCTCAGCACGATGCCATTTAACCAATCGTTGCTCCACCGTCAGTCTGATTACGCCCCTCACCAAGGGATATCCCGCCACCTTCTCCTCAGAGCATTCCAAATTGTTCCCTTCCTGATAACTGTCCAGTTAGATTCTGAATGCTTCAATTGGGCCTGTTTCCATCACTGTCTCAGACAACCGGTCACACACTCTCGCCAGTTGCAGCCGAACAAGCATTCCCATATATAAATTTCGCTTATTTTACTAACTACTTCAACGCTGTGCCCCTTAGTGCTCGATACTTTCAGGAGTGGGAACTGTTTTTCCACATCTCGTCAGTTTAAAAACATTCTGATTTTGATACGTTTTCCAAGCATTTCCATCATATTACTGCAATTACAATAACTTCAACGTTCAGCATAATTGCGTCGTCAGCGGTCCAATCAAGTGTTTTCTGAAAGCCAGTATTCATAACAACTCTAGACATTTTAATGATTACCACTTTATTACCGTTTCCTGAAGTCAAATCAGGACCATCAGGGATGACTTCAATAACACATGTTCCGAGCTGGTTTATCAGTTTTGTCCCTTGTTCTGAACATGTTCAACAGACGAACTGTTTGTTTCCCAAAGACCCAATCCATAATTTTACTAACTTTAAGTAACTGTTAACTAATGTCTTAATCTTATATACTAAACGTACAACACCTGAAATGTACGCAGCCGTTCCTGATAAGTAACTGCCTGAGACTAGGGATCATTCTGGCTAAGCTGATTTTCATCATTCGTGAATGTCAAGTCTATCCTTCATGAGGTACAGTCTCAGAAAATTAAAACTGTCCTCGCGATGGGGCCAAAATCGACTTTAATACGATGTTTGCAAATCATCTACCCGTTAGTATTACGACAGCCTTGAGAACAATGGTTCTGATACGTTACCAGGGACTGTGATGACAGCAAGTGCAGTGTAGTAAATGGCATATGGTAGTCCGGTGAGTGGAGCGTGCCTTTTCTGTGAGACGCAGCGATGCCTATCTGAGAATTCGCATGTGCTCTGCTCGCTTTCAAAGCACTCCGTTTTATACCTGATGTAATTACCCCCAGTCTCAATTACATAGCATTACCAATAATGTTACTTGCAGTTACTGAACATACAACGTTACCTAAGCATTTCCTCTTTCTGATTGCCGTTATTGAGCACGCGCATTAATGCGCTCCTTTTTAGCTTTGTCATTGATGTAATTACATGTGCTCAGTTATGGAGAAAGATGTCAAACCAAGATTTCGGTCTTTGATCAAAATTACTGACACTAATGTTGTTGATGATTAACCGATGGTGGTACGTTTACACCCATTCCTGGACAAAGAACACGTTCTTAGTTGGGTCAAGAAGGGCAGCACGGTAGCATTGTGGATAGCACAATCGCTTCACAGCTCCAGGGCCCCAGGTTCGATTCCGGCTTGGGTCACTGTCTGTGCGGAGTCTGCACATCCTCCCCGTGTGTGCGTGGGTTTCCTCCGGGTGCTCCGGTTTCCTCCCACAGTCCAAAGATGTGCAGGTTAGGTGGATTGGCCATGATAAATTGCCCTTAGAGTCCAAAATTGCCCTTAGTGTTGGGTGGGGTTACTGGGTTATGGGGATAGGGTGGAGTTGTTGACCTTGGGTAGGGTGCTCTTTCCAAGAGCCGGTGCGGACTCGATGGGCTGAATGGCCTCCTCTGCACTGTAAATTCTATGATTTCTATGATAAGAAGAACGGAGCATCAAGTGGGAGAATTGTGAGCGTGGATTTGGCCAAGAGTCGAGCTGGGTTTAACCGGGCAAAACGGCCCCCTTTAAGAAGCGGGTGAAGTACGGAATGTTGTACACAGCCCGTTGGTGGATCACACATGAGGAACGAGACTTTTAATTTGAAACACCAGACGATGTATGGACTTTCATTGAGGAAGAAAGGCTGGAGGTGAACTAAAAGGCACTGAAGCCTTGGAGAGTATTGTAGTGGCGATTTGTTGTAAATCACTTTTGTGCTGGGTTGAATAAGTAGTGTTATGTGCAATAAGGGGATGATTTGATGGATAAAGTTAACTTCGACTTACTTGGAGCTGGTTAGATGGGGGTATGGTTTCTGGGGTTGCGGCTGTTTTTTCACTGTTTTTCCTGATGTCTGCATATTGGGAATCTGATGCTTCGAATATGCTTGTCCAAGTAGAGGGAGAGGGGAGAGAACAATGGGGAGACAGACTGCTTTGTGCCATGGGCGGGTGCTGTCAAGTCAGTCAAGTCAGCTGACTCACGGAAGCATAGTGGGGGGAGAGCAGGTGTTAAGCTGCAGCTTGAAGTGGGGTTTTTTTGTTACTAGTGCTGTTCCTAGGAGAGGGGGAGCTGCTTTGCAGTCTGGGGAGGAGCTGTTACTCGGGACAATTGGAAGGTCGGGACGGCGAATGCCTGAGGGGGGTGGTCGAGGAGGCCGGGGTCACGAGCTGGAGGCTTACCAAAAAAGGGTGATGGCTAGTCGGTATGGGGGGCGGGAAGCCCACCGACCAGGCTGATGACATGGAACATTAGAGCGTTGAATGGCCGGTCAAGAGAGATTGCGTGTTCGCACATTTGAGGGGGCTGAAGGCGAACGTGGCAATGTTACAAGAGACACCTAAAGGCTACAGACCAGATGACATTGAAAAAGGGGTAGGTTGGCCAAGTATTACAATCCGGGCTGGAATCAAAGACAAGGCGGGTAGCGATCTTGATCAATAAACGAGTGGCATTCGAGGCAGGGAGAATCGTGTCAGGCAAGCGGGGTAGCTATGTAATGGTGAGTGGGAATCTGGGGGGGGTGGGGGTGGGTGGGGGGTACACGTGAACGTGTATGCTCCGAATTGGGACGATGTGGAATTTATGAGGCGTGTGTTAGGTAAGATCCCAGACTTGGAGTCGCATAACTTGATTATGGGAGGAGATTTTAATACTGCCATTCAACCGGAATTGGACCGGTTGTCATCCAAGACAGAGAGGATGCCCGCTGCAGCAAAGGAATTGAAGGAGTTTGTGGAAAAGATGGGGGGAGTAGAGCCATTGAGGTTTGCACGGCCAAGGGCGAAGGGGTTTCCTTTTTCCTCCTATTTACACAAGGTGTACTCTCGCATTGACGTTTTTGTTCTGAGCAGGGCTCCACTACCGGGGGTTGTAGATACTGAGTATTCAGCAATCGCAGTGTCGGATCACACCCCACATTGGGTGGAACTACAGGTTAGTCTGGAGAGAGTGTCACGCCCGCTGTGGAGGCTGGATATGGGGTTGTTAGCGGACGAAGCGATCTGTGGGCCGTGAACAAGTCCATCCAGAAATGATCCGGGTGCGGTCTCTGCAGAGGCGTTTGGGGAAGCTTTGAAGGCAGTGGTCAGAGCGTAATTAATCTCGATACGGCCCCACAGAGAAAAGGCGGAATGGGCTGAGAGACATAGGTTAGTTAATGAGATACTCCAGGTGGATAGGAGATACTCGGAGGCTCCGGACGCGGGGCTTCTGAGGGATTGGCGTAGGTTACAGGCGGAGTTTGGGCTGTTGACCACAGGGAAAGTTGTGAAAAAGCTGAGGAAGGCAAGGCAGCGATTTATGAGTACGGGGAAACGGCAAGCAGAATGTTACTGCACCAGTTCAGAAAAAGGCAGGCGGCCAGGGATACAGGGAGAGTAAAGAGTAGAGGTGGGAATACGGTCCAGGACACAGTGGGGGTGAATGAGGTGCTAAGGACTTTTATAGTAAATTATATGAGTCGGAACCTCTGGCGGGGGTGGAGGGGTGAGGCAGTTTTTGGGTCAGTTAGGTTCCCGAGTGTGGATGAGGACCTGGTAGAAAGGCTGGGAGCCCCAATTTTAATTGAAGAAATAATTGAGCGGCATGCAGTCAGGCAAAGCCTCGGGGCTGGACGGCTACCCGATGGAATTCTATAAGATGTTTTCAGAGATATTGAGCCCCTTGCTGCTGTGGACAATTAATGAAGCAAGAGAGAAGGGAGTCCTCCCCCAACTATGTCGCTGGCCTCGATTTCATTGATCCTGAAACGGGAGAAGGCTAAGGAGCAATGTGTGTCATACAAGCCAATTGCTCCACTGAATGTGGACGCCAAACTGTTGGCTAAGATACTGGCCACAAGGATAGCGGATAGGGGAAGACCAGACGGCATTTATAAAGGGCAGGCAACTCCAGGTAATGTTCGAATGCCATTTAATGTTATTTTGATGCCCTCAGAAGGAAGGGAGTTTGACATGGTGGCAGCAATGGTTCGGAGAAGGCTTTCGGTCGTGTAGATTCAGATTACCTGTGGGAGGCGCAGGGAAGGTTTGTGTTTGTGATTTCTTCATTGACTGGGTGTGTTTGCTCTATCAGGCACCAATAGCGAGTGTGCATCTGAACCGGCTGATGTTGGGGTATTTAAAACTACGCCGAGGGACAAGGCCAGGGTTCCCCCTCTCCCCGCTACTGTTTGCTCTGGCCATCAAGCCATTGGCAGTACCGTTAAGAGCCTGCCGGGACTCGCAAGGGTGGTGATTGGAGCACCAGGTCTCGCTTTACACAGATGATCTGCTCTTGTAAGTTCTGGAGGCGATGGAGGAAGTAATGCGGATCATTGGTAATTTGGTAATTTTTCGGGAACACGAGGAAAAGCGAGGTTATCGTGATCCAGGCAACAGAGCAGGAGATGGCAGAAGAGGAGACTAGGAGAGCTGCCACTTTTAATGGGAGGAAAGAACTTTCGGTATCTGGGAATACAGGTAGCCCAGGGATGTGAGACACTGCTCAAGTTCAACCTATCCCGGCTTGTAAAACAAATGAAAGTGGACTTTAAGAGATGGGATATTCTCCCGCTATCACTGGTGGGAAGGGCACCGACCGTGAAAATGACGGTCCTCCCCCGATTTCTGTTTGTCTTTCAGTGCCTCCCCATCTTAATCCCAGTTGCCTTTTTCAAGCGGGTGAATCAGGTTATTGATGGCTTTGTGTCGGCGGGTAAAACACCGCGAGTGAAGTAAGTGTTACTGACGCGCAGTCGAGGGGAGAGTGGCTTGGCGCTGCCGAACTTTTGCAATTACTACTGGGTGGCGAATAGAGCCATGAATCGGAAGTTGATAGCGGGGGAGGGGTCGGTGTGGGAGCGGGTGGAGGCAGCGTCATGTAAAGACACACGTTTGGGAGCACTGATAACGGCATCTTTTCCGTTCTGGCCGGCCCGATACTCAACAAGTCCGGTGGTGGTGGCGGCTATGAGAATCTGGGTGTAGTGGAGGAGATATAAGAGAGTGGAGGGAGCATCGGTTTGGACCCCGATTTATAATAATCATCGGTTTGTACCGGGTAGGCTGGATGGTGGGTTCCAGAGGTGGCAAAGGGGGGGAATTCGGAGGATGGTGGATCTATTTATAGACGGGTTCTTCCACAGCTTTAAAGCGTTGGAGGATAAATTTGAATGTCAACAGGGCGTGGGTTTAGATATTTGCAGGTGCAAGGCTTCTTTAGAAAGCAGATTCCGACCTTCCTGCTGCTGCCGCCACGGGGGATACAGGACAGAGTGGTCTCTTGTACTTCAGGTGGGAGAGTGGAAGGTATCAGATATTTACCAGTAACTTTTGGATGCCGAGAAAACTCCGATGGAGGAGCATACGTGCAACAGGGAGGACGAGCTAGGAGGCGAGACAGATGTGTGTCTGTGGGAAGACCCCCATCATCAGGGTTATTACATTCTCATCCTGTGCCAGCCTTAGCCTGATACAATTCAATGTAGTCCACCGGGCGCACATGACAGTGGCTAGGAAGAGCACGTTTTTCGGGGTAGAGGACAAGTGTGCCAGGTGCACGTGAAGCCCAGCAAATCATGTCCACATGTTTTGGGCATGCCGGTAGCTTAGAGGTTTCTGGCACTGTTTCGTTGAGGCAATGTCCACCGTACTCAAAACACGTGTGGTGCCGAGTTCGAAGGTGGCGACCTTTGGTGTGTCGGAAATACCTGGATTTCAGGGGGCGAAAGAGGACGTCGTCTTGGCCTTTGCCTTTCTGGTAGCCCTGAATGTGATCTTATTAATGTGTAGGGACTCGTAGCCACCTAGTGTAGAGACCTGGGTTAGTGACATGGCTGGGTTTCTCAGTCTTGAGAAAATAAAGTTCGCCTCAAGAGGGTCAATGGTTGGGTTTACCCGGAGGTGGCAGCCGTTCGTCGACTTTCACGGGGAATATTAAAATTTCAACAGATGCAGAATTACAAAACCGGGGGGGGGGGGGGGGGGGGGGGGGGGGGGGGGGACTGTTGCTTTATGGTTGGCGTGTGCGAAGATTTTGATGGGGTGGAAATGTTTATTTTACCCTGTTTGTGTCATTATTATTATACAAACTTGCTAATACCCTAATAAA
Source organism: Scyliorhinus canicula (assembly GCF_902713615.1). Lineage (NCBI taxonomy): Eukaryota > Metazoa > Chordata > Chondrichthyes > Carcharhiniformes > Scyliorhinidae > Scyliorhinus > Scyliorhinus canicula. The sequence goes on along the minus strand of NC_052162.1, from coordinate 109,671,935 downwards.
AATATTTTATTGAAAATAGAAGAGTATAGAGATTGCCGGAGTAGAATTAAGAGAAATCAGGAGGGCAGAAAGGGAGCAGTAGATTGCTTTCGAAGCTGAGGCAATAGAGAATCCATAGAGCGTCCACATAACAAAGGACAAAAGAGTAATGAAGCAGAGAGTAGGGCCTCTTAAACTAATGTGGCGGGGGATGGGAACCGGATTAGGAAGTTAGAGGTCAGTAAAGAGGCAGCAAATAAAGCCAGTAAGGTACAAGATAATAAACTCAATGTGACTAAGGGGAAGAGTAGACAGGGAAGAGATGATGAACGCAAATGGACAGATGGTCTGAGGTGCATTTGATTTAATGCGAGAAGTGTAGCAGGTAAGGCAGATTAATTTAGGGCTTGGATTAGTACCTGGTATATGACGTTATTGGTATTACTGAGACTTGGTTGAGGGAAGGGCAAGACTGGCAACTAAATATCCCAGGGTATAGATTCTTCAGGAGAGATAGAGATAAGAACATAAGAACATAAGAACTAGGAGCAGGAGTAGGCCATCTGGCCCCTCGAGCCTGCTCCGCCATTCAATTAGATCATGGCTGATCTTTTGTGGACTCAGCTCCACTTTCCGGCCCGAACACCATAACCCTTAATCCCTTTATTCTTCAAAAAACTATCTATCTTTACCTTAAAAACATGTAATGAAGGAGCCTCAACTGCTTCACTGGGCAAGGAATTCCATAGATTCACAACCCTTTGGGTGAAGAAGTTCCTCCTAAACTCAGTCCTAAATCTACTTCCCCTTATTTTGAGGCTATGCCCCCTAGTTCTGCTGTCACGCGCCAGTGGAAACAACCTGCCCGCATCTATCCTATCTATTCCCTTCATAATTTTAAATGTTTCTATAAGATCCCCCCTCATACTTCTAAATTCCAACGAGTACAGTCCCAGTCTACTCAACCTCTCCTCATAATCCAACCCTTTCATCTCTGGGATTAACCTAGTGAATCTCCTCTGCACACCCTCCAGCGCCAGTACGTCCTTTCTCAAGTAAGGAGACCAAAACTGAACACAATACTCCAGGTGTGGCCGCACTAACACCTTATACAATTGCAACATAACCTCCCTAGTCTTAAACTCCATCCCTCTAGCAATGAAGGACAAAATTCCATTTGCCTTCTTAATCACCTGTTGCACTTGTAAACCAACCTTCTGTGACTCATGCACTAGCACACTCAAGTCTCTCTGAACAGCGGCATGCTTTAATATTTTATTGTTTAAATAATAATCCCGTTTGCTGTTATTCCTACCAAAATGGATAACCTCACATTTGTCAACATTGTATTCCATCTGCCAGACCCGAGCCCATTCACTTAACCTATCCAAATCCCTCTGCAGACTTCCAGTATCCTCTGCACTTTTCGCTTTACCACTCATCTTAGTGTCATCTGCAAACTTGGACACATTGCCTTTGGTCCCCAACTCCAAATCATCCATGTAAATTGTGAACAATTGTGGGCCCAACACGGATCCCTGAGGGACACCACTAGCTACTGATTGCCAACCAGAGAAACACCCATTTATCCCAACTCTTTGTTTTCTATGATGGAGGTGGAGGTCAAAGGGGTGGCAGAGTTGCATTACTGGTTAGAAATGATATCACAGCTGTGATTAAGGAGGGCACGATGGAGTATTCGAGCACTGAGGCAATATTGGTAGAGCTAAGAAATAGGAAGGGTGCAGTAACATTGGTGGGACTTTGCTACAGGCCTCCCAAAAGCGAGCGTGAAGTAGAGGTAACAATATGTAAACTGATTATAGAAAACTTTCGGAGCAATAGATTGGTCGTGATTGGAGATTTTACCTTCCCCAACATTGAATGGGACTCTTGTAGTATTGGAGGCGTAGATGGAGCAGAATTTGTAGGGAGCATCCAGGAGAGTTTTTTTTAGAGCAGTATGTAAATAGTCCAACTCGGGAAGGGAGCATACTGGACCTGGTATTGAGGAATGATCACGGCCAGGTGGTTGAAGTTTCAGTCGGTGATTACTTTGGGAATAGCGATCTCAATTCCGTAAGTTTTAGAATACTCATGGACAAAGACGAGAGTGGTCCGAAAGGAAGAGTCCTGAATTGAAGAAAGGCCAAGTATAACAAAATTCGGCAGGTGCTAGGGAATGTGGATTGGAAGCAGTTGTTTAAGGATAAATCCACATTAGAAATGTGGGTGTCTTTGAAGGAAAGGTTGATTAGAGTGCAGGACAAACATGTCCCTATGAAAATGAGGGATAGGAATGGCAAGATTAGGGATGACGGGTGGAACTGTGAGACGAGCTAAGCTGAAAAAGGAAGCATACATAAGATCTAGACGAATTAAAACTGATGAAGCTTTGGAGGAATAGCGGGAAAGTAGGACAAATCTCAAACGCGCAATAAAGAGGGCTAAAAGGGGTCATGAAATATCTTTGGCTAACAGAGTTAAGGAAAATCCCAAAGCCTTTTATTCGTATATAAGGAGCAAGAGGGTTACTAGAGAAAGGATTGGCCCACTAAAAGACAAAAGAGGGAATTTATGCGTGGAATCAGAGGAAATGGGTGAGGTTCTTCATGAGTGCATCGGTACTCACCAAGGAGAGGGACATGACGGATGTTGAGGCTGGGGATGGATGTTTAAATACTCTAAGCCAAGTCGGCACAAGGGAGGGGGAAGTTTTGGGTATCCTTAAAGTCATTATGGTGGACAAGTCCCCAGGGCCGAATGGGATCTATCCCAGGTTACTGAGGGAAGCGAGGGACGAAATAGTTGGGGCCTTAACCAATATCTTTGCAGTATCCTTGAGCACGGGAGAGGTCCCGGAGGACTGGAGAATTGCAAATGGTGTCCCTTTGTTTAAGAAGGGTAGCAAGGGATAATTCAGGGAATTATAGACCTGTGAGCTTGACGTTAGTGGCAGGAAAATTGTTGGAGAAGATACTGAGGGATAGGAACTATTCACATTTCGAAGAAAATACACTTATCAGTGATAGGCAGCATGGTTTTGTGCAGGGACCGTCGTGTCTTACAAACCTAATAGAATTCTTTGAGGAAGTGACAAAGTTAATTGATCAGCGAAGGGCTGTTGATGTCACATACATGGACTTCAGTAAGGCGTTTGATAAAGTTTCCCATGGCAGGTTGATGGAAAAAGTGAAGTCCTATGGGATTCAGGGTGTACTAGCTAGATGGATAAAGAACTGAATGGGCAACAGGAGACAAAGAATAGTGGTGGAAGGGAGTGTCTCAAAATGGAGAAAGGTGACTAGTGATGTTCCACGGGAATCCGTGCTCGGACCACTGTTGTTTGTAATATACATAAATTATCTGGAGGAAGGTATAGGTGGTCTGATTAGCAAATCTGAAGATGATACTAAGATTGGTGGAGTTGCAGATAGCGAGGAGGACTGTCAGAGAATACAACAAAATATAGATAGATTGGAGAGTTGGGCAGAAAAATGGCAGATGGAGTTCAATCCAGGCAAATGCGAGGTGATGCGTTTTGGAAGATCTAATTCAAGAGCGGAATATATGGTCAATGGAAGAGTGCTGGGGAAAATTGATGTACAGAGTGATCTGGGAGTTCAGGTCCATTGTACCCTGAAGGTGGCAACGCAGGTCGATAGATTGGTCAAGAAGTCATACAGCATGCTTGACTTCATTGGACGGGGTATTGAGTACAAGAGTCGGCAGGTCATGTTACAGTTGTATATGACTTTGGTTATGCCACATTTGGAATACTACGTGCAGTTCTGGTCACCACATTACCAGAAGGATGTGGATGCTTTAAAGAGGGTGAAGAGGAGGTTCACCAGGATTTTGCCTGGTATGGAGGGTGCTAGATGTGAAGAAAGTTTGAGTAGATTAGGATTGTTTTCGTTGGAAAGACGGGGGTTGAGGGGGACCTGATTGAGGTCTACAAAATTATGAGAGGTATGGACAGGGTGGAGAGCAACAAGCTTTTTCCAAGACTGGAGGTGTCAATTACAAGTGGTCACGATTTCAAGGTGAGAGGGGTAAAGTTTAAGGGTGATGTGCATGGGAAGTTTTTTACGCAGAGGGTGGTGGATGCCTGGAACGCTTTGCCAGCGGAGGTGGTAGAGGCGGGCACGATAGCATCATTTAGGATACATCTAGACAGATATATGAATGGGCGGGGAACAGAGGGAAGTAGACCCTTGGATAATAGGCGACTGGTTTCGAAAAAGGATCTGGATCGGCGCAGGCTGGGAGGGCTGAAGGGCCTGTTCCTGTGCTGTAATTTCCTTTGTCCTTTGTTCTTGTTCTTAAGGATTGATAACGTCCTCTATGTGCTGATCCATAAGGGATTGGTGAGATCCTAAATTAATATTTCAAATCGGTATTTACTGTTGAGAAAGGCATGGATATTGGGGAACTTGGGGAAATACGAAATTATGTCTTGAGGAGTGTATATAATAAGGAGAAGGATGTGCTCGAAGTCATAAAGCGCATCAAGGTAGATAAATGCCCGATAACTGATATATCCCACGAAGTTGTGTGACGCGAGGGGTGGGAAATGTGAAACCCCCAGCAGAGGTATTTGAATCGTCCACAGCCACAGTTGAGGTGCCTGAAGATTGGAGTATGACAAATGTGCCGTCGTGAATTGCAAAACGGTGAGCCTGAAGTCTGTGGTGGGTAAGGTATTAGAAGGTATTCTGATAGACAGGATCTACAGGCATTTAGACAGCCAAGGAGTGATTGGGACAGTCAGCTTGGCTTTGTGAATGGAAAATCATGTCTCACGAATTTGATTGAGTATTTTGAATGGGAAACAAGACGATAGATGAGGTCAGTGCAGTCGACTTTGTCCACATGGACTTAAGCAAGGACTCTGACACGGTAGCGCATGACAGATTGTTGCATAAGGTTAAATCGCACGGATCCAATAACCGGTAGCCAATTGGATACAGATTTGGCTGATGACAGAAGACAAAATGCAATTGTCGAGTGGTGTTTTTCAAATTGGAGGCCTGTGAGCACAGGTGTGCCTGAGGAATAGGTGCTCGGTCCACTGTTATTCGCCATTTATATTAATAATTTGGCTGATAATTTAGGACGTGTGGTCAGTACGTTTGCAGATGGCACCAAGATTGGTGGCATATTGTACAGTAAAGAAGGTTATCTAGGATTGCAACGGGATCTTGATAAATTGGGCCAGTGGGCCGATGAATCGCAGATAGAGTTTTATTTAAATAAATGTGAGGTAATTAATTTTGGTAGATTGAATGGGGACAGGATCTACCCAGCTGATAGAGAGTTGGGGTAAGTTATTGAATAAAGATATCTAGGAGTACAGGTTCATATCTCCTTGAAAGTGGAGTCACAAGTATACAGGGTGGGGAATAAGGCAGTCAGCATGCTTGGTTTCATTGGTCAGAACATTCAATACAGGAGTTGGAAGGTCTTGCTGAGGTTGTACATAACATCAGGAAGGTCACACTTGAAAACCCATGTTCTGTTCTGGTCGCCCTATTATAGAAAGGATATTATTGAACTGGAAACAGTGGAGAAAATATTTGCTAGAATGCTACACGGTCTTGATCGTTTGAGTCATAAGGAGAGGCTGTATAGACTGAGAGATTTTTTTTCCTGGAACGTAAGAGGCTTAGGCGTGATCTTATAGATGTCCATAAAATAATGAGAGGCATAGATAAGGTAGACAGTCAACATATTTTCCCGAAGGTAGGGGAGTCTAAAACGAGAAAGAATAGGTTTAAGGTGAGATGGGAGAAATGCAAAGGGACCCACAGGGCAATATTTTCACACAAATTGTGATGATTGTCTGGAACAAGCTGCCAGTGGCAGTAGTAGAGGCGGGTACAATATTGTATTTTTAGAAAGCATTCGGACAGTTATATGGGAAAGCTGGGTACAGTGAGTTATGGACCAAATGCGGGCAATTGGGATTCGCCTAGTGGTAAAAAGTCGGTGGCGTGGACAAGTTGGGCCGAAAGGCTTGTTTTCATCCAAAGCTACGATGATTCTGTGACTCTAACCTGAGCTAATAAATCGATGGGCTTCCATTTTGAACATCACTTGGAGAAGAAAAGAAGAAAAGAAAAAAGGCGGAAATTGAACAATGGCATAAAATAGTAAAACATAGTAACATCTTACACCTCTTAAACCTCTTACTACTGTAGAAATCGGAAAACAGAAAATGGAATGCTCTGCCTTTTGTGATTAGGTTTTTCCTCTGGACACGCACCAACGCCCGTGGGTGGGCTGGCTTCAATGCAAAATCCCACTTACAATCGGCGGGTCGATAGAATCCCTCCATCATCGATAGGTGCGCAGCTGAGCAACCTGCTCATGGGCAGCACGGTAGCACAAGTGGATAGCACTGTGTCTTCACGGCGCCAGAGTTCCAGGTTCGATTCCCCGCTGGCTCACTGTCTGTGTGGAGTCTGCACATTCTCTCCGTGTCTGCGTGGGTTTCCTCTGGGTGCTCCGCTTTCCTCCCACAGTCCAAAGTTGTGCATGTTAGGTGGATTGGCCATGATAATTGCCCTTAGTGACCAAAAAGGGTCGGAGGGGTTATTGGGTTACTGGGATAGGATGGAAGTGAGGGCTTAAGTGTGTCGGTGCAGACTCGATGGGCCGAATGGGCTCCTTCTGCACTGTATGTTCTATGTTCTATGCTGCTCGAGGATAACCCCACCAATCTTCCGAGTCTGAAGGGCTCTTCTTCAGAACTGGCGAGAGGTAGAAATAGAAAGGGAAAATATTGCAAATGCAGGAAAACTGACGTAAAAACGGAAAATACTGAAAATCCCAGAGAGAGAGAAACAAATTTAACTGTCGAGCCCTTTTGATTCTTCTTCAGGTAGAAATGTTCTTATTTGTCAGTTGTTTAACGATATGTTTGAGGCATGTGCAGCAAAATGGAAAGTTAACTGTGGGTGGAAAGGCAAGGGAAGTTAAATCACAAAAAAATCATGGACCACAAGACAAAGAGAGTGATAGCTTAAATATTGATGTCGAAAGTGTTCGGACGGTGTACATTTCAAGAGCAAGGTAATAGTCAGCACTTTTAGAATTCGAAATAGCTGGAAGCATGAACAGTAAAAAAAATGATCATCAAAAACAAAACATAAAAACAAGGTAAGATCTTAGACTTGGGGGAGTAAATTGGACGTCGGGTTTCATGGGCCAACATTAGTAAACTCTATGGTCCATACACAATTCTGTACAGTGCCAAATGGGAACATTATATGCTCATGCTTAGGGCGGCAGGGTAGCACAATGGTTAACACTATTGCTTTACAGTGGCAGGGATCCGGGGTCCATTCGCGGCTTGGGAATCTGTGCAGAGTCTGCACGTTCTCTCGTGTCTGACTGGGTTTTCTCCGGTGCACCGGTTTCCTCTCGCAATTCCGAAAGACGTGTTGGTTAGGTGAATTGAACATTCACAATTCTCCCTCTGTGTACCCGACCAGGCCACGGAGTGTGGCGAACAGAAGATATTCACTGTATCTTCACTGCAGTGTTAATGTAAGCCTACTTGTGACACTAATAAAGATCATTATTCTGTGGTGTGCTTCACTGGGACATTGCTGCAGGGAAGATATTTAACTGAATGTGCAAGAGACAGGAAGATCAGCATCATACTTTAAAACTGGGCGATGCTTTTCCACAATGTCGTCACCAGTCAGCGCTTGGTCTCTGCATTGTAGATGGGGCGGAATTGTGAACAACGAATAAAATAACCTAATTTGATTGTGTGAGAAATTCACTGTTTCACGCACAAGGCATGTTTGGCAACTTGGATTTTAAGGAAAGCGGAGAGATGGGTTAATTTTACACCTCCTACTGTATAGGAAGATACCGGGCGATGAGGATGAGGTGTTGGAGCGTTAGACGAGGGAATTAGTGTGTGGCAAGGGGAATAGGTCTCTTCGCGATGCTGATGAGAATGCTGTCGGGAGGATGGGATTTGCACAGTCATCATACACAACTTGTTTAAAACCGTGGAGGGTGATCCTTCTATATGAATTCTGGTGGGTTGAATAGTGAGGGCAAGAGTAACCCGAGCGTGCTTTTGAAAGGAAGAAAATATCATGTTGGAAGTGCATGGTATATTCAAAGGGCCTTCTAGTCACGTGTATGGTTGTTGCCAATGTAATCCTCGGCTGAAAAAAAAGAAACATAAAATGTTACAAATGGCGCGTCCGAAATAACGAAGAATATGGTCTTGTTGGGGTCTTCAATTGCAAGCAAAAACTATGGCTCCATCATGCCACTATTGTTGGAGCTGGTCCAATCTTCAACGTGTAACATTCTATCTGTGACTAAGGCAGATTGTGATCGAAACAACACAAGGGCCTGTTGTACTGCATTGTTGCATGTGGTTATGACACGGTGCCCTGCATGTGGAAATGAACTTCGTCCTTCACTCTGAGTATATCCGTCACGATGCTGTGCTGTTTTACAATGTGATTAGAGGGTTGGGTTAAAAACAGGTTGACAGCTCAATGTTCGACTGAAACAGGGACGTGTGCAGCAGAGCGTTTTTAGCATTCTCAATCTTTTTATCCTGACCGGTTATATGGTTCACCATTCCAGAGGAATGAAGTCAAATAGTTAACCCATGTTGAAAGTGCAATGTAGAAAAACAAAGCATTCCGAGGGTACTACCAATTACAGATAAACCGAGACCCCAATCTCCCGAAGGCAATCTGCAGAACTGCAAGTTCTAAGATGTTAATATTAAGATGTTCTCCCAATTTGGACTGATAGTTTCGGATTTCATTGCAACACGCTTCAAGTGAACGAACATTTCGTTCATTTCTGCAACCATTTCCTTTATATATATATGCTAAAGTGTTTCTAAGAAACCTTTGCGTGAATTAATTTCTATGGTAATGAAGTCCAGTAACAAAACGTTTATATATTTTTTTACAAGCATAGGTCAGTAACATACTCAGAATTGTACTATAGTCACTGCACTCGGATTTAAGGCTGTGATGAACTAATTGTTGCTGTTTGACTCTGGGCGTCGGCTTCGATTCATGCACTTAGGACCTGCATGTTCATGCACGTGCGAAAGCAACTTTAGAAGGGCAATACGCACATTTTGTGAGAATACGAAAATGAGCATTAAGGGATTGTAAGTGAGACTGTAAGTGAAGAAACATCTGAATGGAGGATATACCTCCAGGTGGAGAGACAAGGTCTGATACGGGAAAGTGTGCTTGGCTTTATCAGAGGGAGATCGTGTCTAATAAATGTTATTGAATTATTTGTGGAGGTGACCAGGTGTGTAGATGAGGGTAGTGCACTTAATGCAGTTTATATGGATTTCAGCAAATCCTTTGACAAGGTCCAACATCTGAGACTTATTAAGACGACAAATGCACATGAGCTACAGGAATTTGAAAAGGTGGATTCAAAATTGGCTTCGTTATAGTAGACAGAGTGTGATGACAGAAGGTTTCTTCAGTGACTGGAAGCCAACGTCTAATGGTGCACCATAAGGTCTGTGCGGCATCCCTATTATACGTCATTTATTTAAACCACATAGATGACTGTGTGGGGGTAGCATCAGTCAGTTTTCGGATGACACAATGGTTGTCAAGGTGGTTAAGAGCTCGGTTGCGTGTCTTGAGTCACTGAAATATGGGGAAAACATGGTCAAACGGGCAGAAACGTGCCAAATTGAATTTGGCCAATTGAAGTGTGAGGTGATACGCTTTGGAAGGAGTAATTTTACACGGAAGTATTCAATCATAGCATCATAGAATCAAGCTGGAAATACAATCTGAGACCACGGCGCTGTGAAGCAAATGTGCTAACCACTGTGCTGCTGTGAAGATGGACCTTCCAAACGACCCACCAAATAATCTCTGAGACCCAAAAATAATCATCAAATCCCAGTCGATCACCAACCCCAAAACCTTCCCTTCCCAACGGGCATCGTGCGACAATCACCAGGAAGGAATATTCCCTTCCAGTCGGGGAACACTTCAGCAGTCAAGGGCATTCAGCCTCTGATCTCCGGGTAAGCATTCTCCAAGGCGGTCTTCAGGACACGCGACAATGCAGAACTTCAGGGTAAAAACTTATAGCTAAATTCCACACGCAAGAGTGCGGCCTCAACGGGATCTTGGATTCATGTCGCATTACATTCACCCCTCCCCCCCACCATCTAGCCTCAACTTACAAAATCCTACCAACTGTCCTAGCCTGAGACAATTCACACCTCTTTAACATGGGGTTACCCCATCTCTGGATCTGTAATGATTTGATTACCCACAAATGCTCGCATTCCAAGCATTGTCTGGCATCTCTGACTTTGTCTATACAAATGTTTCTGGAACATACCTCGCCATTCACCTGAGGAAGGAGCAGTGCTCCGAAAGCTCGTGTTTGAAACAAACCTCTTGGACTTTAACCTGGTGTTGTAAGACTTCTTACTGTGCTCACCCCAGTCCAACGCCGTCATCTCCAAATCACAACTATTATATGAAGCACAAGTAAAAACAAAAACCAAGCAAAATGAAAAAGAGAAGAGCAGTACACACAAATGCGGGAAAGATCGACACCATTAAGATCCAAACTTATTTCAGTCTCCGTCCTTCAGCTTTCACAAACGCCTCCTCCTCCCCCCTCCCCATCTCAAAGTAGATGTCCTTAGAGTTATGAATCACCCTCATATTCGTTGGGTAGACCACCCTAAACCTCACGCTACACTTGTGTGACGCTGCCTTCGCCGGCGATAGGCTGCCCGCCTCCTCGCCTGCACCACTGTAAAATCCTTGTATTTTCGAATACCAGCACCATTCCACCTCACCTCCCATTCAGCTTCGTCCAACTCAACACCATCTCCTTCACCTGACAACTGTGAGTGCATACTACCACAACGCTCGGTGGCTCATTCGTATTTGCCTTCGGCGGGAGTGACCAGTGGGCCCGGTCCAATTTGTAGAGAAAGGATACTCCTCTTCCCCATCAACTTGTGAACATCACCTCAAAGTATTCCGATGGCCTCCGGCCCTCCACACCCTCAGGCAACCCCATGATCCTTAGATTCTACCTTCGTGTCCTGTTCTCCAGGTCCTCCACTTCGTCTCTCAGCCTTTTATTTCATTCTACCAGCCTCCGCAGCACCTCACCCATCGAGGTGAACTGGTCGCTATGCAGCGACAGTGCCTCCTCCACCCGCTTCAAATCCTCTCCTTGCTCCCACACCTCTATCAGCATCTTGATCAAAGCTTCCTTCATCGGTGCAAGAGTCTCATCCATTCACTCATTGAGCGTGAACATCAAATTTGTTCGATGCAATTAAAACACTTAGAGAACAACCTCTCAAACTCCTCCATCCACCACATCCTCCAGCTTATTCACCGTAATGGGCGCGTCCCGCAGATGGGCTTGCATCCATATCTTTCCTTCTGCTGGACTCACAGCCGAACTCCCGGCGTTATTTTAAATAGCTGGCATGCTTGTATAACAGGAATTGTCTCTCAAGTCTTTGTAATGTCATTATAACATGAATTTTCTGACGAATAGCTGTCGTTTACAAAAATGAATTTGCTTTATCTCTTTGTTCAAAGCGAATGGAAGCGGTAAAATTCCTCAAATCTGTTGTGGATCTTTTTAAAAACAAGACAAATATATTTTTAAAATATAGAATTGTCTACGACAAGCATTTTACAACGAGCAATTCCACAGATATCTATAAATAAGTTATTATTGTCATTCGACTCCCTGCACTGAACAGCTTTGATGCAATAGCAATATCATGCATACGATCTGTGTACCATGGAACCATAGAATCTCAAGAGTAAAGATGGAGGTCATTGGGTACATCGAGTCTCGCGTCTGACAATATCACCTAATATGCACATTTTGGACACTAAGGAGCAATTTAGCATTGCCAATCCAACAAACCGCACATCTTCGGACTGTGGTAGGAAACGAGTAAACCAGAATGAAACCCACGCAGATAGGTGCATGAAGTGCATTTCCACACGGACACAACGATGATATTTAAATATCTCGATACAGGTATGTTAACGAGGCGTGCGGTTCGGGCAACGGAGCTCCGACAGTCGAGTCCCGTTCCCAGGGGAGAAACAAAAAAAATGCGCAGACCTGCCGGACTGACGCCCGCCATCCCCACGTACCCCCCTCGCCGCGCACGGCACGAAAAAGACGCGGGGACTCGGCGACGACCGAGCCAGAGACTGGTATCGAGACGGTGGCAGTGATCGAGCCAGAGGCTGGGATCGAACCAGCGGCACAGATAGAGCCAGCGGCAGGGATCGAGCCAGCGGCAGGGATCGAGCCAGCGGCAGGAGAACGCGGGAACCGAATGAGGACCGTGCCAGCGGTGAGGACCGACCCCCAGTCTCCCTCCCCCTCTCCCCGCTTTTTCTTTTTACATTTTTTGAGACAGGCGTTTACGAGGGGGGGGGGGGGCGTATTATGGGAAAGAAGGGAAGGGGAAATGAAAAGTGCGAGAAAAGAAAAGGGAAAGAGGCAAAAGAAAATAAAAGAGGGGTTAAATGCCAGAAGGTAGCAAAACAAAGGGAGAAAGGCCACCGGATGCAGTAGGGGCCACGTGCGAGCACACTCAGATGATCGAACCGGTAATCAATGCAGCGGAATGGAAGGTTTGCCGCAACAAAAAAAACTGGAACTGGAAGGCAGCCTTTCCCGGGGCGCTGAGAGAACATCAGCAGGAAAACAAGGCAGAGGTTCGGTCGGACAGAGAGGACGATTTGCAGGTAGCCAAGGCCCTGGCAGAGTTGCAGCTCGCCCTGGGCAGGGCAGAAGAGAGACTGGATGTCCACTTCGAGGAACTGGAAGCCCAAGAGACGACCATTAAGAAGCTGGAAAAAGCCGAGACTGGTAAGAGCGACTCGATCATGGCTCTGGAGAAGGAGGTAGCGAGAGTGGTCACAACGCAGGGGATCTTGAAGGGCAGAGAGGACGATCAGGGACATCACTCGAGTAGGCAAAATGTAAGGATAGTGGGCTTCTAGGGGGGATCAAGGGTGGAAACCCCACTTGGCTGAGATGCTGGGTAACTTAGTGGGGAGGAAAACTTTCCCCAACCCACCCGAAATGGACAGAGCACATCAGTTGCTGCACCCGAAGCCCAAGGCAGGTGGCCATCCGAGGGCACTTATAGCTAAGCAGCATTGGTATCAAGACAGGGAAACAATCCTGCGCTGGGCCAGACAAAACAGAACCTGCAAATAGGAAGGACACTTCATTAGTGTCTACGTGGCTCTTCAGAAGAATGACGTACGTTTTGGTATGCTATACCCAGCGAAATTCTGGGTCACAGACCAAGAAAGAGAGTACTTCTACACAATTACTTCTACACAATCCCCGCCGAAGCAATGGCTGAAATAATGGGCTCCTTGCAAGGGGCACAGCACGCCAACGGGGGAGCGGGTGGTGAGGCAACGCCAGGCCTCCCCGTCCCAGTCCCCCCTCACCACGGCAAGCGCACCCTGAAAAGAAAACAAACCACTACCCGAGGGACTGCTTCAGGTAGGAGACCCGGCCCCAGCTTGAGGGAACGAGAGTAGCGGAGAAGGGACAGCAAGTCAGAGGAATGCAGGGTAGGATGAGGGGAGAGTGGACAGAAAACGGTCGAGGTCGGGCAAGGGAGAAGCAAGACAGTGACCCCCAAGAGGGGGGTCACCGCAATTGAAGAAAAGCTAGCGCCGGAGGCATGCAACAAAGCAGGGCCGCAACGTGTCCCCAAAGGGGGGACAGCGCCAGGCAGTGGAGGGGGGGGACACTCAACAGAGACAGGAGAGCAAATAGGGATAGTAGCAGGGGAAAGAGGTACAAAAGAGAGGTATACGGAAAAGGGGAGATAAGGGTGGAGGGAGGAACCGGGGGGTGGCAGGGAAGGAGGGACAAACAAGGCTAGAAAAGGAATATCAATAGGGCAACAACGTGCCTCAACCAAGGGCTTGGAACAAGGAATCGCTGCAAGCATCCACTTTGTACGTTCTCTTGGCTAAGGGAGACCTCAGAATGCAGGGTACTACCCGCGTGGCGGACGCTCAGTAGGCGGCCATGTCGAGTGCCCCCTGGACAAATGGAAACCCAGGAGGGCAGGGGCCCGACCGCATGGTGAGAGCAGTGACAGTTGCCATCCTGGACGGCCCTCTAACAAAGGAAAACTCCAGAGGGCAGGGGCGCGTCCACCCGGCAGGTATGGTTAATCCCACAGGAGCGGGAAGACCCACCAGGATAATCACTTGGAACGTAAGTGGACTCAGCGGCCCAGTGAAAGGATGCAGAGTCCTCACCCATCTAAGAAATATGAAAGCCGACATGGTCTTCCTCCAAGAGGCACACTTGAGAGAGCAGGATCGACTGCGGGTAAGAATGGGCTGAATGGGGCAGACCTACCATTCCTGCTATGGGACGAGGGCCAGGGGGTGGCAATACTCTTCGGCAAGAAGATGTTTAGGGAGACAAAGAGGGTTAGGGACCCAGGGGGACGGTACATCATGGTCAGCGGTGCCCTGGAAGGGCTAGTGGTAGTATGCGTTCACGTGTACACACCCAACTGGGACGACACGAGCTTCATCAAAAAGACCATGGCAAAAATCCCCAACACAGCGATGAACCGGCTAATCATAGTGGGGCGGGGTGGGGGGAGGAGGGAACTTTAACTGAGTACAAGACCCAACAACTGACAGATCAAACTCCAAAACGGGGAAAACTTCAAGCATGACAAGGGAACACCGTCACCTTATGGAACAGATGGGAGCGGTGGACCCCTCTAAGTTCACCCAAGCAGGGATAAGTAGTTATTTTTCTTCTCCCCAGTATACAACGTATACACTAGAATTGACTTATTTGTGGAGGGGAAAACGGTGCTTCCAGGTTTAGACATTGTGGAATACTCCACAATTGTGATATCTGACCATGCTCCACACTCCATGGACGTGAGGCTGGAGATGGGCAGCGCCCAACGCCCCACATGGTGGTTGGGCATTGCCCTACTAGCAGACAAGGCCTTCAACGAAAAGATATCACACGCCATAGCAGAGTACACGGAGAACAAGCAAAACAGGGAGGTCTCACCCTTGACGATCTAGGAAGTGCTAAAGGTTATAGAAAGAGGGGTAATTATCGCTTTCAAAGCTCGAAGTGTTAGGGTGGAAAGGGCAGCCAAGCAGCAGCTGGTCGACTCCATACTGGGGAGCACGGTAGCATTGTGGATAGCACAATCGCTTCACAGCTCTAGGGACCCAGGTTCGATTCCGGCTTGGGTCACTGTCTGTGTGGAGTCTGCACATCCTCCTCGTGTGTGCGTGGGTTTCCTCCGGGTGCTGCGGTTTCCTCCCACCATCCAAAAAGATGTGCAGGTTAGGTGGATTGTCCATGATAAATTGCCCTTAGTGTCCAAAATTGCCCTTAGCGTTGGGTGGGGTTACTGGGTTATGAGGATAGGGTGGAATTGTTGACCTCGGGTAGGGTGCTCTTTACAAGAGCTGGTGCAGACTCGATGGGCTGAATGGCCTCCTTCTGCACTATAAATTCTATGATTCTATATGATACTGGATGTAGACCGTAAATAATCCGAGACCCCGACCGTAGAGCTCTTGGCAGAGAGGAAAGAGATACAAAGGAACGTTGATCTGCTCTCCACCAGGAAACTGTGCACCAACTCCGCCAGCACGTGGGACCCAATACGAACACAGAGACAAAGCCTGCTGGCACACCAGCTGAGAAAGCAGGCAGCCATCAGAGAAATTGCACAAATCAGAGGCACTTTAGAAACAGAACCGGAAATGATTTACAGAACCTTTATGGCCTTCTACCAAGGGCTGTACACCTCAGACTCCCCAATGGGGGAGTCTGGGATGAAACGTTTCCTTGCTGGACTAGACATACCAGTCGTGGGGGAGGGCAGAAAACGGGGCCTGGAAGCACCACTAGCACAAGGAGAGATCATGGACAGCATTAGCTCCATGAAGGCGGGGAAGACGGGTTGCCTGCGTACTTCTACAAAACTTTGCGACAGCACTGTCCCCGCACCTGCGGGGGATGTTCACAGACT
Organism: Scyliorhinus canicula; assembly: GCF_902713615.1. Taxonomy (NCBI): domain Eukaryota; kingdom Metazoa; phylum Chordata; class Chondrichthyes; order Carcharhiniformes; family Scyliorhinidae; genus Scyliorhinus; species Scyliorhinus canicula. The sequence goes on along the minus strand of NC_052162.1, from coordinate 109,655,854 downwards.
CGCTAACGAGGAGCACACTTCCCGCTCCGCTAGCATAGGCCTCAATCTCGCTGTAACCTAAGAACGATAAAGATCCACCGGAATGTGGGTCACACAGACCCATCTCACCGCTGAACGCTGATGCCAACATACTGGCCATAATCCTAGCCAAAATGCGAGAAGACTGCATACCAGAAGTGGTCGCAGAGGATCAGACGGGTTTTGTCAAAGGTATGCAGCTGAACTCGAACATCAGGCGCCTGCAAAACGTAATAATGATCCCATTAAGGGAGTGAACACCAGAGGTGATCATCTCCACAGACGCAGAAAAGGCCTTCTACAGAGTCCAAAGGGAATACCTCATAGAAGTACTGGAGCGGTTCGGGCTTTAGACAGGGTTCACCACCTGGGTAAAACTCCTATCAATGCTCCGATGGCGAGGGCACGGACCAACAACACCAGCTCCCGCTACTTCCAGCTGCACAGGAGCAGTAGGCAAGGATACCCACTGTCCCTGCTGCTGTTTTCTCTAGCGATCGAACCATTAGCACTTGCTCTCTGGGCAGAAAAAAGCTGGCGGGGGATCCAAAGGTGCGGCAGAGAGCACAGAATCTCACTCTATGCAGGTGACCTGCTCCTCTACATTTCGGACCCACAAAGCAGCATGGACGGAACCATTGCGCTCCTGACAGACACGGCACCTTCTCGGGCTACAAACTCAACATGAGCTAAAGGGAGATCTTCCCAGTACACACACAAGGAGGGGGGCAGCACTAATGGGACTGCCGTTTAAACAAGCCCGTCACAAAGTCCTTTACCTGGGGATCCAAATAGCCCACGACTGGAAAGAGATCCACAAATAGTACCTCACCAGCCTGGCAGAGGAAGTACAAATGGACCTGCAAAGATGGAACACACTCCCACTCTCCCTCGCGGGGAGAGTCCAGATTATCAAAATGAATGTGCTGCCCAGGTACGTCTTCCTGCTCAGATCCATCCCGAACTACATCCCCGAGTCCTTTGTCAAAGCACTAGAAAAACTAATCGTGACGTTCGTATGGGGGGGGGGGGGGGTATTCTACGATCCCAGAGAAGGTCGTTCAAAAAACAAAATACGGGGGGGGGGGCTAGCCCTCCCAAACCTACAATTCTAGCACTGGGCTGCGACGGCTGAGCGAATAAAGGGAGGGATCATGGAGCCAGAAGCCGAGTGGCTGCGCGTGGAAGAGGCCTCCTGCAAGTCCTGGACCAACAACGGCAGCAATCTGGCCTGGCCAAAATGTCGGACAAAGCCCTCATCTGCAACAACCGTAGGTTTGCACCAGTGCTGACTGACGCCACCTTTAAAAAGTGGGAACAGGATTGTGGGGCACTGACAGTCAAGGGACCTATACAAGGACGGCAGGGCCGCAACAATGGACGAACTGACAAAGAAATTCCAGCCAGCCAGGGGAAACAAGATAAGGAGCCTGCAACTCAAAAACGTACTACGAAAGGAGACAAAGATGTATCCACAACCGCCACAACAGACATTACTGGAAGAGTTACTGGATGCAAGCATCACAGATTAAGGGAACTGTAATGACATGTATGACTGACTAGTCGAAATGGATGACACCGTACTGCACGCAACAAGGAAGAAATGTGAGGAAGACCTGGGGATTGAAATAGGGTGGGGACTCTGGAGCGAAACACTGCATAGGGTCAACTCCACCTCCACGTGCTTCAGGCTCAGCCTGATGCAACTAAAATCGGTAAATGGAGCTCATTTAACAAGAACTGGAATGAGTAGGTTCTTCCCAGAGGGGGAGGATAGATGTGAACCAAGGAGGACAGGCCAACAACGCCCACATGTTCTGGTTTTGCCCCAGACTTGCGGGGTACTGGAGAGCCTCCTTCGAGGCAATGTCCAAAGTGGTGGGGATGAGGGTGGCGTCATGCCCGAAAGTGGCGGTGTTTGGCGCATCAGACCAGCCAGATCTATTCCTGGGGAGGAGGGTGGACGTCCTTGCCTTTGCCAGCCTGATCGCCCGCCGTAGAATCCTGTTCGGCTGGCGGTCAGCAGCACCACCCAGAGCTGCAGACTGGCTGACCGACCTCGCAGAATCTCTCCAAATGCAGAAAATCAAATTCGCCATCCGAGGGTCGGACGACAGCTTCCACAGAACGTGGGAGCCATTCCCACAATTGTTCCAGGACCTGTTTGTGCCCAACGATGAAGCAGAAGAATAGCCAGGTCGCCAAGACTGAGGGGAAAGCAGCCGAGGCGGTGGGAGGGAGAGATAGACGGGAGGGGGGGGGGGGGTGACAGCAGCTAAACCTAAGCGAAAAGAAAGGCGGACCCCAGGAGAAGGTGAGGGGGAGAGGCTGAAAGAAGGAGGAGACAGGGAACAATAGAGGGCAACCAGTGAGGTAGGGGGGAGGGGGAGGCAAGGGAATGGCAGCCGGAAGGAGGGCATGGGAAACAATAACAGACTTGGCATCTACAGGAGTAGAAAACAAGGAAAATCTGAGCAAACGACGGGACGAACGGCTGAAGCGGAGGTGATCATGAGACGCCTACGGCAGCGAAAATCGTCCGGGAGAAGCAAGTGGCAACACCAAAACCAGATCCATTCGTGTATTGCCCTCTGTAAATGTTTTGTAATTGTTTCCCCGGCGGCGAAATGTATATTTAAACCCCCCCCTCCACAGTTCCCCCTCCCCACAAAAAGATGCCTACCTATGTGCTAAAATTAATACTGCCAATTCTACAGAACTGCTGTTGTTGAGCCAGCATATAATACCCTACCAGTTATTTTATTCTAACTTTTTTTTGTTTGCTTGTTGTTGCTTGTTTACTTTTTGGTGCGTGTTCCCTTCTCTTCTATGTATATATACATAAGACCATAAGACATAGGAGCGGAAGTAAGGCCATTCGGCCCATCGAGTCCATTCCACCATTCAATCATGGTTGATTTCAACTCCATTACCCGCTCTCTCCCCATAGCCCTTAATTCCTCGAGAAATCAAGAATTTATCAATTTCTGCCTTAAAGACACTCAACGTCCCAGCCTCCACCGCCCTCTGTGGCAATGAATTCCACAGACCTACCACTCTCTGGCTGAAGATATTTCTCCTCATCTCTGTTCTAAAGTGACTCCCTTTTATTCTAAGGCTGTGCCCCCGCGTCCTAGTCTCCCCTGCTAATGGAAACAACTTCCCGACGTCCATCCTATCGAAGCCATTCATTATCTTGTAAGTTTGTATTATATCTCCCCTCAACCTCCTAAACTCCAATGAATATAATCCCACGAGCCTCAGACGTTCATCGTATGTTAGGCCTACCATTCCTGGGATCATCCGTGTGAATCTCTGCTGGAACCGCTCCAGTGCCAGTCTGTCCTTCATGAGGTGTGGGGCCCAAAATTGCTCACAGTATTCTAAATGGGGCCTAACTAGTGCTTCATAAAGCCTCAGAAGTGCATCCCTGCTTTTATATTCCAAGCCTCTTGAGATAAATGACAACATTACATTTGCATTCTTAATTACGGACTCAACCTGCAAGTTTACCTTTAGAGAATCCTGGACTAGGACTCCCAAGTCCCTTTGCACTTTAGCATTATGAATTTTGTCACCGTTTAGAAAATAGTCCATGCCTCTATTCTTGGTCTAACCTATTTGTTATCTCTTCAAAGAACTCTAACAGGTTTGTCAGGCACGACCTCCCCTTACTAAATCCATGCTGACTTGTCCTAATCCGACCCTGCACTTCCAAGAATTTAGAAATCTCATCTTTAACGATGGATTCTAGAATTTTGCCAACAACCGAGGTTAGGCTAATTGGCCGATAATTTTCCATCTTTTTTCTTGTTCCCTTCTTGAACAGGGGGTTACAACAGCTTTCAGTCATTCCAGTGACTTTTGAAAGATCATAACTAACGCCTCCACTATTTCTTCAGCTATCTCCTTTAGAACTCTAGGATGTAGCCCATCTGGGCCCGGAGATTTATCAATTTTCAGACCTTTTAGTTTCTCTAGCACTTTCTCCTTTGTGATGGCAACCATATTCAACTCTGCCCCCTGACTTTCCTGAATTGTTGGGATATTACTCATGTCTTCTACTGTGAAGACTGACGCAAAGTACTTATTAAGTTCCTCAGCTATTTCCTTGTCTCCCATCACTAGATTACCAGCGTCATTTTGGAGCGGCCCAATGTCTACTTTTGCCTCCCGTTTGTTTTTAATGTATTTAAATAAACTTTTACTATCATTCCTAATGTTACTGGCTAGCCTACCTTCATATTTGATCCTCTCCTTCCTTATTTCTCTCTTTGTTACCCTCTGTTTGTTTTTGTAGCCTTCCCACTACTCTTTGCCACATTATAGGCTCTCTCTTTTGCCTTGATGCATTCCCTGACTTCCTTTGTCAGCCATGGCTGCCTAATCCTCCCTCTGATAATCTTTTTTTTCTTTGGGATGAACCTCTGCACTGTGTCCTCAATTACTCCCAGAAACTCCTGCCATTGCTGTTCTACTGTATTTCCCACTAGGCTCTGCTTCCAGTCGATTTTCGTCAGTTCCTCCCTCATGCGCCTGTAATTACCTTTATGAAAATGAAATGAAAATGAAAATCGCTTATTGTCACGAGTAGGCTTCAATGAAGTTACTGTGAAAAGCCCCTTTATTTAACTGTAAAACCTTTACATCTGATTCTACCTTCCTTCTTTCAAATTGCAGACCGAATTCTACCATATTAGGATCACTGCTTCCTAAGTGTTCCCTTACTTTAAGATCTTTTATCAATTCTGGCTCATTACATAACACTAAGTCCAGAATAGCCTGTTCCCTCGTGGGCTCCATCACAAGCTGTTCCAAAAAGCCATCCTGTAAACATTCAATGAATTCCCTTTCTTTGGGTCCACTGGCAACATTATTTACCCAGTCCACCTGCATATTGAAGTCCCCCATGATCACTGTGACCTTGCCTTTCTGACATGCCCTTTCTATTTCGTGGTGCATTTTGTGCCCCTGGTCCTGACCACTGTCAGGAGGCCTGTACATAACTCCCATTATGGTTTTTTGCCTTTGTGGTTCCTCAACTCTACCCACACAGACTCCACATCGTCTGACCCTATGTCGTTTTGTGCTATTGATTTAATTTCATTTCTAATTAACAAGGCAACCCAGCCCCCTCTACCCACCTCTCTGTCTTTTCGATAGGTTGTAAATCCCTGGATGTTTAACTGCCAGTCCTGAACCCCCTGCAACCACGTCTCTGTGATGCCTACCACATCATACCTGCCAGTCACAATCTGGGCCACAAGCTCATCTACCTTGTTCCGTACACTGCGTGCATTTAAATATAGCACCTTTAATTCCCTATTGACTGTCCCTTTTTGTTTTCTTAGTGTGGTGGACCTTGGTTTACTGAGCCTTTCAATACACTGTGTCATATTTTGTGAGATGGGGACTGTCGTAACCTCTCCTGAGCTCTGTCTTTTCGTGATTTTTTGTAATCCTAAGCAGCTACGCTTCCCACTGATTCCTTCACCTCTTTGTTCCCTGACTTTCCCTTCCCCCCAATCTCTAGTTTAAAGTCCGATTGACCACCCTGTTTACTCTTTTCGCCAGAACACTGGTCCCAGCTCAGTTCAGGTGGAGACCATCCCAACGGTATAGGTCCCCCCTGTCCCAAAACTGATGCCAGTGTCCCATGAAAACATGTATTATATTTTGTGCACACAAGGTAAATATACTTTGTTCAAAAACCCAATAAAAACATTTATTTAAAAAAGTTTCGTTCACCATGGACTCTCAACAATTATCACAAAGCCTCACTGTTTCATTGATATCATTTAGGGAAGGAAGACTGCTGTTCTTTGCTTGGCTTCCAAATTGCCACTGAGAACGTGGCGGTGACCTTTACCCTGAATCGATGCAGTCCATGCGATGTCGAGGCAGCCATAGTGCAGTTTAGCAAGGAAATAATATATTTCCATCAAGCGACAGTGCTGAAACAGCGATACATTTGCAAATCAGGATGTTTTGTAGCTTGGTGGCGAACATGCAGGAGATGACACTCCCAAGCATATGCTGACCTACTCCTTCAGGATTATGAGGGGCATGGATAGAGTGGATGGGCAGGCACTCTTTCCCACGGTAGAGGCGTTTGTCCCCAGGGGGGATAGTTTAAGGTCCGTGGGACAACATTTCGAGGAGATGTGCGAGGCCGATCGTTTACGCAGAGGGTGGTGAGTGCCTGGGACGCGTTGCCAGGTTTGTTGTGGAAGTAGATACATCAACGGTGCTCAGCAGGCATCTTGACAAACATATGGATAGGACGGGGATAGAGGGATACTGGACAAGGTAGTGTAGACGGTTTTCGCAAGGGTTGGTATCATGGACGGGTGCAGGCTTCGAGGGACGAACAGTCTGTTCGTGTGCTGTATCGTTGTTTGTTCTTTGTTATTCGACACAGTGTATCCCCATCTGCTATGATCAGCCCCCTCATCATTTTGAACATGTCTTGCAAATCAGCCGTCTTCTCTCCGAGTTGAACAGTTCTAAGATCTTCAATCATCCCAGCTGAAATTTCTCATCCTTGAGAGTATTATTGTAAAATTATTTTGCATTCTCTCCACATTTTTCACATCCTTCCGATTGTGTGGTGCCCAGAACAGAGCACACAATTTCCGATTACTTCCATCTTGTATATGATCAGCACATCGTCCTTGCTCATGTACTCAATGCTCCTATCGTTAAAGCCCCGCATGCTGTTTGTTTTAATAACTACTCTCTCCACCTACCTGCCACATTCAATTTTCCATGCACGTATGACCACTAAATCATCAAATTATTTCAGTGCAGAAGGAATCCATTCGACCCACATATTCTGCCTGCACATCCTTGGACGCTGAGGGGCAATTTAGAATGGTCACCTCTCCTAACCTGTACATCCTAACCTGGAGGCCCGAAGGAGACCCACGGAAACGCGGCAAAACTCCACACATGCAGTCACCCAAGGCTGGAATCGACCCTGTGTCCCTGGCTCTGTGAGACAGCAGTGCAAACCGTTTACGTCCCTCTGCTCCTGCACCCCCTTAAAAACGTTACACCTAGTTTACAGTGTCTTTCCATGATCTTCCTACAAAATGCATTCCCCAACACTTCTTCGCGTTGAATATCGTTTGCCATCTATCTTCCCGCCCAACAATTTGTATATCTCAATTTCACATTCTACCCTCTCCTCTTCACAGTTTCATAAACTTTCACGTTTTGTGTCAACCGCAAACCTGAAATTGCCCGTTGCACATTAAGACTTAGATCATTAATGCATGTCATGCAAATCAAGGGTCCCCTTACCAGTACCTGTGGAACACCAGTACGAGACGTCCTCCAGCGCTAAATATATGTACTAACCATTACTCATTGCTTCGCATTATTGGGCCAATTTTGTATGCTCTTTGCTACTGTTACATTCACTCCATGAGTTATAACTTTTCCCTCAAGTCTTTTACATGAAACTACCGAATGCCATCTGAAGGGTCATGTAAAAGTACAACCTAATTTCCCACATTGGTACATTAACAGGACAGTTAAGAGTTAACTATATTGCTGTTGCTCCAGAGTAAAATGTCGGCAAGTCCATACCTTGAACAGACCATGTAGATAGATATCCAACAAGTCCTGGGCAATATTCAGAATTGGACTGAAAAGTGGCAATTTGGAAACGTGGTACTTAATGTTGGGCACTGGCGATCACCATCAAGGAAGAATGTGACCAGCCCCTTTTGCATTCAATGGTATTACCATCGCAAAATCACCTACGATTAGCACCCTGAGATTTCCCGTTGATCGGGCACTTAATTTGGCCAGTCATACCAGTACTGTGGCTACATGAGCAGTTCAGATTCCGAGAATTGTGCACAGAAACACAGGTTCAGTTTCCCCAAAGCATGCCCAAAACATTCAAGGCACAAGCTAGGAGTGTAATGGAATACTTGCTTGGATGCAAATAAATCAAACAACACTCAAGAAGCTCGACACCATCGAAGATGAAAGAGCCCGATTCACTGGCACCCCTCCGCAAATATTCCCTCCCTCCACCACCAACAAGCAGTGGCAGCGATGTGTCCCATCTACTCGATGCATTACAGGAACACGCAAGTGCACATTCGGCAGCTTCTTTCAAACAAATGCACTTTTACTGCCTTGAACAAAGAACAATACAGCACAGAAATATCTGACCATCCACTCGATCCATGCCCCTCATAATCTTGTAGACCTCTGTCAGGTCACCCTTCAACCTTCGTCTCTTTAATGAAAAGAGTCCGAGCCTCATCAGCCTCGCCACACAGCTAACACTCTCCAGATCAAGCATCATCCTGGGAAACCTCCTCTGCGCCCTCATCAAAGCCTCCACATCCCTCTGTTAGTATGGCGACCAGAATTGTGCGAAATATTCCAAGTGCGGCCTTACCAATTTGTATACACGATGCCCCGTCCAATGAAGGCAAGCATTCCGTTTGCTTTCTTGACTACCTTCTCCACTTGGGTTGCCACCTTCAAAGCTCTGTGGATCTGCATGCCAAGATCTCTCTGACTTTCAATATTCCTCAAGAGTTTTTCCACTAACATAATCACATTAGAACTTTTAACGTTATCCAAGTATATTTACATCGAATTACACCGTTGTATCCACTAATCTTGTTACAAACGGCTTTTGCCATGTCCTGGTTAAAAGGGTCATGAGTGACAGGGCACAGTTGTTCAAAGATTTTCAAAATAAGTAAATGTGATATCAGTTCTGGCCTTTTCTGAAAGTTCGTGTTTCGAATTTGGAAAGTAATGTTTGGAAGTGTGGTGGAGGCAGGTTCAATCGAGCTATCTAATAGGGTTGTAGAGGATTACCCTATTAGTAGTAATCTGCAGTGGAAGGGTAAAACATAGGCGAATGGCATTATGTTATGATAGTCTTCATCAGAAACATTCATCTGAGGAGCCACTATAAACTGAGGAAATTTATTCAGATGATTCTTCTGCATTGGAGAAAAATACCGTAAGAAGTCTTACAACACCAGGTTAAAGTCCAACAGGTTTGATTCAAACACGAGCTTTCGGAGCGCGGCTCCTTCCTCAGGTGTTAAGGAGCCGCGCTCCGAAAGCTCGTGTTTGAATCAAACCTGTTGGACTTTAACCTGGTGTTGTAAGACTTCTTACTGTGCTCACCCCTTGTCCAACGCCGGCATCTCCACATCATGGCTACCATCGACACCGAAAAAAATACCAGCCACACAGTCCCACTGGTGCTGAAGTGCAAGGCCGAGAAGGAAGATTGGCGAGGAGCTTGTTTATTCTGTTGAAAGAGTATGGCTGTGTAAAGGATACTCTCACGTTTGCGGCCAGGTTTCTGAGAGTATTATCGTAAGAACTTCAGTTCATACTTTCCAAAGAGGTGACTGTACAATTATCTTTGGAGTGTTTTAGAATTACATTACAGCTTTTAACGTTATCAAAATAGATTAACATCGAATTACACCGTATAATCCAGTAAACTGGTGACAAACGGCTTGGCCGGTTCGTCTCGCCTCACTTTGTTACTTCCGGTATATTCACGCCCGCTGCATTTATATTTTAGAGCTGTCCAAACAGTAGGCAAACCGATGTTAAAATTCTTAAATCGGGCGACCAGTATTTAAGTCTTAAAACTTCTTAAAGTGTTAGAAAATATTTTACATAATCTTAAAACAGGTGCATCGGAAAAATTTGATTTACTTTTCTATCTAGAGTGTCGTAAATCTCTGTAACTCTCTTTCTCTATCGGCAGTAGAAGGAGAGTCTGGGAGTCTCTTCACGACGAACTAGATATATTCATGATTAATAAATGGATGAAAAGTTATCTGGGTCTGCACACATTTTAGCTTTTTGAGGTCACAAATAGTTTATCCGAGGTCTTAATGAATGGTGGACCAGCGCACAAGGGCCGAGTGGCCTACTCGAACTTCGAATTCGTATGTTCATATGTCTTTTAAGTGTTTGACTCGTGCAACTCCGTCTTCTTATAGAGCTCAATGTCAAATAACTCTGATAAACCCCTGCCCGCAACAATCACTTTTGCATTGGAAAAAAAAGACGAAGAACAAAGAAAGAATACCGTGGGCAGCACGGTAGCATGGTGGTTAGCATAAATGCTTCACAGCTCCAGGGTCCCAGGTTCGATTCCCAGCTGGGTCACTGTCTGTGCGGAGTCTGCACGTCCTCCCCGTGTGTGCGTGGGTTTCCTCCGGGTGCTCCGGTTTCCTCCCACAGTCCAAGGATGTGCGGGTTAGGTGGATTGGCCATGCTAAATTGCTCGTAGTGTCCTAAAGAAAAGCAAGGTTTAGGGGGGGGGGGGGTTGTTGGGTTACGGGTATAGGGTGGATACGTGGGTTTGAGTAGGGTGATCATGGCTCGGCACAACATCGAGGGCCGAAGGGCGTGTTCTGTGCTGTACTGTTCTATGTTCTAAAAGTACATCACAGGAACAGGCCCTTCGGCCCTCTAAGCTTGTGCCCGAAACTAAAAACAAAACTTTTGCCCTTACTCAGTCCGGATCACTCGATTTTCTCCCTGTTCATGTTTTCATCCAGATGCCTCTGAAATGCTGCTAGTTTGTGTGCTTCCATCACACCCTCTAGCAGCGCGTTCCAGGCGTGAGAGATTTACCCATCATACCTCCCTTCAACCTTCCCCTGTCATCTTGAACCTGTGCCCCTTCGAATTGACACTTCCACCCTCGGAAAAAGCCTCTGATTATCGACCCTGCATATGACTCTCATAATGTTGTTGACCTCTATCACGTCTCCCCTCACCCTCTGTCTTCCAGTGAAAACAATCCTAGCTTATTCAACCTCTATTCATACCCAACACACTCGAGACCAGGCAACATCCTGCTGAAACGTCTTTGCACTCTCGCCAAATGTTCCTCCTGCTTCTTCTAATGTGGTGACGGAAACTGGACGCAATACTCCAAATGCGGTTTGACCAATATTTTTATAGCTACAACATGGTATCCCAACTCCTGTACTCAGTATCCTATCATAGTGATTCAGAAGGCATTCAATTTGCCTTCTGAATCTCTTTGGCCACCTCTTGCCACTTTTAGGGAATTCAGGACCTGCACGCCCAGATCACTACATCTTAATGTTCCGAAGATACTGGTAATCAAAGGGCTATTTCTCGGTTTTTCACACGCATACCTGTCAGATTGCCTAGAAAGTGCTTTATTCCAGCAAAACAGAAACAGTAGCCCTGAGGCAGCGGGACGAATCTGTTTTTTCCCTTATCAATTAATTTAATGAATGTCAAAGTATCAAGCCATTTAATTACCTCCCTGGAGTCAGACATAAGATATAACTGTGCCAATCATTCACTGTACTGCACACCGTGCACATAATTTCTTATAGAAATGCACGGATTACCAGAAGGGCTGGTATTTGCTATTTATTACCCAGTCCTCGCTGCTATTGGAGTTCCAGGTAAAGTATTGTAACTATTGTAATTAGGAAGGCAATCAGCGGTTCGGTGACTAATTTCGACCATTTAAAAACATCGTATTGCACCATGTGGACATCCGTTCTACCTTTTACAGGAGCGTTTTTGCTATTTGATCCTCATGACTCTGTGTTTCTGTGATTTATCTGCATAATTCCCTTCCACTTTACGGACAATGTCTCACTTAAAACGATGTAAGTTATTTCCTGTTACAGAATTATTCATTCTACTTTAACGGTATAAATTCTCAATTTTAGTCATATATTTTGATTCCTTTTACAGCCATAGCTTCTCGTCGTTGTGTGGTATTAACATGTTAATCACATAACATCTCGTTGGTAGTACTTTAAAATTACCATCTTAAGAGCTTAATATCTGGGGCGGCACGGTGGCACAGTGGTTAGCATTGCTACCTACGGCGCTGAGAACCCCGGTTCGAATCACTGTCTGTGAGGAGTTTGCACATTCTCCCCTCATCTGCGTTGGTTTTACCCCCACAACCCAAAGATGTGCAGGTTAGTTGGATTGGTCACGTTAAATTGCCCCTTAATTGGAAAAAATGTATTGGATATTCTAAATTTATTTTTTTTAAAGATATTACATCTCATTGAATTCGCATAATGGTATGATGCTATAATTTACTTTTGTTAGTGGTACAATATTGCCATGTTAGTAGTGCAATTTCTCGCTATTAGTGGCATAATATTATCATGTTACTGTTTTCATTTCCCGCTGATACTGTTATGGTATTACATTGCTAATAGATTAAGTTTCCGCCCTTACTTGCATGATATTACTCTGTTAATAGTGTAATGTCTCTCCGCTAGTGCTATAATATTGCCCTGTTAATAGTATAACTTTTCACTGTGGTGGTATGATATTACAATATTATACTCTTAATAGAGTAATTACTCTGTGTTAATAATGTTATTTTTAACTGTTAGTACTTTAATGTTACCCTGTTAACAGTGTTCCATCTCTCTGTTCGTGGTACAGTATGAGACTGTTAGCACTGTAATTTCTCTGCTTTATCAGTATAGATCCTTTACATCATCTGTATCACCCCAAGCCGTTAACTGTACAATTACAACCTGTAAGTGTTCACACAACCTGGTATCATTTGTCCCATTCATAATTTGCTCGTTCCCAATCACCGCTTGCACATCATGGTATCAATGTAATTCTGATCCGTTGTATAAACTTTGACTCTGGGTGAACAGTCATTGTAAAGGCATGTATGAAGTTTTATTAACAACATTATTGTAGTTGAATTGCCACACAATATTAAACGGGTAAATGTAATTCTATTCTTTTTTTGGCGCTCTCGTGTGTGTACTTTCAGACTTTTAGCACAGTGCAAATGTCTTTGGAAAACGTTCACTCCAAGCAATTTCTAAACACGTATCATTTTTTCATTATTGAAATGGGAGAGACCGTTTTTGATGTTTTGTCAGCTATAATCCATATTTTTGTTCTTTGCCACACTTCCTTTTGATTACTTTCTTAATTCTGCATTTCAATATTTTCTATACAGCTTTGCCGACCTGTTATTCTTCTGACCAATTCGATGCTGCTATGTTAATTTCACTCGTGTTTTAATGTCTTTTTTGTTCTCTGTTGGTTTACACGCTATTGATTTACATATCTAATATTGATCTGTTTTAGTTCTAATTCGGCTTATTATAGAAAGAAATTCCTCTAAGCATTTCCCAACTCAGGGCAAGATCTTACATATGTGGTTTCACGCAGGATCCTGTACAATGGTTAATTTTCTTCGGCGTTACAGATATAGTTTGTACAGCACGCACTCGCTCAGTCGTTTTCCCCTCTCTCTTTGTTACAGCTAACGTGGTCGTGATTGTGATACTGTCCCGAGGAGGATGCGGTCTCTCCAAATGCGTAACTTACTATTTGGTATCCATGGCGGTGACGGATCTACTCGTCATTATAACCGCTGTGATAATGAATCGGATTGCTGGTATTTATTTCCCGTTCAGCTTTTTGTCCATCACACCAATATGCAGTCTCCGCATTGCACTAATATATTCAACGATAGACAGTTCTGCTTGGTTAACTGTGGCCTTCACCTTTGATCGATTTGTGGCCATTTGTTGCCAGAAGGTTAACATTAAATATTGCTCCAACAAAACGGCAGCGCGGGTGATAGGCACGATCTGCACAATTAGCTGTATAAAAAATACCTTCTTGTATTTTATATATGAACCATTGTACACAATTAACAACGTACCATGGTTCTGCGGCATAAAAAAAATATTTTATACCTCTCTTGCGTGGATTATATATGACTGGATCCATCATATTTTAACCCCTTGTCTCCCGTTCATTCTGATTTTATTGCTCAATGTTCTGACCGTCAGAAATATTTTAGAAGCCAATAGGGCCCGCAGGAGACTACGAAGCCAGCCCAATGGGGCGAATCAGAATGACCCAGAGATGGAGAAGCGGCGAAAGTCCATCGTTTTACTCTTCTGTGTGTCGGGGAGTTTCATTCTGCTGTATCTGTTGCTTCTTATAACTTTCCTTTATGTTCAAATTACCAATGTTACTTATTTCTCAGGTTCCGATATCGGTGAATCAACATTTATTCTTGAGGAAAACGGATACATGCTTCAGCTTCTGAGCTCCTGTATCAATCCGTTTATTTATGCAGGTACCCAGAGAAAATTTAGGGAAGAATTAAAGTATGGGGTAAAATATCCACTTCGACTAATTGTGAAGTTAGTTCGTTGATGAACACAGTAAAATTCAACCTTAAGACCACACTAGAATCCATCCTTTGCTCTCCCTATCCAGTCACATGCTGTTCTATCATTTGTGCACATATCCTATGTCACTCGATTTGAGAAGCATAACCACCGTCTGAGTTTAAGAAATTCCGTGAGTGAACACCTGTTCGGTTGGTTCCCAGTTCTCAAGCATTGAAGGGAAACCACAATTCCTACTGAGGATTAGGTAGGACCCTAATCACCATTCTGGAAAAGTAAATTTACGTTGTGCAAAATGGACACTGCCACAACGTTCTTTACGGGTCTTGACAGCCTCGTACCCGGTAAAGCAACTTTGAGAGCGCATGCGGTTGCAGACTATATTGAGGTGCCTTGTCTTTTTTGTATGAGGGAGGCGCTGTAGTAGTGAGTTTCTGACTTTCCTCGAGGGCCTTGCTGTAACCTCAGACCACGGGAAACAGATAGGGTAACATTTTGGGGGAAATATGCAATGGGCATAACAGTGGCAGCAACACCAAGATTCATGTGAGCACTGCGTTCCGAGAGCTGAGGTGGAGCAGAGGCAAGGAATAATTGACAATCTGTCGATCTCTGCGAAATTTGCGACGGAATCCTTCCAGCATTTTTAAAGTGGGAAGAGGTGACTTTACATTCTAGGTATCCACATGACCTGTTCCGTTGTGTTTTTCGGGATTTCACTCGACAGTTCGATCACTCGTTGTAAATTTGGCTTGGAATTTCTAGTATAAATACCGGGAATACTGCCCAGCTATCGTGTGCCTCCATGAACTCTGGTGAATCACATGATTCTGAAGTTGCAATATCGTCTGTAATACAGGGGAGACAGATAATTCAGTAATTTGGATTGCTTACCAGACGTTGGATCTATTTTCATGTAGAGCTAATACCTGTTGATGCAATTAATGCTCAGTAGCCATTTCTCTTTGGAATAGTACCGGCAGCACGAAATAAAGGGTACATTAGTCATAATTTTAATGACACCAGGTTAATTCTGTGTTTCGTTTCTAATTTCATCAAAGAAGATAACTAGTTTGTTTAACTGTGTTGCAAAGTGGATTCAATTATCAGAAACAATTTCACTTTAGGAACTAGTAAAACAAATATATTCTGACCGTCTCAATAGCTCACGTTTAAACGTTTGATATCAATCAAACACATCGACGTTCAAACTGCCAAAGCAATCTGAGTGCTCACATGGAAAATCGCTTCAGGAGCATTTCCATTTTTGGATGAACATGAAAAAAAAAATGAAAATCGCTTATTGTCACGAGTAGGCTTCAATTAGGTTACTGTGAAAATCATGGCTGCCTTGAGCTGGACAGCGTAATATTGGTGCCAGACAATTGCCCCGTGAGAAAAAAATCAGTGCTAAGGTTAATGGTGAATTGGAAGAACATGAGTTAATAATCTACTAAGTACACGGATTTGTAAAGTGCAAAATAACCTAACTTGATTGGGCATTTCGATTAAGTAACATACAAGATTGTATTAGTGAGGTCCCAGTTGGAGGAAGGGGGTGGTGACTGAGGGATATTGGGGGCAGACGCTGTGTCAATATTATGGTTCGGCAGGAGTTCGAAGTGATATTACACTTTTAGAATTTCCTCGGTAACTGTTCGAGTAAGAGTGCCGGATGAAACAAGGCCTCCGATTTACTCAGTACCGATGGTTTCAGGTTCAGTGTATTGTTCATCTGATGTTTGGATGCTCGGTGCAATTAATAGAATCGCAGAAAGTTTACAGTGTCAGTCGGCTAATAAAGTCTGTTATGTATTTCTGAAAGAACGTTCCATTAAATCCCACTTCCTTTCTTATCAACCTCAACTGGCACATTATTTATTTTCGGGGAGGAATCCAATTCTCTTTTGAATACCGAGATCTAAGCTGCCTCCAACAACGTCTCAGGAAATTCATTCCATACTTGACCCACCCTCGGGGTGAAGAATATTAGGTTCATACCATGTTGAGCTCAGGAGAGGTTACGATAGTCCCCATCTCACAAAATATGACACAGTGTATGGAAAGGCTCAGTAAACCAAGGTCCACCACACTAAGAAAACAAAAAGGGACAGTCAATAGGGAATTAAAGGTGCTATATTTAAATGCTCGCAGTGTACGGAACAAGGTAGATGAGCTTGTGGCCCAGATTGTGACTGGCAGGTATGATGTGGTAGGCATCACAGAGACATGGTTGCAGGGGGTTCAGGACTGGCAGTTAAACATCCAGGGATTTACAACCTATCGAAAAGACAGAGAGGTGGGTAGAGGGGGCTGGGTTGCCTTGTTAATTAGAAATGAAATTAAATCAATAGCACAAAACGACATAGGGTCAGACGATGTGGAGTCTGTGTGGGTAGAGTTGAGGAACCACAAAGGCAAAAAAACCATAATGGGAGTTATGTACAGGCCTCCTGACAGTGGTCAGGACCAGGGGCACAAAATGCACCACGAAATAGAAAGGGCATGTCAGAAAGGCAAGGTCACAGTGATCATGGGGGACTTCAATATGCAGGTGGACTGGGTAAATAATGTTGCCAGTGGACCCAAAGAAAGGGAATTCATTGAATGTTTACAGGATGGCTTTTTGGAACAGCTTGTGATGGAGCCCACGAGGGAACAGGCTATTCTGGACTTAGTGTTATGTAATGAGCCAGAATTGATAAAAGATCTTAAAGTAAGGGAACACTTAGGAAGCAGTGATCATAATATGGTAGAATTCAGTCTGCAATTTGAAAGAAGGAAGGTAGAATCAGATGTAAAGGTTTTACAGTTAAATAAAGGTAATTACAGGCGCATGAGGGAGGAACTGACGAAAACCGACTGGAAGCAGAGCCTAGTGGGAAATACAGTAGAACAGCAATGGCAGGAGTTTCTGGGAGTAATTGAGGACACAGTGCCGAGGTTCATCCCAAAGAAAAGAAAGGTTATCAGAGGGAGGATTAGGCAGCCATGGCTGACAAAGGAAGTCAGGGAATGCATCAAGGCAAAAGAGAGAGCCTATAATGTGGCAAAGAGTAGTGGGAGTCAGAAGATTGGGAAGGCTACAAAAACAAACAGAGGATAACAAAGAGAGAAATAAGGAAGGAGAGGATCATATATGAAGGTAGGCTAGCCAGTAACATTAGGAATGATAGTAAAAGTTTCTTTAAATACATTAAAAACAAACGGGAGGCAAAAATAGACATTGGGCCGCTCCAAAATGACGCTGGTAATCTAGTGATGGGAGTCAAGGAAATAGCTGAGGAACTTAATAAGTACTTTGCGTCAGTCTTCACAGTAGAAGACATGAGTAATATCCCAACAATTCAGGAAAGTCAGGGGGCAGAGTTGAATATGGTTGCCATCACAAAGGAGAAGGTGCTAGAGAAACTAAAAGGTCTGAAAATTGATAAATCTCCGGGCCCAGATGGGCTACATCCTAGAGTTCTAAAGGAGATAGCTGAAGAAATAGTGGAGGCGTTAGTTATGATCTTTCAAAAGTCACTGGAATCAGGGAAAGTCCCAGAGGATTGGAAAATCGCTGTTGTAACCCCCCTGTTCAAGAAGGGAACAAGAAAAAAGATGGACAATTATCGGCCAATTAGCCTAACCTCGGTTGTTGGCAAAATTCTAGAATCCATCGTTAAGGATGAGATTTCTAAATTCTTGGAAGTGCAGGGTCGGATTAGGACAAGTCAGCATGGATTTAGTAAGGAGAGGTCGTGCCTGACAAACCTGTTAGAGTTCTTTGAAGAGATAACAAATAGGTTAGACCAAGGAGAGCCAATGGATGTTATCTATCTTGACTTCCAAAAGGCCTTTGACAAGGTGCCTCACGGGAGACTGCTGAGTAAAATAAGGGCCCATGGTATTCGAGGCAAGGTACTAACATGGATTGACGATTGGCTGTCAGACAGAAGGCAGAGAGTTGGGATAAAAGGTTCTTTTTCGGATTGGCAACCGGTGACAAGTGGTGTCCTGCAGGGTTCAGTATTGGGGCCACAGCTGTTCTCTTTATATATTAACGATCTATATGACGGGACTGGGGGCATTCTGGCCAAGTTTGCCGATGATACAAAGATAGGTGGAGGGGCAGGTAGTATTGAGGAGGTGGGGAGGCTGCAGAAAGATTTAGACAGTTTAGGAGAATGGTCCAAGAAGTGGCTGATGAAATTCAACGTGGGCAAGTGCGAGGTCTTGCACTTTGGAAAAAAGAATAGAGGCATGGACTATTTTCTAAACGGTGACAAAATTCATAATGCTAAAGTGCAAAGGGACTTGGGAGTCCTAGTCCAGGATTCTCTGAAGGTAAACTTGCAGGTTGAGTCCGTAATTAAGAAAGCAAATGTAATGTTGTCATTTATCTCAAGAGGCTTGGAATATAAAAGCAGGGATGTACTTCTGAGGCTTTATAAAGCACTAGTTAGGCCCCATTTAGAATACTGTGAGCAATTTTGGGCCCCACACCTCAGGAAGGACATACTGGCACTGGAGCGGGTCCAGCGGAGATTCACACGGATGATCCCAGGAATGGTAGGCCTAACATACGATGAACGTCTGAGGATCGTGGGATTATATTCATTGGAGTTTAGGAGGTTGAGGGGAGATCTAATAGAAACTTACAAGATAATGAATGGCTTGGATAGGATGGACGTAGGGAAGTTGTTTCCATTAGCAGGGGAGACTAGGACGCGGGGGCACAGCCTTAGAATAAAAGGGAGTCACTTTAGAACAGAGATGAGGAGAAATTTCTTCAGCCAGAGAGTGGTAGGTCTGTGGAATTCATTGCCACAGAGGGCGGTGGAGGCCAGGACATTGAGTGTCTTTAAGACAGAAATTGATAAATTCTTGATTTCTCGAGGAATTAAGGGCTATGGGGAGAGAGCGAGTAAATGGAGTTGAAATCAACCATGATTGAATGGTGGAGTGGACTCGATGGGCCGAATGGCCTTACTTCCGCTCCTATGTCTTATCGTCTTATGGTCTTATGTTTATTTTGAATACGTGCCCTATTGTTTTTGGGAGAGTTCGGTTTCTCACTCTTAACCCTGTCCCTAGTTCCGAGGATGTTGAATCTGCATCAAGTTCCCAGTCAATTGTTTTCTCTCGAAGAAAACGCTCCCTACGTCTCCCATTTATCACTGGAATTCTTCTTCTGGATCTCCTCCGTATTCTCTCGAAAGCCTTTACATCTTTCTTCAAGTGTGGTACATATAACTGGAGGCATTGCTCCACGTGTGGCCCGAAATGTAGTCCTTATTCGTGTGATCAATGTTCATATTAATAACAGCAAGAAGGCTTACAACACAAGGTTAAAGTCCAAAAGGTTTGTTTCGCACCACTAGTTTTCGGAGCACTGCTTTTTCCTCACGAGAATGAAGAGGTTGGTTCCAGAAACAAACATATAGACAAAGTCACAGATGCACGACGATACTTCGAATGCGAGTCTTTGCTGGTGATTAAGACTTTAGAGTTCCAGATGGAGAAACTGGGGAGAGGGATAATCACAGGTTAAAGAGGTGTGAATTGACTCAAGCCAGGACAGTTGGTAGGATTTCACAAGCCCAGGCCAGATGGTGGGGGTGAATATAATGTATGTCGCATCACATTCACCCCCCCCCCCCCCCCCCCACACACACACACCAGATGGCCTTGGCTTACGGTGTCGCATTACATTTACCCCCATTCAAGTATGGCGTTCTGAGACTTCTTACTGTGCTCACCCAAATCCAACACCTGCATCACCACATCATACTAATCAAGCCGTCGATTCTGTCGGCGGGCTTTTTCTACTCCCAAGTCGCCTGTTCCTCGCCGTCAGTCTGCCATTCGCTGTCCGAAGGAATTTGTACTCACTCCGCTTAGCAATGGGATTTCCGATTGAAAATACTCAATGCCACCGTGAAACCAGCTGGCGCGGGTACGCTGTCGGCGGGATATGAGAACAGCAACGTCCGACAGGAATATTCAGATCGTCTACGGCTGTTGACAATCCCGCTGACAGCCAGCGCTACGCTGCTGAGAAACACGCGAAATCGTAGAACACTGCAAACGCAAAAACCCGCACCCATTTGGTGACTTGCTACAAGCAATTCCAGAATTACACGCCTCCTTGAGAAACACTCGCGAATAGAACACTATCAGCGGCAACAGGGCAATAGCCATCGCGGAAGAGGAAGGAAGACCTCTGATCTTGAAGCCCTGGAAACTGTGAGCTGGAGTGCAGCGACCGCAACCTCAGTAATCGAACCGTGTTAGCGCCTGGCCAACGTGACTCGGATTTGACTCACTGATTTAATTTCGGAAAATAGGAATCGTTTATTTAAAAAATTGATTTAATTGTGCTGTATGGTCGGGTAATAACGATTTGAGTTTGTTGAACAAACGTAGCTTGAATTAATTCTGGAAGTCTTGTGAGTTTGTATTCACCCAATATATCGAACAGCAGAACCGCCATTAACACTTTATTAACTCCCTCAACACGCCATGCCACCATGACGTATGTGTGCACACCTTCTTTCTACACTTAAACAATCTTGATCCTTCAAAATGACTCACTTTACACTTCATTAAACTTATTGAACACATTGAACTTCATCTGACACTGATCTTCCCAACCCACCATTTTATCGATGTCACTTGATTTTTCAAACGATATTTAAGTCTTTCATTAGCTTTTGGTGTGAAAAGATCGCCGTGTCACAGCAATCCGACCAGCCCAGAATCTCAACTCTGCCAGCGCCACAGCTGCGGTAGACAAGGATCATCATTCACCTCTTTCTGAAATGTGCCTTTCTGAAAAAACTTTGGAAATCATGGATGTGCCATCTTTTTGATAATTGTGTTTATTCGGAGTATCTCTATTTAACAGGACTCGTTTATCTCCTCGCTGTTCCCAGGCAATCACATTAAGATAGAAAATAATAGCTTCTGGCCATTGACGTCCAGTATCCCAATGCAAAGATCTGTCCATGATCGGGTGTTGCTGACTGGCAGATTTACGGTTCAGGAAGGCGTGGGAAGGACCATCCTAACGTTTCGGGCATTCGTCACAAAGGTGTAATCGGGAAACGTTACCAACTGATACACTGCTGCCCGTGTACGCTGAGGCGCTGGAACCACTTGAGGCTGAATTCTCAGATAATGTTCGAAATAAACAGCAAGTGCATATTGAAAATACAACAGCAATGAAAAATTTAAATGGAAACCTCTTGTAATGAACATTAAATAAACTGATATATATTACAAAAATGCGAATTTAAATTTGAACTGACTTGAAATATATCTTCACACAACTTATCAGTAACATTTATTCTGGAAATTAAAAACGTGTTATCAACCTGTTCCAATACCACAGATATGAGGATTGAACTAAAATCGGAAATGTGTTTTTTATAGTAAATTGACATGACTACTTATTATCCTCACAAAATGACCCTGAGTCGTTTAAAATATTCATCAGAAGGTACGAAAATAATTTGATAATCACTTAACCATTTCCAAATCCTTATATATTTGTAAACTAAAAGTATTAAATAGCAGATAGCTCGGCTAAAATCGGAGCATATTCTGGGAAGGGGAAATGAAGTGCAAACAATGTCAGAGCACATTGTATAACAAAATTCATCAAGAGCTCAAGAGACATGGTTCAGAAATACAGAACCAGGCTGATCGAGTGGAGTAAAACAAGTGGCAGAAGATTGTGAGTGCAAAACAGTGTGAATGGTAATGTGGAAAGACAACGGAGATGTCATATACAGTCAAAGGGAAAACATGAAAGGGGTGCTGCTGCACAAAGTCTCGGGGTACACGAACACAATCTATTGACAGTCCCAGATTAGGTTCAAAAAGTGGTTCAGAAAGAAAATAGATCAAAGCGAGATAAGTACTAAAGATTTGCATTCCTGCACCACTTTTCGGATCTGCTGGAGTTGGGTAGGCTTTCAAGACAATGGTGTATTTGTTTGAAGCGTCGTCATCATTGTAAAGTTGGAATTGCAGAGCTTCATGTGTATTAAGCAAACTCCCACAAACAACAACGTTGCAATGTACAGGTGAATTCTGATTTAATTCAGAGTGAGTGCGAAGATAACTTCCCCTGCTCTTCTCAAAAATAGTGAAAAATGGTAATTTAGGTACATGATACAGGCAGATTCTCTGCTTTATAGCCTCGACTTAGAACCATAGAAGCATGCCAATGTTGCGGTGCAGTAAAAGGCCACTCAACTGACCACATCTGCGCCAACTAAGGAAGAGAAAAATGAACCAGCCCCTCACTGTAATGCCATTGTCCAGTCCGTAGCTTTACAGGTTACAACCCTTCAGACCCAGGTGCCTTTAAAATCAGTTTAGCGTATCAAGTTTAACCACCGCCATAGGCAATCAGTTCCAAACGGTTCAAAACCCTCTGGGTGAAACAGGTTTTTCTCATGTCCCCTCTAATATTTGCACCAGTCGCCTTAAATCTAACCCCCCCCCCCCCCCCCCACCACCACCACCACCACCACCTGCAACCTGGTAACAAACCCCTCAGCTCGTGGAAACAAGTCTTTTCTCTCGACCCTGTCTGGTACCTTCATAATTTTGAGACGGCTTGGAGAGAGCAGAACGCACGAAAACTGTACTGACGTGTCCAGTTTGATATTTTTTGAAGTACCCGGGTAAAACCTGATCATCTAATGCTGCGATGTTAAGACGACGCCGCTAGTACCCAATGAAAAAAGTGACACATTTGCTAAACTTATATCAAAACTTGAGATACGGTCTCAACTGGTAAATCGTACCACTTTTGGGCACCACACTTTAGACAAGTTGCGGAGTCAGTAGGTGTATTAAAGATTCAGGAGGATACTTCCAGCGATGATGAATTTCAGTTACACAGTAAGACTGCAGGGCCACAGACAACGCAATTGAGGCCTGAACTCAGGCTCTGGGTCAGGGATATACCAAGAAAGATTAAGGAATTTAATAAAAACAGTCAAACCGGAATTACCAATGACATTCCCAGCATTATACTATTGTAAAAGTATTTCTTGTTCACTGATGTCCTTTCAAGAAGGGCATCTACCATCCATATCTGGCCCAGCCTACTTGTAATTCGATACCGACAATGGGACTCTCCAATGAAATGGGCTCACCCTTCATTCCGTTTAGGGCACGTGGATAGGACCATCAATGGCTGGCACTGTCAGCAATGCCCCAGCCTCACGAAAAAAAAAATGATATGTTGGAAATGATGGGGCTATTATCCGGACAACAGGAACACTTTCCCCATCTCTGCTCCATGAGAATCGCTCAAGTTATTCAACAACTCTATCAATTCTCTTTTCAATCTCCGTTTTCGAAACAGAATACAGATTTTTGAAATTATAACATAACTACCTTGCTTGCCTTATATGCGCCGCTAGATTAAAATATCAGAATTCCGTTTGTTTTATTAACTGCTTCCTCACTTAGCCCTGTCACATTAAATTATTTCTGCAAACATACTCCACATGCCCCTCTCCAATTGCCGCCCATTTTGAATGGTGTCCTTCATCTTGTAATGCGGCTCTTCCGAGTAAAATGAATCATTACACTCGTCTTTGCATTAACTCCTATCCTTTTGCAGCCCCCAAATAATTTTGTACAGTGCGGCAAAGGATCGCCGAATGAAATTCTTTTTTTTATATTTTGTTCTAAAATTTAGAGTTCCTATTATTTTTTCCAAATAAGGGGCAAGTTAGCGTGGGCAACCCACCTAACATGCACATCGTTGGGTTGTGGAGGCGAAACCCGCGCAACCACAGGGAGAATGTACAACTCCACAAGGACAGTGACTAAGTGCAGGGGTAGATTCTGGGACCTAGGCGCCGTGAGGCAGCAGTTCAAACCACCACGCCACCGCGCCGCCCCCTGAATGAAATTCTATCAACAGTGAAACTTCCCCCTCCGCACAAACTAAAAAATAAGATTGCATCTTGAGCTACTGGATTACCACTCCACTAAAATCACAAATAAATGTCTCCTTGGCTGTAGTGTGCAGAGATGCTATTATCTGTGGAAAGAGCTCTGCAATTGAGGCATGCGGACTCGAAACAATTTGTCTCTGCTTCACGCCGCACCGCTACTGGCAGAGCAGCTCAGTTTTTCCCCAGCGTTTTCTGTTTCTATCTCTTAATGTTTCCACTCTCTCCTAATCTGAAAATGTAACGCAGTTGTGGTAGACCAGTTTACATCGAATTAAGCCACATTGTGAAAAGTATTGCTGAAAGCGATTAGAACTGTGCTGAAGTGGGCCTGTTTGCACTGAATATAATTCTGCTTAAGTGGACCTGCTCGCAAGTTGAAATGGAGCTTTTGCATTCATTCTCGCGCATTGACCTGGGAATGACATTGAAAATAATCGTGCAGAACTGGCCCTGTGTACACCGATTGTAGATGTGCTTAACTGAAACTGTTCAAATTGAAAGTGAGTCCTGTTGCGTTAAAATGGTGTTCAGTCTCAGGAAGGTGTGGGATCGGGTTTCACCAAATAAGTAAAAATACTGACTCAAGAATGGGCAGACGTTACAACCTAGTCCCGTTCATCTGGGAAAAAAAGATTGCTCAACGCAATTATGAGGTAATAACTCTTCAAATGCCCTGACTCTGATACTCCGATATATTATCTATTTGTAACGCAAAATAAAAATGATGGTGATCATTCTCGGGTTTTCCATGTACGGCCTGTCATAACTGTCACCCGATGAAAATATTCCATTAACTATAAACACCAACGGGACAGCATCTTCAGAAATTGCCCTTCCCCCCAAAAAAAATTATTATGTAACAAAATCAAATCATCTAATTATTTCCCTGGAGCTGCTATCAGACATAAATTTGACATTCTTCTATGCAGTGCAGAAAACACTCAGAGCTTCGCTTAGAAATGCATGGAGTGTAAAAAAGCCGAGTGGTGCCTCTCTTCTATCCTACACTTGCAGCTATTGGCGTTCCAGATGAAGTGAAATAGTTATATGATAACTGGATGAATTATTGGTGAGCTTATTTAAACCTCGTCTTTTGCCAGTAGCGCTTTTCGATGATAGAGATATTTTATCCTATTTATTGGAATCTAGTTTTACACTGTGAAGAATTTATTATTTTAACGGTGTTACAGACCACTGGTCAGATCATAACAGTGGCTACCATACTGGACCATAGCCGCAACAATTTTTTTTAAGACTCCGCAGAAAGATATATTCGCTCCAGAAGTGATTAAATACGAAATAGGAATTGATTATTTTTTCCCAAAGCAAACTATATTAAAATAAAACAAAAACAACATCTTGACGTTTATAATTCAAACCTATGAAGAACAATTGAAGGGTATATTTTAACCCGAACACATGATGTCCCATTAAACGGCATTGAATACGACTAACAACTCTGTGCTCCACTTCCAAAAGCAGGAAAACTTGCATTCACAGAATCTTGCTTGTAGTGAAGCTCTTTCAAGACCCTTTTTGAAAACTTGTCTCAGTGGCAGCCATTCATGACCTCTCTCGGTCGGTTTCCAAATAATTCGGCCCTCCATCAGTTCGAACAGGATTATTTTCTCCCCCGAGCTCCGCCCGGCATCTCAGACAATGGTTCTGTCCTTGGATGTCCAGACCTGAACTCATAATTGTTATCTGTGCTTTTAATTGCCTAATCGCGTTTACACAGAAGAATTTTTTTAAAAAAATGATAATCGCTTATTGTCCCGAGTTGGCTCCAATGAAGTTACAGTGAAAAGCCTACTCGGGACAATAAGCGATTTTCATGTTTTTTTCATTTTCTTCTGTGTAAACGCGATTAGGCAATTAAAAGCACAAATAGCAATTATGAGTTCAAGTCTGGACATCAGGTGCTATGTTATGAATATGCAAGTAACCTGCAATTTATGGGTTAAAGTTGTCATAAGAATCGTTAATGAGCGAATAGCTGGTCAGATCAAAGTCTCCCAGAGGACAATGGATCTTGAATTAATCACCGCGGCATCCTACTTATTCCATTTAACGAGTTTAAGTCTGAATGGGAAAGTGTTACTCTGGCCAGGTGTGGGCGTATATCTCTAATTCAGTGCTATCAGTTTTGCCCAAAGCCGCATAAGCATACATTATCCATTATTTCACCATTCCCATTTCGGGACCCAATTTCGTAACATCTCCCTATCGCAACAATCCTATATTTTCCCTGCAGTATCATTCTTCTACTTTGACGATAATACTAATAATATTTATTGTCACAAGTAGGCATACATTAACATGCAATGAAGTTACCGTGAACAGCCCCTCGTCACCACATTCCGCCGCCTGTTCGGGTTCGCAGGGAGAATTCAGAATGTCCAAATTACTTATCAGCACGTCTTTCGGGACTTGTGGGACGAAACCGGAGGAACCAGAGAAAACCCAAGCAGACACAGGGAGAAAGTGCAGACTCCATACAGACAGTGACCTAAGCCGGAAATCGAACCTGGTACCCTGGAGTTATCGACTCTGCTACCATATACAATTCAACAGTAAAAGTGTTGATGTCTTCATGTACCGATCTAATTTATAGGCAGAAACCATACATTTTCTCCTCTTTACCTGTGTCATTCACTAATTTAAAATCATACAATATTTTCCAGTCATTTATGGTATGTGTGCTTCGTTGGATAGACCAGCCTTTTTTGGCCACCCCTAATTCATATTCAAAAGATGATGTTTAGCTGCCTTCTTCAAGCAGGAAGATAAACGTGCTTCCCAAGTTCCTCTTCCTGTTCAGTTTCAGACCAAACCACATCCCCAAGAGTGTCTTCAACGTGGTCAAAAATGATTATAGTGTTTATGTGTTTGTCTGCGTGTGTGTGTGGGTGGGGGGGGGGGGGTATCCCAAGGATTCCGCAATAAGGTCCGACAAAGAAGCCGGAACATGTAAGGGCCTGGGCGTCCCAAACCTACAGTGCAACCAGTGGGCAGTCACGGCAGAAAGAGTGAGAGGATGCTTGAAAGAACCAGAAATGGAATGGGTGAGGAAGGTGGAGAGATCCTGTACAAGTAGGATCGGCAGCTCTCCCATCCTCGATAGCCAAGCACTGAACTAACCCAGTAGTGGTAGCCGGACTCCAACCTGGAACTAAATAAGGCAGCACTTCGGCTTAACCAAACTTTCCACGATGGACCCATCTGTGGCAACCACAATTTCGCACTAGCCATGCTAGATGCCAACATTAGAAGGTGGAGACAGGACGAGTGGAGGGAGGGCACTGGCCAATAGGGACTCCTAAACAGAAGAGAGGCTCGCGGCATTTGTGGAACTGATAGATAAACTACAGCTATCCAACGGGAATGAACAACGACACCAAGAGATTCAGAACTTTCTCCACAAGGAGACGACCACATACCTATCGACCCCAAGACAAACAATGTTCGAGGAAATGGACGTGGGTAAACTGGGAGTGGTGATCTGCGAGGTCCTGAACGGACGACTATCACACTGGACAAGTCCGCCACTGGACGAAAAACTGGAAAAATGTGAAGATAAATGTGGGATGGAAATAGGGTGGGGAGTCTGCAGCGAATCACTGGTCAGGGACAACGTCTGCTTCACGTGCGCAGGATTAAGCGTCATGCAACTGAAAGTGGCGCACAGACTGAGAAGGTTTTTCCCGGAGTGGGAGGACAAATGTGAGCGGTGCCAGGGAGTCCCGACCAACCACGCACACATGTTCTGGGCATGCCGCAGACTTGTCCGTTTCTGGACAGCCTTCTTCGAGGCAATTTCTACGGCGATGGGGTAAGCATGGAGGCATGCCCAAGAGTTGTAGTTTTCGGGGTATTTGACCAGCCATAACTATTCAATGGGAAGAGGACCGACGCCCTTGCCTTTTCTTCCCTAATCGCCTGCTGGAGAATGCTGCTTGGCTGGCGATCAGCAGCACCACGCACAGCTGCTGACTGGCTGGAAGACCTGATGAAATTTCTCCACCTGGAGGAAAGCAAATTCGCCATCCAAGGGTCAGAGGATGCGCTACCACAAAACACAGATGCCAATGGAAAAATCTTCTATATTGCATCCGATACACCGACCCTTGCCCATTGTACATTTTATAGAATTAAAAATTGCAATAAATATATTTTCAAAGATAAAGGATGTCGTGACTTTTATATCTAGTCGCGCTTGTCAATGATGACGGTTCTCACCACGATTGAGCATTCACATTACCTGGAAACATCGGCCGGGAATGTTTTGCATTTACCTTAATTGGCAGGGCCGTTCTATTTCAAACGTCCAGTTAATTAAAAAAACAGATGGAAATACAATAGCAAAATGGCAAAGTGGCTAGCACTGCTGCATCAAAACTGTAGGGGCCCTTGCTCGATTCCGACCTCGGGTGGCTGCGTGACGTTTGCACGTTCTCCCCTTGTCTGCGGGGCCTTCCTCCGGGTCATCTGTTTTCCTCCCACAGTCCATAGACTGTTACGTGTATGGCATGCTAAATATATCTTTATGGTTGAGTTGCACGAATAGGGCAGGGGATTAGGTGGTGTTTCAAATGGTCGGTGCAGACTCGATGGGCCGAATCTGCACTGTAAATTCTATGATTCTATGAAAACGTTCTAAATACTCTACAGTTGCGCAGCGGTGCCAGGAATATTTGAATTACATGAGAGATCTATTTTTAGTTGGTAAAGTATACATTTTGGCGATTCTGTGCCATGTTCGGAGCAGAGCGGTATGGGCTTATTCAGTTGACATGGCCGGTGGTCAGCAGATGGTGAGTTATAACGACTTGCTATTGAAGATGTGAAAAAGGTTGATAAAACAGCGAGGAATAGGAAGACTGTTGGCGCATTGATTCACCAGGCGATGGTCTGTTTTTTTTATTTGTTCGCTGCTTTTGCAGTAACAGCGAGATTCGGAGAGCTTGGGAGGTCTATATAACAATGACAAGGAAGGGAATGGAAGAGGCTCAGATCTGAGCACGGTTCTTGCTCCGAGGAATTATTTATGGGTCTTCAGATGTATTGTTCTACAGCCTTAGGTGTGAATGTAATGACGTGATAAAAGTTAGTCAGGGTATAGGACTTCTAAACAAACCATTGTGCGTTTCACGCAACACGAAATTATTTGTTGTGGTGCATCCGAGCCTTCACAGGGCATCAGGAGTCTTGTAGAACTTATATCTGCATGTCACTTTATGGACTTGATTCTTTTGGTCCAGCAATTGATGGTTTTGAATTCCGACGGTCAACGTAATGAAAATAGTTATAACAGGAAACAGATACAATAACTGCCTGCCTGAATTTAGCTGTTTGTGTGTCGTACTTCCCACGCCACAGGTAAGTGGTGATTATTCCATCAAACTCGTGACTTGTGCTCGTAGATGGTGGGCAGACTCTGGAGAGTCAGGAAATGAGTTATCTACATGCGTTTATATCCGCAGTAGTTTCTGGCTCACCCAGTTCATTTTTCGACGAATGATAATCCGCAGGATGTGGATATATGCTTATCTTTCTCTATATCTATGAGGCATCGGCACTTTTTTAGCAGACAACAATTTCATAATTCCAACACAGCCGTGAGGAACAAATGATCTGTTGCGCGGGCCATCTGCGCTGTAGCTGACCTATTATTAGCGTCAACACATTTCTCGTTTCCAGTTCTTTCGCATTGATTTTAGCATAATGCTAAATGAAATGAATTATCTGGACGTTGTTCTCCATAATGGTAGCGATCTCAGGAAGAATAAGTAGAACAATGCACTCCACACGTTACACTGAAAAAGCAATCACTTGGAAAAATATGCATATTCCGGCGTGAAAGGAAAATAAGCATGAAATGGTTGAGGCTGGAACGCCGAATCAAAAACAAACAATGCAGCCATATATACTTAGCACGACTGGCGGGATTTGTGAGAAGAATTACAGAATTACCTTTCCGAGTCCATTTGTGACATGTGCTCAAATTAGCAGGCAAGTGTACGTCATGCAGCTGACTGAAGATCAGGGCAGCTGGTTGATCCTCCGTGATTGACCTCTAACTATGGAACCGAAGGAAACTCTGGAACTGAACCCTTCCAACCCTCACTGTTTGTGGCAGTGGTGGTATTACCGGCTCAGCCTCGCTGTGGATATTGAAGAATGCATCACTTTCTTTTAAGCTAACGTTTTCAGAGTGAGGTACATTTGAGATGATGTGGAGATGCACGGTATCATGGTGGTTAGCATAAATGCTTCACAGCTCCAGGGTCCCAGGTTCGGTTCCCGGCTGGGTCACTGTCTGTGCGGAGTCTGAACGTCCTCCCCGTGTGCGCGTGGGTTTCCTCCGGGTGCTCCGGTTTCCTCCCACAGTCCAAAGATGTGCGGGTTAGGTGGATTGGCCATGCTAAATTGCCCGTAGTGTCCTAAAAAAAAAGTAAGGTTAGGGGGGGGGGGGTTGTTGGGTTACGGGTATAGGGTAGATATGTGGGTGTGTGTAGGGTGATCATTGCTCGGCACAACATCGAGGGCCGAAGGGCCTGTTCTATGCAGTACTGTTCTATGTTCTATGTTCTATGCCGGCGTTGGACTGGGGTGAGCACAGTAAGAAGTCTTACAACACCAGGTTAAAGTCCAACAGGTTTGTTTCAAACACGAGCTTTCGGAGCACTGCTCCTTCCTCACGTGAATGGAGAGGTTTGTTCCAGAATCATTTAGACAAAGTCAGAGATGCCGGACAATGGTTGGAATGCGAGCATTTGCAGGTAATCAAATCATTACAGATCCAGAGAGAGGGTAAATCAGAGGTTAAAGAGGTGTGAATTGTCTCAAGCCAGAATAGTTGGCAGGATTTTGCAAGTCCAGGCCAGATGGTGGGGGGGGGGGGGGGGGGCGGTGTATGTAATGCAACATGAATCCAAGATCCCGGTTCAGGCCGCACTCATGCATTTGAAACTTAGCTATAAGTTTTTGCTCGGCAATTCTGCATTGTCTCGTGTCCTGAAGACCACCTTGGAGAACGCTTACCCAGAGATCAGAGGCTGAATGCCATTGACTGCTGAAGTGTTCCGCGACTGGAAGGGAACATTCCTGCCTGGTGATTGTCGCACGATGCCCGTTCATTCGTTGTCGCAGTGTCTGCATGGTCTCTCCAATGTACCACGCTTCGGAACATCCTTTCCTGCAGTGTATGAGGTAGACTACATTGGTCGAGTCACACGAGTATGTGCCGCGTACCTGGTGGGTGTTGTTTCCACGTGTAATGGTGGTATCCAGGTCGATGATCTGGCATGTCTTGCAGAGATTGCCCTGGCAGGGTTGTGTGGTGTCGTGGTCGCTGTTCTTAAGGCTGGGTAATTTGCTGCAAATAATGGTTTGTTTGAGGTTGCGTGGTTGTTTGAAGGCCAGTAATTGGGGGGTGGGGATGACCTTGGCAAGATGTTCATCTTCATTGATGATGTGTTGAAGGCTGCGAAGAAGATGTCGTAGTTTCTCCGCCCCAGGAAAGTACTGGACGACGAAGGGTACTCTGTCAGTGGTGTTGCATGTTTGTCTTCTGAGAAGGTCGGTGCGGTTTTTTTCTGTGGCGCGTTGGAACTGTCGATCGGTGAGTCCGAATTTGAGGTTACAGTAGGTATTGATTGAAAGGTCGTGTCCTTTGTTTTATATGTCGGGTTCTGCGGTAAGAGCCTTCAATTTCAAAGCTTGGATTGAACGGTTTATTACTACTTGGCAGTGAATAATTGTACTCATCCTAGCATGATCTGTTTCTCGTTCACTGCAAATCATAGAGGACACAATTTGGCTGGCTGTCATCTCATGCGGCAGCCTAACCAGTAGCCGCCCCTGTGAGATTACCAGTATTTTGACCTGTCGGCGTCTGCAGCCTCTCACAGAATCAGGGAGTAATAAAGACTTTACAAAACAGGAAGAGGCCCTTCGGTCCTTCCTGTCTGCGCCATCCATCAAACACCCATCTGTGCTAATCCCATTTTCCAGCATATCATCCGTAGCCTTGTATGGAATTTCAAGGGTTGGTCTAAGTCTTTGAATGTTGTGATGGTTCCCGCCTCTGCAATCCTTTCAAGTAGTAAGGTCAAGAATTCAAGCAACCCCGAAAATAGAAAGATTTTTCCTCACATCCTCTCTAAACCTTCTGTTACATACCACATATCTCAGCCTCCTTGTTATTTCCCCTCTGCTAAGAGTATATGTTCATCCCTCTTCATTCTATCTAAGCCCACAGACTTTTGTGCACCTGAATCAGGTCCCTCCTTAATCAGGTCTCTTCTTCTCCGCACAACCCAAACCTAAACCTTCATAGCCGAAACACTCCCACACAGAGAACATTCTTCTTCAATCTCTCCTGCAACCTAACCGACTTTTTATACACCTGTCATAATTCCCCGGAGCTTATATTCTATGCATTGGTTAATACAGGCAAGTATCACATATGGCCTTCTTCAACACCAGAAATACCTGTCCTGCTGCCTTGAGGGATCTATTGACATGCACACTAAGGTACGTCTGATCGTTTGTATTTAGGCCTCACCTTAACATTCTTTCTTTATTCCCTTACCTCATTAGACCTCCTAAAATGAATTACATCAAACCTAGCAGGGTTAAGTTCCATTGAACGCTGTTCTTTCCATTAGCTATCATCTCTGTGGCGTCCTGTAATCCACCTGTTGCCTCCTCCCGAAGTACCGCACCACCAATTTATGTGACAACTGGGAAATTGTTGATCATACTCCTACATACAGGTACAGATCATTAATGTACACAACAAACAACACCTCCGACTCAGAGACTTTGTCGGCTCCGTTTCGCACAAGGAGATGTTTATCTTTTCCATCGGGAGCTCACAGTTATGATGGTATCCAGAAGAATTCCAGCCACGTGTGCATCCACCACTTAGAGAAAACACGTATGTATGTCAAGCAGTCCGCAGAAATCGTGTTCTGTTCGTAAAATGGATTGGGTTACCAAGGTAAGCCAGTGCTATTCGAATTGCAAGCGTCGTTGGAAGGACCGGAACTGGAAGACTATATACAATTTATCCAAGTCGGCACAGTTGAGATTCAATTGATTAGTTCGTGGAAGGATACGATTTTCCTCCGAGGAGCATTCCAATTTAAAACGAAAACTAAAACATTAAACATTTGAACGTACTCCTTTCTGACTTAGCTGACCCGAATCTGATCGATAGCCTTTCCTTTTTGGAGATTCTGGAAAATTATCTTAAAGATTTAATTTAATGTACCAATTATTTAGAACTGGACGGCAGCTAATTTGCTTCACTTGTCGTGAACCTTTGAGAATATGTATCTCGCTGGGCTGTTAATAATAATAGTCGCTTATTGTCAGAAGTAGGCTTCAATTAAGTTACTGTGAAAAGCCCCTAGTCGCCACATTCCCGCACATGTTCGGGGTGGTCGGTAAGGGAATTGAAACCGCGCTGCTGGCCTTGCTCTGAATTGCAAGCCATCTGTTTAGCCCACGGTGCTAAATCAGCCCCTGTTGATGCATAAATCTCAGTATCTTTAAGGTTTTAACCAATAAACTTTAGCGCAATGAGGTTGCCAGAGGATAGTACGTTAAAGTAGAGTTCCAGTGGACATTCTGCCATAGTGTTGCTGGATAGTCGAAAAGGTTCAATGAGCTATTCCATGCCGGTACTTGCACAAGTAACATTGACCATGTGCAAAGCACGGACGTTTCAACGAACTGCTCATTCAATCCTGACGTAACCCCACATGATCAATACACATATTCACTGAGCTCTCGCAAAAACAATTCTACAGACCTAGACACATACATATATATATATGCACACACACGCACAGACACACTCACAGCCACATCCATATATACCTTTCCAAGAAATTGGGAATCTCACCTTTTGGTAAATTGGGTTTGTACCGACACCAGTGTGGATCTTTGCCGCAGAAAACATTTTCTGAAACAGAACAAGAGGAACAAGTGAGGTAATTCCATTCTGAGGCTATCTTCAATAATAATGACGAAATTGCTCCCCAGAATCCTGACATACTACTGAGTGTTCTTAATGTGAAAAATGTATTGTTTTTCTCTTCCTTACAGTAAGCTCTTTGATGATTCTTATCCTGCCTCGAGAAATTTGTGGACTTTCCAAATCTGTCACACGTTACCTAATCTCCATGGCAGCCACGGATCTGCTGGTCGTCATCATTGACCTCATATCGAGGTAAATTCCTATCAGGTTTAAATGACTATTTTTTGTCCGTTGTTCATATTTAATGTATAATGTAAATGGTGTCCTGCGTTATGCAGTCACTGATTGTTATGGCTGGTTCACAGTCACCCTCACCTTTGATCGGTTTGTGGCCATTACCTGTCGGAGCTGAAAATAAAATTCTGCAAAGAGAAAACGTCAGCTGTGGTTATCGGAATAGTTAGTGTGCTGTTCGGTGTAAAGAACTTGGTGGTGCTTCATTGAATAAATATGCGCTTTTGCTTTTGCGATTCAGATTCAGTGATCGTGATAATTATTGCACAAGACATACACGTTTCCTGAAGGAATACTTTGGATTCACTTTCCTTAAATCATCTGATTCGTCTTCGGCAGGAAAAATAGAAAATACGATTACAGTATCATCCAGTTAATCTGGAAAGGTGGTTATTTATTGAGTAGCATAACATCCAGTTCACCTGGGAAGATGATTATTAATTATGCCGTTCTATTTCAGCTCTGCCACAGCTTCCTGCCAACGATGACAGCCATTCCCATCCCTATTCTATCGCCCTAACCCTATTCCCCACCAATAACTTCCCAGCTGCAACACGTTACTGCTGAACTTGTGCCGAACACTGAAAACCTGAAGAGACACCGGGTATCGCTATTTCCAACAGTGGAAGTGGTTCCTCCCGCAAACGGATTATTTCTCATTGTAATTCACGAAATATAATTTCAATTTGAAGACATTATTCTACTTTTCCTGCCTCATTTTCAGGACATAAAGCTGCAAAGTTGCGTTCTCGAATGAGTTATTTGGGTAACAATTTAGTGTTACTTGATTTGAAAATAATGATGGCAATGCAGTGAATTAAAATATTGTAATTGATCCATAGACCCCCAAATGCAGTCACTGTTCCTGGCACAGAGAACAGTTCGATCTAATACTACTAAAGAGAGTGCTTAATTAACTGTGATAATAGGATGAGTGGGAAGGGGGTAATGTTTGAATTATCTCGATAATTTTTAAAAATACATTTTAAAATAACCAATTCATTTTTTTCCAATCAAGGGGCAATTTAAGCGTAGCCAATCCAACCTATCCTGCACATCTTTAGATTGTGGGGCCGAAACCCGCGCAACCAGGGGCGAATGTGCAAACTTCACACGGACAGTGACCCAGATCCGGGATCGAACCTGGGACCTCGGCGCCATGAGGCTGCAGGGCTACCCCACGTATTTCGATACTTTTACTTGAAAATTAATTTGTATTTTAACTCCGTATTATGACAATGTGAAACTGGTTTCGGGGACTTGGCAGCTGCAAAGATAGTTTACAGGGTGATTAGTTAAAACGGATTCCCGCCTCAGCATGAAATGTCACACACATGTGGAATCTGGACCA
The DNA here is from genome assembly GCF_902713615.1 of Scyliorhinus canicula. NCBI lineage: Eukaryota > Metazoa > Chordata > Chondrichthyes > Carcharhiniformes > Scyliorhinidae > Scyliorhinus > Scyliorhinus canicula. The sequence continues at coordinate 109,620,028 of NC_052162.1, read as the reverse complement.
GCCTAATTGAATGAAAATTTTCAACATTTGAAGTTCAAATTGACAGAGAGTGTTTTATTATTTTCTGTTCAAATGACATGTGTATCGCTCGGAGAGCTAACATTATTTCCCATCCCTAAGTACACTTGAATGCAGTTCATGGTAAAACGGGTAACAGTGGATCAAACGTCACATGCAGTCCACTCCAGGGAAGATCGGCATATTTCCATCTCTAAAGACATTCGTGACCCAATTTTACATGCCCCTAGATACACTGTGCTCCGGCTGGGTAATTGCTGGTGCATATGAGCTTTTGCTCAGATAATGATGGAGAAGGAAATACTTACGGCAAAAAATGAAACAAAGTAACAAATTGGCGCCAACCTGACATTTCGAGAAGAATTCAATATTGGAGAAAAAAATAGCGACAATACTGGCTAGCACGGATACACAGCAACAATGACAAATATTTAAAACTATTCTGCAGTGTTCAGGAAGATATACTCCGCTGGCATGAAAGAGCAAAGTAAAGAATAGCGGCACTCTATAGATGATTGAACATTGTAATAACTGAGAATTAGGAAGATGCATCCATTCAGCACATGGACAGCTGAGCTGAGAATGATAATATAATATATGAATCAGGATGTAAGGAAAGCCGAATCGGAAGGCAACGAGGTACTATGACATTAAAGTAAGAAATAGTATTTTAAATAATAATTTATAAAATAGGTTCAAACACTAATATAATGCGAATAGGATAACAAATTATTCAACGGGAGATTACCACAGGTAATGATAGATGTAGGGGGTGATTTCCCAAATTATTATC